>NW_027466069.1:7740000-7840000 GCF_046127955.1 Nelusetta ayraudi | reverse complement strand
ATAATTATTGAGATTTTGCAGTCTACCTCTCTGTCTCATGCTAAACTATCATACAAAGGTCATTTCAGTGTTTCGGGCTGTTTCAAGTATTTATTTTTGTCCCCATGCCCCTCCCCCAAAAAACAACTTACTATATAGTCTGTTGATTTTTCCATTTTCGGATATGTTGAGATTTTGTATTTTACCACTCCATCACATTCTAAATTATCGTAGGACAGTCATTATAGTAGGTTTTGGGCTGTTTAAATAGTTTTTATTTACCGCTGAAAAAAATGACATACAAAATGACACGTCAGAAAACACATACATTATCTGACATGTTGAGATTTTGCTATCTACCATTCTGTCTCATGCCACACTTTGGTGTGTTTCAGACTGTTCTCAGTTTTTTTTTTTGTGTGTGTGTGTATACTACACTACAGTATGGGGTTGTTTTGGGTTGTTTTTTTTCAGTATTTGCACATGTTGAAATTTTGCATTGTACCACTCCGTTTCATGCTAAACTATCATAGGACGGTCATTTTTGTGTGTTTTTGGGCTGTTTGAAGTATTTTTTGTTGTGTTTTTTCAGTCCTTTGACTGAAGACAGACTTGCAGCTTTAATTCATGCGTTTGTGTCATTTTTTTTTACGTGTGTGTGTGTGTCAGAGTGAGTGGGAGGCGCTGGAAATCGTGGAGCACAAGTGGGCCTTGGAGAACGTGGAGGAGGAGCTGATGTCCCAGGACCTGAACTTCGGGAACCTGTTCAGCCAGGACGTCGGGTCTCGGGCGCCGTAGCGTGGTGCTGCTGGAGACTCCCGGTCCCTGAGGTTCTGAAGCCCTGCAAACTCGAGATAATTCCCTTGAACCAGGAAGTGCCTTCAGAGATTTCTCAGCTCTCTGCTCAGCAGGAATTTTTCTCGCCAGCTTCCCACTTTTGTGTCGATGTTTCAGATGGTCTGCGTCCTGAATCCTCTCAGGTAAGCAAACGAGAGAACTCATCGCCACGGAACAGATCGAAGGTGCAATTTTCACCAGCCAACCTGAAACGTTAGGACGGGCTCTCTGTCGCCACCTGCTGACCCGTGTTGCCTGGCCAGACCGTTGGGTTGTTTCGTCATCTCTGTAGCACCAACACTGCTGGAACTGAAACTCCACCAAGTCTTCTACTGTTTATTTTATTTACTTTTATTTGTACTGTTTATTCCACGAGATGAGGCATGCGACAAACAGAACTTTGGAATCACTTGACTTGGTTGGTTGTCACATTTGTTTCATGGTGAATTGTGTCAAATAAAATCCGAACGATCCTTCACTCTTGGTTTACTGCCTGTTTGTGGTGTATTTCGTTTCCCTGCCACTAGAGGGAGACACGTCTTTGCAATAGCAGGGAGGAAAGAAACACATGGCTCGTCGTCATAATAATCATTTATTCTTATCAAAAGATTGAAAGTACAATAAAATATCAACATCTTACCCGCGACCCAAACACAGTGCCCCCCTCTGGCTGATATTAATCATTTCTTTCAATAGAAAAATACTGTACATAGGACAGCGGGGTCTGCCGAACTCTGGCCCCGTCGCTCGGGAAACGTTTCGCTTATAAATATGAAAAATAAGATTCTCAGCTCTGAAACCACCGTCGTGGGACAGAAAGCCGCGCAAGCGCTGAGACCCGTACAAAATAAATACCAGCGACACGAGAGCAAAATATACACAGACTGATTGGTCATCCCTGGCGGCGTGTTCTTACACATCATTACCCACAACCCCCCCCCCCCACCCGCTTCAGCCGTCTGGTGGCCGGAGTCTTCGGCCACCCCTTGTGAAACACAGTTGAGCTTCCTGAACTGGATCATCATGAGATTGGAAAAAGTCTCCACATGATAAAGAATTAAAAAAAAGAAAAGCTCCAGATGGTGGCGCTGTTCAAAGAAGCATCAAATAAGGAGTAGCTGAGAAAGTGAATTTTAACTTAAAAGACATTAAAAACTTGTGATCACGCGCAGATCTGAAAGGCAACTTTTTTTCTTTTTGTTTTTTATAAAATAGCATTCTGAACTTGATCTTGGAAAAAAAAACTGGGCCCTGCAAAGGAGCCTATCGTTTCACCAGCAGGAGGCAGCGTTTGGAGGAGGGTGGCGCAGATAGAGGAAAAATCCAAACAGTGAGTTCAAGTTTTGGTGGATGAGGAGGAGAAGGAAGAGAAGCGGGTGTAGGAGGAGGAAGATGAGGAGGACGTGGAGGACTGGGTGGTAGTAGAGGAAGAAGAGGATGTGGAGAAGGAAGAGGAGGTGGTGGTGGTGGAGGGAGGAGGGGCCTGTCAGGCCGTCTCCATGGTGACCTCTGAGGTCCCGCCCAGGTCGCCGTCCCCGTCACCCCCGTCACCGTCACCGTCGTCTTTGCAGGCGCCGGTCCGGTCGTTGGAGGGGTGGGCGGGGCCGGTGTTGGGGGCGGGCAGGGTGGGCTTGCGGATCTTGTCCTGGCGCTGGTAGAACAGCACGTAGGCGGCGTTGGTCTGCCGAGGAAGCACAAGGTTTACACAGTTACTCTAGGGCCCAAATCCCCCTCACCATCACCATCACCACCATCATCATCATCATCATCACCACCATCACCATCATCATCACCATCATCATCATCACCACCACCACCCTCATTATCATCATCATCATCATCATCATAATCCTCATCATCATCCTCCTCCTCACCACCCCCCGTGCCCCCCACCTGCTCGCTCACTGGTGGGCGTCGGCCACTCACCACAATCTGCTCCTCCCGGGCGAAGGTCACCTTGCTGTCGTCAAAGTAGTACCACTGGCCGTTGTCCTTGTTGCAGGCGTAGCTGGTATCTGAGGGGAAACAAGCAGACGTGCTGTCACATGACCCGGCGTGACCACACCTTCCACTCCCACCCTCACCCACACCGCCACAACTCACAGTGTCCGTCCCTCAGTCCTCCGTAGTGATTGGACACAGCGATGAGGTCGTAGCGGCTTGGAGGCTCCCCGTTGGCCAGATGTTTCCTCAGGAGGCAGTCGGAGAAATCCAGGTTCCTGCAACCAGCAAGAGGTCAGTGTGTGTCTGTGTGTGTGTGCCTTTTTCAATTTATGAACATTTTGCATTCTACCACTTCCTCTGATGCTAAACTACCATAGGACGATCATTTTGGTGGAATGTTCTCCTGAACATTTTGGGCTGTTTTAAGTATTTTTTGTGTTGTTGTTGTTGTTTTTTTTCAGTCAGTCAGTCAGTTTTGAGTGTGTACCTGAGGGGGAATTCCACAATGCTGTCAAGCTTCTCTCTGGTGAACTTGGTGTAGGAGAACCTCTTGAGGTGAATGATGAGAACCTCGGGCAGGGACCACAGGTCCAGCTTCTTGGTGGCCAGCTGGTGCTTCTTACACACCGGACAATACCTGCATACACACGCACACACAATTAGTTTCACCGCCATCCCGAGAACTTTTTGTGTGTGTGTATGTGTGTGTGTGTGTGTGCGTGCGCTACCAGGGGTTCTCCTCCTCCAGGGTCTCCACGGTGGTGAAGAGCTCGATGCACTCCTGCAGCTGAACCGTGATCTGCTGCTGGGGGACGTCCATGCTGGCGTGCTTCACGTATTTCTGCGTGTGGAAAAGAGCAGCTTGTGTGAGGCTAACACTAGCGCTAGCTCCTCCTAGCAACAACAACACAAGCTGACTGAAGCCTAGACTGGTGTGCTGCTGCTGCTGCTGCTGCTGCTGCTGCTGCTGCTGCTGCTGCTGCACACGCACCAGCCGTGTCACCATTTATGGTGCCGACCATGCGTCACATTGTCATACACTCTCACTCTCAGATTCTAAATCACTCTCACGCACGCACACACACCTCAGCCTCGTTTTCATTGTAGAACCTCTTCTTCATGTCGGGGTCCCAGTCGATGCCCACGTACTGCTGAGCTGGAACACAAAGCCCAGGTGACATCACTTCCTTCTGCTGGAAGCGGCCATCAGCCGTCTCAACACACACACACACACACACACGCACGAGCGCGCACACTCACAGCCAAAGGACACGGCGCTGCACCCCTCCCCCATCGCCCTCTCCGTCACGCCGTTGGAGTTGACCGCCTGGATGGTGAACAGGCTCCTCCTCCTCTTGCGACACGCCCTCCTCTTTGCCGCCTGCTCGTTGGCCGGTGGGCTCGGCGAGCGCGCCTCCTCCTGCTTGTCTTCCTCGGACTCCTCCACCACCTCCTCCTCCTTCTCCTTCTCCTTCTCCTCCTCCTCTTCCTCAGCGTCGCCGCCACGCTGCTGCTGCTGCTGCTGCTGCTGATCTGCCGCTGATTGGCCATCGGGGTTGAGGGCCGGCGAATCGCCGCAGTCGTTGCAGGCCGGTTCCATCCGGTTCTGGGTGCCGTTGGCCTGCGGGTCGCTGTGGTTGGCGGCGGGGTCGGGCTGCTGGGGCTCAGAGGGTCCGGCAGTCTCCGCGTCCTCGTCTGTGGAAACAACCGCAGACCAAGCGGATGGCAGCTTTGAAACGGCGGGATGGGGAGTCGTCAGAGAGTCAAAGCAGGAAGTGATGTCACTGAGCTCTACCGTCACTGATGCCGTTGGTCTGAGTCCTGCAGGGCTCCTCCTCCTCCTCTTCGTCGTCCTCCTCCTCTTCCTCCAGCTCCTCAGAGGGATCCGGAGGTCGCACGTATCGACTGCACACACACAGGGTTATCATTCATTATCAGTGCACTGAGTTAAACAAAGCTTCAAAAGTAGATGCTTGTGTGGATGGATGGATGGTTGGATGGATGGATGGATGGATGTGTGAATGGATGGATGGGTGGATGGATGGATGGATAATAAATGGGTGGATGAATGGATGGATGGATGGGTGGATGGATGGATAGATGGATAAATGGGTGGATGGATGGATGGATAGATGGATAAATGGGTGGATGGATGGAGGTTGTGTGGATGGATGGATGGATGGATGGATGGATGGATGGAGGTTGTGTGGATGGATGGATGGATGGATGGGTGGATGGGTGGGTGGATGGATGATAAATGGGTGGATGAATGGATGATAAATGGGTGGATGAATGGATGGATGGATGGATGGATGGATGGATGATGGATAAATGGATGGATGGATGCATGGGTGGATGAATGGATGGATGGATGATGATGGATGGATGATGATGGATGGATAAATGGATGGATGGATGGATGATGGATAAATGGATGGAAGGGTGGATGAATGGATGGATGGATGATGATGGATGGATGATGGATAAATGGATGGATGGATGGATGATGGATAAATGGATGGATGGGTGGATGAATGGATGGATGGATGGATGGATGATGATGGATGGATGATGGACAAATGGATGGATGGATGGATGATGATGGCTGGATGGATGGACTGCACTGCACAGAACAAAAAAGCCCAGCCAGCAGACTAGGAGCCGAGTCGTCACTCTGAACCGGCTCATCCACAACCCCACACATCATTGGAGTGTACATGCCGTGCATGTGCGTACGTGCGCACGCGTTAGTTGCCTACTCACGCCAGCCTCTGCAGGAAGAGCTTGTAGAGCGCCTCCTGGCTGCAGCTGCTGCGCGGCACGCTGAGCAGCAGCGGGTGTCCGAACAGTGTGGTGCCGTAGGAGGAGGCGGAGCCAAAGTCCCGGTAGTGGGGCCGCTCCCGCAGGTAGAGGGCCAGCTGCACCCGCTCCTCCTCCTCTTCCTCCTCGCCCTCCTCGCCCTCCTCGCACACGCTCAGCTCGTACCTGCCGGAGCCCACACACAGCAGGTGATGAGACACACGACCCCCCCCTGGTGGTCGAGCAGGGGAAGGAAGGAAGGAAGGAAGAAAGGGAAGGAGAGAAAAAGCAGCTCACACAAAGATGTCGTCTCGGTCCAGGATGCAGCTCAGCGACTCGCTGCTGGTGTAGATTTTATAAAAGTGATGGTTGAACACGTCGGCGACCACCATCTGTTGGACACACACACACACACACACACACACACACACACACACACACACACACACACACACACACACACACACACACACACACACACAAAAGATTAAAAAAAAACATTGAGTGTTGTTGCAATGTTTTCCAATATCAATATTAGTGCATACAGTAATACACTAATACACACACGTGTACAGGCATACACACGCACACGCACACATATAGGTACAGACACGCACACACACCTGTGTGGCAGGAACCCCAGTCATCTCTGACAGAGCCGAGCACAGATCCAAGATTTTCCCAGCTTTCGGAACAACAACTCGGTGCTACAGGAACAAACAGGGAGACGGTCAAAGGCAGCGGAGACACAACCCGCCCCACCGACCCGACCAGAACCCAGCGCAGGTGGCAGAGGATAGGGATGTCTACAAAAAACCCACCTGCGCAGGCTTGGCGCTGGGGTCCAGCGAGACGAAGAAGACCTCCATGACCCGCTCCTTGCTGACGGGAAGCGGGATGCTCAGGTAGCAGAAGGGGTCAAAGGTCACGGAGACCTTGCGGCACTCTGGGCAGACCAGCGTGGACTTGAAGAGGCCGTGGAACGTGTCCACGATCACCGAGTCGTTGCGCCGCCGGTGGTTCCGCCACGCCTCCTCAGCCACTTCCTGCGCGGGGACAGGAAGAGGACATGGTCAGCGGTCGGTTTCTGGAAGCCACGGCGTCCGGAGAGTTTCGGGCCGGCCCGTCGAGGGTGTCACCTGGTCGGGTCGTCCGTCGGCATCCCGCAGCTCGATGTACTCCTTGTTCTTGACTCGGTTGAGGTCCTCGTGCAGGCCGTCCAGCAGGAAAGACAGCAGCTCCTGGCTGTCGTGCTGCTGGTAGCCCAAGAACTGAGAGGCAAAGTGGCCCACCTTGGTCTGCAGGGGGCAGCAGAGCGCACAAGAGCTGATTCTCTGTTCTGAAACCGCTTATTTAGGCAATTTTGTTCTTCAACAGAAGCTTTACTGTTCAGAATATCTTGAACTTAATCTTGTAATCACTGAGAATTGAGATGTACGCTTTTATCTTGAAAAATCACACAAAACACTAATTTGTGTTATTTGTGTATCACTCTGTGAGAAAGGACTATTATGATTGTTATTGTTATTGTTATTGTTATTATTATTATTATTATTATTATCCTTTTTTTTTGTTTTTTTTGTTTTGTTTTGTGTTGTTAAGCACTGTGGGCTGCATCTTTTGTGTATGAACAGTGCTATATAAATAAAAGTTTTATTTATATTATATTATTATTATCATAATTTCTGAATCGAGAAACATTTGAATCAAGAGTGGACCTTGAATCCTATCGCGACCTCAAGAATCGGAATCGAATCGCGACATGCCCCAAAGATTCCCATCCCCTCGTGAGTGAGCGCCGACGGGGCCGGTTGGGCGGCGCTACCTTGAAGATGCGCGGCACCACTGAGAAGTGTCTCCCCGACCACATCTGCTTGATGACGTCGGCGTAGGCCTCGGCGATCTCGCCCTTCATCCCCAGCGGATTGCTGAAGTTGAGCTCGCCCAGGTAGGAGCTCCGCAGGAAGTACTCGGTCAGTGGGGGGGTGTTGCTCAGACACTGCAGGGGAGGGGAGGGGGCGGAGTCAGACAGCAGAGAAAAAGAAACTGATGAGGAAATAAAGAGCCACATATGCCATGCATTTGTTTTATTTATTATTCAATTTTTAAGAGTTTTAATTATTTATCAATATCTTTTCATGACGTTTTATTATGCATCGTTGGGTCTTATTGTATTATATTTTTTCAGAATTAAAAAATGAAACAGGAGGACACGCTCCTGAACGGTCTCTACAAGCATCAGGACCTTCTGAGTCTGAGCCGGCAGGCCTCCACTGATGACCAGAGAGTCGCTGTCTCTGTTCAGTGGAATGGAAACAGGAAGCACCACCGGGGAGTCCCACCACCACCCCGACCGCCCGGAATCGCTGCCTCGCCGCTTCCGAGGCCCACTTTACACCCGAGCAGAAGCAGGAAGCAGCTGTCACCATGGCAACAGATTTTGTCGTCCCCCCCCCGTGGAGAACACAAGTTAGACCCACGTGGTTTCACTCCTCGTCTACCGTCAGTCATCCTCACTTATCTGACGTCCACTCGGACTCCGCCCTGCTAGCTGCGACAGTGCCCACCAGGGGGGGCGGGAGCCTATAACTCAGTGGTTCTTAACTGGTGGGAGTCCCAGAACCAACATCTTTTTCCTTATTGCGAAGCAACGACTAGGGATGCAAATTATCGATTCATTCATTCATCGTTAGTTGATTGACCTTATCGATCGATTAATGATTAATTGATAAGTGGCGATTTTTTCCTGAGAACTAGTGTTGTCAAACATATCGATATTTTTTCCAATACTGACAATTAAAAACGACACGATAGGACTTCTCCGTAGTATCGATATATCAGTTGAAACGTACCTTGTTCTAAGTATCTTATGACCGTCGCAGTATCTACAGGTGAACTGCTATAATGATATTAACTACAGGTGTAAAAAACGTTGAATTAATTGCAACTAATTTAATTTAATTGGTTAAATTCTTAATCAACAATTAAGCGATAATCAATAGTTAACATCCCAGTACCGACCCAAATTATTCCACAGCACTCAAATTTATCTCACAGAACGCTAGCCCACTGTCTATCATGGCTAGCAAGTAAATTACTTAAATTATTGAATTAAATTGTGTGTGGTAAATGCCCAACATTTTCTCTCTATATTTTTTTTTTAAAAAAAGGGAAACTGCCCCCCAAGCTGTGACCCAATCAAAACTGCTCAGCAACCCACTTTTGGGTCCCAACCCACCAGTTGGGAAACGCTGCTATGATTTCAATCAGCTCAGTCTCTAAGTAACAACTATCAGCGCCGAGCAGTGGGAACGGCAGGAAGAGGAAACTGACGTCACTGAAGAATAGACTGCTGGAAACCCAACATAGGCGTGCATGTGTGTGTATGTTAGTGTGTGTCTCACCTGCAGGGCCGAATTCATGAAGCAGGTGTTGCCCAGGTTGGTCAGGCCACAGACTCCCGGCTGTCCTCGGTACGAGTCCTGGTCGTCCAGCGAGTTCCTCCTGACCAATCCAAACGCACCACAGCATCGCTTTAGAGCCCACTCGCAAAGCTAACGGTGTTAGCATGTGCCGACACGGGCAAGACAGAGGAAGTAACGGAGGCAAAACAGGAAGTGGAGAGAGAAGAGCGAAACGCTTGTGCTTACATGATCTGAGGTCTGGAGCTCGGCCAGGTGCCGTCAGCATTCCTGGTCTCCATGATCACCGTCTGACACACACACACGCGCACGCACACGCACACACACACACACACACACACACACACACACACACACACACACACACACACACACACACACACACACACCAACTGGTCACGAGACTGAAAGTGTGGCTGGAACGTACGAGTGGATGAATGAATGAAAGAATGAAAGAATGAAAGAATGAATGAACAAGCGAGCGAGCACGCTTGGACTTCCTACCATCCCGGAGCTCAGACAGGCATCCAACACACTCATGTGGATGTTCCGCAGGCGCTCGCAGCTGCTGTCGGAACTTTTCATCCACAGTCGACACTCGGAGCCCGCAGGGACCCTCAACGCATCGCACATGGCCCCCTGGATGGAATCTGCACACGCACAGAACGTCATTGGCTGAAAACTCTGACTGTTGACTTTTGTTGAGAATCCTAACAAAATCTTAACAAAGTTATGACGACACAGGCAAATATATACACGCTTGACAACATTGTCACACACACACGCTACTCACATATGGTGTCAGCGCGGCTGAACTGTTTGCTAATGACGTGGTCCATGTTGCTGTGGAGGCAGAGGAAGATCTCGACGGGGTAAACCTCCACCTTCAGGGTGCTGGGCAGGTCCACCACCTGTCACACACACACACAACCTCAGTTAGACTCTTCATTGTATCCAGTGTACATCCTGTGTGTGCACGTGTGGCGACGGTACCTTGCGCTCCAACGGCGGCTGGCCATCCACCAGTCCGTACCAGGACTGCAGGTTGTGCCAGGCGTCGGCCGGCACCAGCAGGAAGTCCTCGTTCTCCACCAGCCGCTCCTTCAGGTGGAACGATTGCAGATCTGAAACACAAGCAGCGCAAAAGGAACATCAGTCTCATCCATGCTGCTCAAAAACAAGCAGAAGAAGAAAAGGAGGAGGAAGAGAAGGTGGTGTTGGTGGAGGAGGATTAGGGGGAGAGAGCGTGATGGACTGAACTTACCCTCGAACAATGCAGTGTTGTCAATCTGACCCGGGAAAGACGAAGAGTTCTGGTCTCCAGTTTCCACAAACTCCTTCCACTGCTCATACCAACGACATTCCATCAGGTACCTGCCCAACGCAAACACACACACGTCTGACATCACATCCCGTTCTTGTCATTTGAACACAGGCGCAGACAAACCAGTGTTTCAGGGTTTGTGCCCACTGATCGTTGTGCATTGAAACAGATAATAAAAATCACGAGGTGAAAGAATCTGAACCCCCCACCCCCACCACCCCCCCCAACCCCCCACCCCCCATCAGTCCTAATTAGTTGCAGATCAGTTAAAATCAATAATAAATAATTTAATCGCCAATAAGGAACCAGTCAGATCTTTATTCAGCTTTTCATTTGTGTTTAGACTAAAGGTGTCACTATTGCCAGACAGACGCTGTAAATGTTGACACTTGAAACATTAACGTATCGGTAAACAGACATAAATTGTATTAAATCAGAAACCATATACTTTGTAATACCGCTATTACGGCTATTACCGGTGGGATCTCCCTGTTGAGGTGGAAACGAACCCACAGTATGTGTAAAAACAAAAGTGAATGTAACGAGTGGACCGTAAACTCATCTCGCAGCTCTCTGACTAGCTAGCGTTAACGTTAGCAGCGGCGGCTAACAGCCAATTTAACTTCAGTGCGCCTAACAGGAGCTAAACGGCGGCTATCAAACAACCAGCCACTGGAGTGTCCCAACAAACTCCCCAGCGGCGAAGGAGCCGCCGAGACTGTCACCGTACAGCCGTTCAGAGGTGCTACTGTGACGTTAGCCGAGGGATGCTAACAGATAGCAGTGTCAGTCGAGCGAACTCTCACCAACTGTCCCCAGCGCGGAGCTCACACTGCCGCAGCAGGGACTCGATCTCCCGCCGCTGCGTCTCCAAGCCGGGGGGCTCGGCTGCGGAACAGCGGCTGTTGGCCGTCATGGTGCCGATCAAACGCTCATCAATGTCGGAAGCGTTGAGGACACGAAAGGGAGCCAGGAAACGAAAGGAAAGAGCCGAGCGAGTCGCATTGATCAACAGATAGACGGGAGGCTGTCCGGAGCTGTGTTTGCGGAAGTAGGAAGTGGTTCAGGCGATGGCGATGACGACTTCCGCTGAACTTTGTCCATATCTGAATGGTGGGGATTGGGAAATAATAAATATGAATGTAAAGCACAGACGGGAGTTAATGGAGAAATTACTGGAGTAGATGGCGCCGCCACGCCGAACTGCGGGTTGAAGCTGTTGCGAAGAATTATTACCACGCACATTAAAGGTCTGCCCAGCCTTTAAAGTGCAATAGAATGAGTCCGTGTTTGTGTGTTGGGGTGTGTGAGTGACAATGTCATTGGCGGAAAAAAATCATTGTGTGTCTCATACTTGGCGAATAAAGCTGATTCGGATTCTGTGTTTTGTTTCGGCTTCCTTATTTTGATAGGGAATAACGAGGAAACTCTACAAATATCGCGATACTTGGTCGTGAAACTCTAAGCCAATCGCCACCTTCTCTCAAACACGCCAGGCCAATCATATGCCAGTTTGCTTGGCAGTGGTTGTCAGGGAGGGAAACTTCCGCTGGCTTTAGCGCGCGTAACGCAACCCTGTAGCAGCAACAGCAGCTTCAGCTTCCATGATGGACGTGGAGATGCAGGAGACCGAGTTGGACTCCAAGCCGAGCACCAGCGGCCAGAAGACGGACACCGGGGCCGGGGAAAGCGCGGCCAAAAGCTCCGGCAGCTCCTACGAGCTGCCCTGGGTGGAGAAGTACCGGCCGCTGAAGCTGAATGAAATCGTGGGGAACGAGGAGACCGTGAGCCGGCTGGAGGTGTTCGCCACGGAGGGCAATGTCCCCAACATCATCATCGCAGGTTGGTGAAAGGGGGGAGGACGGAGCAGGGGGGTTGGAAACGCCGGTGGTGTAATGTTCCTACTGGTTTCCAATTTACCTGGTTACCTTATTGAACAGCTTCAGATGTGCTGCTCCGCCGTCAGAATGTAAAACATGGCTTTGTCATAGTGTGGAGTAGTTAGACGCAAATTTGTGTATATTATATTTTCTCTATTGGTCACTAGTGCGCAGTGCTGACTTGCAGCAGCATATTCGCTGTGGTAGATTTGGGCTGCGACTTTAAAATCGCCACTAATGTGTTGCGCATGTTTGTGAGGAATTCGCTGTCGGCGGCGCGGCATCTCTGCAACTGTTCGGCGAGGAAACCAGTTAAATCAGAAACTAGTAAGGACATAACAACGGGCTCTGGTGCTTCATGTGTTTAGTTTAGCTTCCAGGCTAAAGCTAACCCCGCCACGACACCTGTCAGAACAACCCAAACAAGCCTCTCTCAGAAGCCCCATGAAGATGCTTCAGCAACATCCAGCGACCCTGAAAGAAGAACATCAGATCGTGTTATTCCTCCCTCTGGCTTAGAATTCTGGCCAAAACGTGTTTGGAAGTGAGATGTTTGATTTGAGAACCACCTGTGTGTCTGTCTGTCTGGTTAAGGCCCTCCTGGGACCGGGAAGACCACCAGCATCCTGTGCCTGGCCCGCGCTCTGCTGGGAGCCTCCTTGAAGGAGGCTGTGCTGGAGCTGAACGCCTCCAACGAAAGGTGAGACCCCCGCCCCCTCCACTACCACCACCACCACGAGGACCAGGTGACTGTTAAAGCCTTGGGGGATTTTTGTGGCCTGTCTGAACGCGCTTGACTCCATGTGTGTCCAGGGGTATCGACGTGGTGAGGAACAAGATCAAGATGTTTGCGCAGCAGAAAGTCACTCTGCCCAAAGGACGACACAAGATCATCATCCTGGACGAGGCCGACAGGTGAGCAGACAGACAGACAGACGGACAGGTCTGGCCCCATATCATGTGAACAGGAAGTTAAGACGCAGGCGTCCCCCTCCCCAGCATGACCGACGGCGCCCAGCAGGCGTTGAGGAGGATCATGGAGATCTACTCCAAGACAACCCGCTTCGCTCTGGCCTGCAACGCCTCGGACAAGATCATCGAGCCCATCCAGTCCCGCTGCGCCGTGCTGCGCTACTCCAAGCTGACGGACGGACAGATCCTGGCCCGCCTGCAGGAGGTGGTGGAGAAGGAGGCGCTGGCGGTGTCGGACGACGGCCTGGAGGCGGTCATCTTTACGGCGCAGGGAGACATGAGACAGGTGCCAGCTCTTTCACCCCCAGTCGCTGCTCAGCTGAAGCTGCGTTTCCATTACCCCTAGAAGTTTTCAGACGCATCGATATAGAGATATATGACAAAAGTGTCATGGAAACACTTTTTTCGCATTTACGTGTCACCAGACGTGACATGACGTGATGTCAATTCAAGTAAAAAAAAATGGTGCGTTACGTTTGGACGGAGGAGGACACTGAATATTTCTTTCAAGTCATTAAAGGGAAAAATATAACAACCATTCTTGACAGCAAACCAACGTAAATAAACAAACAAAAGCAAGCATAATTCTCGTCAAATCTCACGGGACGAGATTTTCAGAGAATTGCGGCTCATGCGCTTCACACCATTCAATGTAAACACCTGGAAATCGCAATTGTGCTTTTGTCGAAATTTTCTCAGTGTTGCTTTTATTTTGCGAAAAACTGTGATGGAGACACAGCTCGAGACCCATTTCAGTCCCAGTCCCGGCTGACTTCCTGCGTCTTGGCTCTCCTGCAGGCCCTGAACAACCTGCAGTCCACCAACTCGGGTTTCGGCTACATCAACAGCGAGAACGTGTTCAAGGTGTGTGACGAGCCTCACCCGCTGCTGGTGAAGAGCATGCTGGGGCACTGCGAGAAGGGTAACGTGGACGAGGCCTACAAGGTGCTGGAGCACCTGTGGACGCTGGGCTACTCGCCGGAGGACATCATTGGAAACATCTTCAGGGTGTGCAAGACCTACCCCATGGCCGAGTATCTCAAGCTGGAGTACATCAAGGTGAGGCGACGAGTTCCCCACACCCATGCAGGGCACGCTGTGGAGGATTTGTCACCCTCTAGTGGTTAGAGTTGGTTAATTTGGACGCATTCCCTTTAAGGGTCAAGTGCGTAATATTTGGAGATTTTGAGTAAGAAACAGCGACGCCAAGTGGTTACATTCCAGATTGCACCGTCTTTCACTCTCTCTCCTCTCCGCAAATTGTATATTCTTTCATATATATATATATATATATATATATATATATATATATATATATATATATATATATATATATATATATATATATATTTATATATATATATATATTTATTAAGAACTGCTCCGAGGGTAGAAAAACCAAATGACATTTATTTTACTGCGATTACACACTTTTATCAGTGCATTTATGGGCAAAATGTTAAACGTTTTCCAACATAATAATCAGAAATCAGGCCAACTATGACACACTGGACCTATAAATTGCCTGGTCTTGTCTCTTCTCCAGGAGATCGGCTACACCCACATGAGGGTGGTGGAGGGCGTCAATTCACTGCTGCAGATGGCCAGCCTGCTGGGTCGCCTCTGTATGAAGACGGCACCCCCTGCTGCCAGCTGAGCGCTGCCACAGACCCGTCGGCCTGGGACTGTTCTGTTCGCCACCGTCGTAGCTGCAGGTGGCCGTGAACTGGACTGAATACGTGACGTCACCATATTGGACTAAATCTGAAATATGTTGCTAATAAATGTTTTTTTTTCATTTATTCCAGTGCAGATGTTTTATTTGATGCTTTTTGTTGATTTTGCTCTCTAGATTTTGTACTTTTACAGATATCACCTATATAAATTCCATCTGTGAAGTCTCTCTCTCACACACACACACAAACACAGTGGACTCATTTTTCTCTTACAGTGACATAATGAAACAAACCATTTCCACTAGCACTACTCAGCTCGGCACGGCCAATAAACATCCTCCAACTGCTCCACCTTTTGGGTAACAAGCTTTTATTTCATTACAAACTTTACAGGAAAAGTCAACAACAAACCTCAGTAACGGCAACAAGGCTTTCAGTACAAATGTCAAAATAAGTAAAATATTAGTAGTAGGAAGTGCGAAGAAAAACAACTAACAAACTCCAGAATTCCACTCAGTGGGGTTTATGAACACGGAGGAGGTTCTGAGCACGAGGAGCCAATGCTGTTTACTCCTCCAGCAGGGGGCAGTGTTACATGTTTTGAAATTTGAAATCTGAACAATTCTTGAACCTGCAGGGGGGCACCCACACACCAGCGAGATTAAAGTCTCAGGCAAGCGGGAGGTTGAACGCTTGAATGTCACTGAATTGACACCACGACACGGCTAGCATGCTGTCACGGCACAACGAGCATGCTCAGAACCGTCCAATCAGGACGGCAGAAACGAGAGGCGTTCCTCTCAAAAAAATCCCTTCTACAAAACAACAGCCACCCTACAGTCTAATCAATAATCAAAAGTGGCGCACGACCACCACCTAGTGGTTCCCGTTTACACTGCAGGGGAGGTGCCATCACTCCAGGACGTGACCAATCTGAAGGGGTGGTTGTTAAATTAATTGCGATACAATTTCGATTCCATTGAAATAGAATTGAGATTGTCAAAACGTTAAATCAAATTTCAACTCAAGTGAAATTAAATACATAATTCGCTCGAGTTCCCAAAGAGGATCCAACAGCAACAACTAATAAATATTCTGAGAACAGCTAATAGAATGACTGAAGAAGGATGAAGTCTGAGCTGAAAAACACAAACATGAATCGACTGCTGGGAGGAAGAGAAGAAGAAGGAGGCGGAGGCGGAGCCAACACAACCGCCGCTCACAGCCGTGGTTGGCCGAAGTCTGCGTCATGTGACTGCGCGAGCCGCCGCTCGTCCCTTTTGAGGAAACGAGATTTCGGACTACGACTCGGAGCCGTCGGGACGCAGCTCGGAGGGCGGAGCGGCGCGAGAGCGCGGGCCGGTGCAGGTGGCGCCTTCTGGCAGCATGTTGGTGGCGCCGCGGCTCTGGGCTCCCTCCGCTGAGCCCACGCTGGAGGCCGAGTGAGTCCTGGAGCGAACCAGCCGAGTCATACCGGCTGTGGGCACTAGACGGGGTGGAGGGACAAGGCAGAGCACTGTGTCAGTAGGAGAGAGTGTGTGTGTGTGTGTGTGTGTGTGTGTGTGTGTGTTAGTTAGAGAGAATAAGAGGGATTTGAATCGTCCCCGCTGAGCAGCTGGATTCAAATCGGATGAGGATGAATTTGAAGCTGCTAAACTTCCTGTTCAGTGGAAAAACCCAAAACAGTCTGAGTGAGTTTTTCGGGGCTGAGAGTGGCATGATGAGGAAGTTTCAGTGTGTTTTGGCCCGTTCTCTCTCCCGCCCCCCGTCATCACTTCCTGTCTGCTGTGCTGCACCGAAAGTCTTTTAGGGAGAATATTTAACCAAAAGCAACAATCACACAAAGTTGTGTTGCAGAGGCGGCAGACAGGAGCAGGGTTGTGCTCTCAGCGTGGCGACATGCAGCGTGTCAGTGCCACCTGCTGCTTGGTCATTGTCACTGCAGCGGGTCAAGGACGCCATCAGTCAGTCAACAGGCTGCATGCAGGCAGAAAGACAGACGAGGACCTGGGGTCGGGGGTCGGGGGGATTGACCCAGTGATGGACTTCAGGGGTGGAGTTCAAGATGAATTAATGATTTGGATGGCTTCTGATTGGCCGCTGATGAGGTTTAAAACAACACAAAGAGGGGGAGCAAACAGCAACACACAGACAAGTTGGGTGACACACACACACACACACACACACACACACACACACACACACACACACACACACACACACACACACACACACACACACTTTGACGATGGTAACATACTAGCAATGGCTACTTACAGTTAGCGACGCAAGCTGTGGACACTGACACACACTATCGCGCACGCACACACACAAAGACAAAGACACAAAGAATCACAACAACAAGTAAACCAGCTGACAAGTCACCACACGTCCGTTGACTATTTAGCAAAGCTTGTGGGTGTTTTTATAAAGCACGTCTCATCATTTACTGACTAGTTTTTGTGTCTTGAGTTCAAAAGCCTCAGGTGAGGTTGACAAGCCTGGAGTTCAAAGGTCACATCAGACCTGTTCCACATGTTTACATCCAACATGCACAATAATAAAAGTTACTTCTGTCCTCAGTGAGACATCAGCCTCCTCCTCCGCACAAATGTCTTATTAGATGAACCGAGCGGCAGTTAACAGTGTGGCCACCAGGGCGGCGGTGAGGGTGTGTGTGTGGTGGGCGGGGACTCACTGTAGCCCATCCCCTGGACGAAGTACTTGAAGGCCTCGGTCAGTTTTCCAGGCTGAGGACGGAGACAAGCGCAAACAGCTTCAGGTCAGAGCCTCCGAACAGCCGGAAAACACCTGCTGGACAGCAAACACTCACCTGCACCACCTGGGGGAGTCCTCCGCAGTCTGCCATCTAGTGGGGAGGAGGAAGAACAGCAGCGGTGGATGAGAAGCAGCGACAGGAGCCGCAACACATGGCCAGTTCCAAACCAGTGGAGCCGCCACGGGTTGCTGGATGAGTGTGTGTGTGTGTGTGTGTGCCGAGTGTGAACAGTGCAACGGTGCAGTGAGCTGTTCATGCACGGCAAGTGTGTAACCATAATGGTGACAGACAGGAAGGGAAGTGATGGTGTTACATACAAAATGTCAAAAAGCAGGGAAGAGGGGGTGGAGTGAAAGAGGGGGAGGAGGGGAGAGGAAGAGGAGGGGACGAAGAGGGAGGAGGAGAAGAAGAGGAAGAAAAGGAGGAGGACGAGAAGGATGAGAAGAAGGAAGAGGAGAAGAATAAGAGAGGGTTGAGTGAGGAGAGAGAGGAGGAAGAGGAAAAGAAGGTTGAGAAAGAAGAGCTGGAGGAGAAGCAGCAGGAGGAGGAGGAAGGTAGTAGGAGGAAGAGTAGGAGAAGAATAAGAGAGGGTAGTGTGAGGAGAAGGAGGAGGAGAAGGAAAAGCGGAGGAAGAGAAAGTTGGAGGAGGAGGAAGGAGGAGCATCATTGCTCCCAGTGGGTGTATTCTGACATTCACTCACATAACAAGAGTGTTGGACTGAATCTTAAATCTTGAGGTTCACACACACACACACACACACACACACACACACACACACACACACACACACACTTGCCTTCAGCAGAGTGGTCTTGGTGGGATCCAGTCTGGAGTTACACTCCACCTGCAGGGCAGCAACAGACAGACACACACACACACAATGAGCTGGATGTTATTGCACACAGCAGCTGTCGTCATGGCAACAGGCCTACACTCACCACGGCGTCCACAGCAGGCGACGTGTCTCCGACCACCAGCAGGGCAGGACACCTGACACACACACACACACACACACACACACACACACACACACACACACACACACACACACACACACACACACACACACACACACACACACACACACACACACACACACAGTTAGACCCATTGATTTCTGGACAGAGAAGAGTTCTGTTTGTGTGTGTGTGTGTGTGTGTGAGCTCAAGCAGCCAAGTTCCATTTGCGGGTCCTACCTGAGGGTGGTGACTGTGTTTTCATTCAGGCCAACGATTGGCCGCTCCATCTGCAGCTCGGTGCGACTAAAACACAAACACACAAACACACACAAAAGCACAGTGTAAGTCCTCAACATCAAAAAGAAAACTTTTTCTCAGTTTTACTGTCACAGTTTTGTTCCAGTGAAAACACCAATAAGAGTAAAACACCCACCCACACACACACACACACACACACACACACACACACACACACACACACACACACACACACACACACACACACACACACACACACACACACACACACAGTATTGCAGTGTCAGACCTGTCGTAGCTGCTGTAGAACATGGCCAGGTTCTCCTGAGGGATGTCCTGAGAGACGTGGAGCCTGTATGTCTGGACGATCTCCTTGTTGTCTGTTAACTCGTCCTGGACGCACAAGCACACAAACACAAACACAAACACAAACACAGACACAGACACAGACACAGACACACACACAGACACAGACACACACACAGCGTTAGCAACGTTAGCAGCGTTAGCGGCTAGCTGTCGATGGCTCCGACTGCAGCAGCAGCTCCTCACCGCGCTGAAGTGATGCTCCATGATCATGTCCACCAGGTTGCTGGTCCAGCCACTCAGCTGCAGGGAACCAAAGGCAGCAGGTCACACACACACTGATGAGGGCTGTGTGTGTGTGTGTGGGAGAGAGAGAGTGAGAGAGAGACAGAGGGATGGATGTGATACCTTGGATGCGGCCCACTCCATCCAGCCCTTGGCACAGGGATCCACGTTAATCAGAACCAAACCCTCCACCAGACTGGGCTCATTCAGCTGAAAGACAGCATCATCATCATCACTGTTACCATCACCATCATCATCACCATCATCAACCTTTATCTCCTCTGTCATAATCATCATCATCAACCTTCATCTCCTCCGTCAACATCATCATCACCACCAACATCATCATCATCACCAACATCACCATCATCATCATCATCATCATCATCATCATCATCATCATCATCATCCACCTCATCACCATCAGTAACTTTCTTTCATCAGTCTAGAAGACTTACAGCCAGTTTGGAGAGGATGTACGCTCCGGCTCCCACACCGATACCGATCACACTCTTCACCCTGACAGAAGACACACACACACACACACACACACACACACACACACACACACACACACACACACACACACACACACACACACACAGTCAGGCTGTTGTCAGACAGGATGCAGGGTTGCTGCCAGTTGCTAGGCAACAGACACCAGGAAGTAGCATTACAGTAGTATAGCATTTATAGTAGTACTAGCTGTATTACACACAGGTCTCTATACATTCATTTTGGTTTTACTAGATACAATGTGACGCCCAGCGACTCGAGGGGGGGGGGGGAGCTACGTTCATCACCTCCACACGACTCCCATCCCTCAAACACTTACTGGAGCTGCGTCAGGACGGACGGCAGCATCTCGGCCAGTTCGTCCATGGTGGGATACTGGTACCTGCAACCAGACCAAAGTTGACTTCAGACTGAGGAGCGAGTGTGTGTGTGTGTGTGTGTGTGTGTGTGTGTGTGTGTGTTACCCGGTGGGGAAGACGGGAGCGTTCTCCTGCTGCCCTGGAGCGTCGACGTGCAGGACGGAGAAATGCTGCGTCACCTCCTGCATGTCCTCATAGTTAAAGAGGCTGTTGAAACAGGACTTGTCTTCACGCACACACACACACACACACACACACACACACACACACACACACACACACACACACACACACATACACACACAGGCTCAGTGCTGGTGTTTGTCTGTGGTGGCGGTCGGTCAGTGCTGGCTGCAGAGTGGAGCTACTGACGGTTGAGGCCGATGTCGTGGTAGGTGAGGACGGTGGGCCGGTTGCCTTTGGCCACGCCCCTCATGGTGACGTGCAGCACGCCGTGGGCCGTCTCCACATCGTGTTCCTGAGGGGACCGAAGAGGGGGTGGGTGTGTGTGTGTGTGTGTGTGTGTGTGTGTGTGTGTGCGTGTGTGTGGGGGGGAGGGTCAGTCTGTCAGCCAGGCCGCTGAGGACTCAGAGGTGGAAACGTGCTGATGAGGAGCTCTAATCTCCTTAATGATGCCACCATGAAAACAGCTGACTGACTCTTAATCGTAATCTCCTTCACAACCTCTTTCTCTCTCTCACACACACACACACACACACACACACACACACACACACACACACACACACACACACACACACACACACACACACACACACACACACGCGCTGCGTTTCCATTACAATTTTTCGCAAAATAAAAGCGATTTTGGTCGAAATTTTGACCAAGTCCAATTGCGATTTGCCGGTGTTTCCATTCAATGGTGTGAAGCGCATAAGCTGTAATTCTCGTAAAATCTCGTCCCGCGAGACCTTGAAGAGGACGGAGGTACAAAATCTCTTGTAGAAATCTGCATTTCGATGTCGTTTGCTGTCAAGAATGGTTGTTAAATTTTTCTCTTTGATGACGTTGTAAAAAATGTATTCCGTCTCCTCCTCCGTCCAAACATGACACGCCATTTTCACTGTAAGTGAGCCGGTCACGTGACCTCGTACGTCGCATTTGCTGACGTGTTTCCATCACACTTTTTCACGATACCTCGCTCGATACGTCTGAAAAAGCACCTTATGAGAGCGTAAAAACCATTTAGAAATATTTGAAAGCTTTTTTGAAGTTCAGGTCTTCCCACGATCAGTTTTTTTTATTGCGATATTTAGGTTTTGCACAATTCTAGGGGTCATGGAAACGCAGCTATACACACACACACACACACACACACACACACACACACACACACACACACACACACACACACACACACACACACACACACACACACACACACACACACACACACACAGAGTCAACCCAGGTGACTGTGATGGCCTCTGCAGCTCTGAGATGGTGGAAACTGTCCAAGCTAACAGACAGTTCAACCTCCTCCTTTTTCCGACCACCTCCAACCTCTGTGGGGTGATGCACAGAGAAGGTCAGGAGTGGTGGAGTCAGCAGGTTCCCCCTGACCGCCTGGGCAGAGATGTGAGCTAAGCAGCTGAGCGGCTGAGCCTACACTGCCAGAGGGGGGACCGCCGCCCTGCCAGCACGCTAACTAGCACCCTCCGAAAAAAGGGCTAACAGCAGGCTATAGCCACTGCCTAATAGGCTAATGGGCTAACTCACCACTCCCACTCCAAGAGAACAGGAGATCTGGTGCAGGTCAAGAGAGTCAGACATCCTGACGGAGGAGGAGGAGGAGGAGGAGGAGGAGGAGGAGGAGGAGGAAGGACTTCCGAGAAAGACAGAGAAGAGACGTCGTCCCTCAAACCCCTCTGCCACTAAGTGGCTGAATCAGATCAACAGGATAATCTCTGCTCTCATTGGCTGACAGCAGGAAGGCCTTTAGGGCCCAGCTGCCAACCACAGAAGCCTCTTCCATCCACCCGCCCAACCTTGATCTGATCAACACCTTCTCCTCAGCCAGTCTTTATCACCAGCCTGTCCTCCTGCTCTGGTTCACTATCTCTCCGTCTCCGCCCCCCTCTCAGGGGTCCAATCAGAACTCATGAAAAAGGCAGTGGCACAGCCAATCGAGCGCCTGCCTGCTGCTTCGTGGTGGAAATGAAGCTCTGGGACCTGGTCCACAGGCTGGAGTGTCAGAGATGTTCCGGGCATCAATAATCTTCAAGTGCTGCTGAGCTGTGAGAGGCCTCGAACTCACCTGGCAGTCAAAGTCCTGCAGATTCCTCACATTCTGAAGACACAGAAGAACAACACCTGTCAGCACTTTGGTTATTATGTGTGATTAATTCAATGCATCAATGAACTCTTATTTCTAGAGCGGGAAATCACAGCCAAAGGCATCTTGAAGCGCTTGTGAGGACGATTTTACCAGCATGAAATAAAATAAAAGTTTTTGATTTGCTCACACGCAAAAAACGTTCCACTTACTTTATCGCATGCATACATACAAAACAATATATATACATATATGTATTAATTCCCCCCCCCACAAAATCACAACAAATTTCAATCTAAACTGCAGTCCAGGTGAGCTCACCTGTCCGGTCAGCAGAGGCTTGATCTCGGTCAGCTGGACGTCGTGAAGCTCCTCCATCCTGAGGCCACTGCAGTCAGTCACCGCCACAGGACGCTGCTTCCTTCTGGAGTCAGACAGATGGGTCATGTGACTGCGGTAAAACATTGCGTCGCATCTTCAGCTGATTTGAATGACACACAAATCTTCCGCCCCCCCCCCTTTGTGACATCATGAAGGGCCAAAGGTGAGACTCGACTTTTAAAGGATCCTTCGCTTCAATACCACTGAGAGAAAAAATTCAACTGCACACCTGTCAACGCTTGTTTAAATTTAGAGGGAGTGAAGAAGACTTGGCAGAGCCAATCGGATGTCACCTCCGACGCCTCTCCTCTCTGCCGGTTAGTCTGTGTGTCTACCTGGGTGTGTGTGTGTGTATGTGTGTTCTCTACCACTGTGTGAATGTAATGGAAACAGCCGATGACCTCCCTCTCTCTGGCAGGGGGCCAGTGTGTGTGTGTGTGTGGGCCGAGATGTTGGATGTTGCGCTTCCTGTGGGCTATCTGGCTCCGACCCAAAACAGATCCCTGACCGACCAATCAGAGCGCATCTCTTTTTCAGGCAACTGATTTGCTTTCATTATTATTATTATTATTATTATTATTATTATTTTCAACTGTCCACTTGATGTAATTGACAAAAAAACGGAATGCAGGCAGGCAGCCAGGCAGACAGACAGGCAGGCAGGCAGGCAGGCAGACAGACAGCTTCACGCCATCGGCTCCGATCGATGGCGTGAAGCTGCGCTCCAGTTTCCACAATGTGCGCTGCTACAACGCGTTTTCCACCTACGCACACACTCACGCCGCTCCGCTCCGCCGATGAGCTAACGGCTAGCGCTAGAGCTGCCTAATTGGTGGGTGTGATGCTAATGTGAGCTTGACAACCGTTACTATGGGATACGTCTCACCACGCCAGTGACGCCAGAGAGAGAGAGATAGAGCGCGCGCACACACACACACACACACACACACACACACACACACACACACACACACACACGCACGCACGCACGCACGCACGCACGCACGCACGCACACACATACACACACCTGTAACCAGACACGGCACCACAAACACAAACCAATTCGGGGTCGTCGACAGGTGCTACTAACTAGTGTGTCATGTCGCACAGTTGAGCTGCGAAGCGAATTAGCTGATTAGCCGAGTGGTCGGCTGGCGCGGACTCACCGACAGTCGAGGGCTCCGGGGGCTCTGCTGCTGGTTGTCCGTCTGCTCCCGCTGTGTAGCTGGTTAGCCTTTTAGCCGGTTAGCCGTTCAGCCAGTCGAGTGTGTTTGCTTCACGCCGGTGCGCGCAAGAGCTTCCAGTCTGTCTTATTGCGGAACGGAGTCGCTGCCTGGCGACGCTGCCTGGCTGTCAGCGACTGCACCCGGACGGCTGGGAGGGGCGGAGTTAGCGCGGTCACGTGGTCTAGCGGAGGCGAGACGCGACTCGGATGACTGACCGGCTGCTGTTGACGTTCCGACGGAATGTTTTCCCCCGACCGTCCACACCTCCATCTGCAAAAGAGCCTGTAGGAAGCGTCCGGACCGGGATGATGGACCCGCCTCCCTAGAAACGCTTGACGTGACTCGATGAACCCCTAAACTCAGAGACCAATCAGAATGCCGTCGATAGCAGCGGAGTCAGTCGGTAACAGCAGCGAGCCTCCATACCGGAGGACGGAATTAAACTCTTCTCCTGATGAGGAGATGTTGCTGAGTTGTGGTCAGAGGTGAAAAGTAATGAAGTACAAATATTTTGTTACTGCACTAGATTTTCAGGTGTTTTTCAGTACTTTACTTTGACCTCCTGTATTTGTTTACAGATATCTGTACTTTATACTGTATTTTACACTCCTTACATTGGAAAAACACGTTGGTTATTTTTGTCTTTAAAAGTCTTTAAAATATACAAATGGTGTTCAAAGTAATTCACTGTTATTTGTTGCTTGAAGTTGAGCTATTTGAACTCTGCTGTTGTGTAGTTAAATATAATAGTGGATGTATAAAGATATAAAAAGATATTTTAGAGAAAGGTTATTTTAGAGGACCTCGGCTGTGGGCTCACTGTTGAGTATGTTTTCAGTGCAGGGAAAAATAAACATGTATTGTATATTTCATTTCCTGGACTGGATTTAAGCAGGGACAGAAAGTGAAGATGGGATCTCTTAGATTGTGTTCTACTTTTTTTGGCAGGAAGACGGAGGAAAGAGTCGACCGTCCTGGCAGGGGTTTCAACTTAATGATAAAACCCTTGCATCTTCTGGCCACATCAACCAGTACCTTGGTGCTACCTCCTCTCTTTCAAAGTTTCCTGCTGCCTCCACAGGCGCTCCTACAACCCTGTCATTGGAGTTGGTCGGTTTTGCTCTCCACCAAACTGCACCTTCTCACTGCGTCTCTTGTCTCCGCACTGAACGGCAGCAGCTCCTGCTTTCTGCAGACAAACCTCGCTGTTTAGGTTCCTCGGAGGTCTGCTTGCTGTCCTGGTGCCTGGGGAGGAGGACTGTCAGACTGCAGGAGCCAAGTGCAGAGCGGCAGCTGTCCCCACGCGACGCAAAGCATCATGGGAACAGGTGGGGGACGTCCATTAGGCACACACACACACACAAATACAATTGTCAGTGAGGCACAAGTGCATTGACCTGGGTTTTTTTTTGTCAATGCATCTGTCAGCTGACCTGAAGAGGGAGGGCGGGCTGAGCTGCAGCAGGAGAGGAAGAAGTTCCTGAGGGTCAAGAAGAAGAAGAAGAAGAAGAAGAAGAAGAAGAAGAAGAAGAAGAAGAAGAAGAAGAACTGCTGATTTTGAATTTTTGATATGAAAAGTCAACATGTGTTTTTGTTTTGCGTATTGTTTCAACTGTGTCACCCCCATGGGAGGAGTGGAAAATCCATATTTAGACTGTTGTTAATGGACTCTGCTGGAGGGGGAAGGGGGACTACTATTGCTCAGCAAACACACACACACACACACACACACACACACACACACACACACACACACACACACACACACACAGGCATGGCTATGGTCTGTACAAACAGTGAGACCATCTGGCCGACTGTGGACCAGAACACAGGAACGCTGAGTCCAGTTAAGCAACAAACACACAATCACCCCCTTCAAAATAAAACCATAACAGACTCCAACAGCCAATCGTTCGATCTCACAGGAAGTGGATCAGAGCAGGACCGCCCGCTGACTTCAGTCCACAACACTGAGCTTTGTCTGCGTTTCAGTGGAAAAACACCATCCAGATCAATAATAATGTAACATTAATAATAATGAGGGTGGTTATTGGTTTGATGTTCACACCCCCCAGACTGAATAAATGAAAAGGGAGTTTATTTTATTTAGGCTGGTAATTAAAATGAGATGGTTACAAATCTTTTTCTTTTTTTAAAAAAGAACCAAGAAAAACGTTTGTTGAAAAAATTGAAGTGGCAGCGTCCCACGACTTTTACTTCACTTTCAGACACTGTATTTTTTATTTATTTTTTTTTTGTAATCTGTGGCCATAATAAAATCACGGACGGAAAAAAAACGGACACAGGAAATGTCAAAAGTTCAATCTTTATTCAGTGAACCTGGAACCTGATCCAAAGAAAGAACCAAAGACAGAGTTATGTGCTATGAAAATAAGACATTTTATAATACATTTTTTTTCCTCTGACGGTTCTCATCCAGCTGGAGCTGCTGCTGCTTCTTGTTCTTCTACGGGTTGAAAACTCTGCTGCAAAGATACAAAAGTTAAACTCTGTGTGCTTCCACTTGTGCAACGTTTGCCCCAACTCTGCCAACTCAAGGGTGAATGATCACATGACCGCGTGAAGAGCGACACAGCTGAAGCAGGTGAATGCACCACCTGGAGCTGAGCCTCAAAAAAAATTCAAGCAGGGTTAAAACTGAAAAAGAAAAATCAGTTTCACCTCGATTAGAGCAGAAGTTCCTCCCTCCAACAGCAATCAGAAAAACAAACTGTCGTTCTACCAAAAATAAATCTACGGTTTTTCAAAGTTAGTTAGTTCCTTACACGGGTGGAATAGCATAAATCTGACATATTTACATGTTAAAACTGTTTCTGTGCCACAGCACAGAAACGCATTGCTGGTTCAGTCAAACGACCTTCTGGAAGAATTCTACAAAAAGGAAAATCCAAAATAAAATTTGTAATTGCGTCCTACTTATAACAACAATCACGAGTTTTACGTGAAAGAAACATTATGCTAATTATTGTACAGCAAAGACAAAAAATGAAGAAAATAAAAACCACCCTAATGTGATATTTATGCATAAGGTCAAAGGTCAATTATGAAATCCAGCTGTCCATAATTGACAGTGAAAAATAAAAACACTGGTGTAAATCTCAGCGTCCGACTCGACGTGTTAAAATCTGCTGGGTTCTCACCCTGGAAATAAAGTTTTCTTTTTCCTTTTAACATTTTCCTCTGGACATCTGGCCATGGGTAGTGACATCTAGTGGCAGCAAAAGTTTGCTGATTATTTGGCTGTTCAGTGAACAAATGATCTACATTTCTAAAAGGGGAAAACAATAATTATTGTATCACTCTGCTATGAGTAAAAGAAATTCAATCCGACTGAATCTAAAGAGAAAAATGCTGTTTATGTGATCCACTTCCTAAGTAGACGTGTATAAAGTACAGCAGCTTGCTAGTAACGGCTGCTAGGAAATAATATTAAGACGTCTTTTTGTGGTTCAGTTTTAGTGGCGTCCAGACAAAAGAAGACAGAAGGTCTTTGTGCGCCACCTCAAACGTGCCATCTTGTAGATGGCCACCAGGTGGCACCGTGCAGGCAGCAGAAATCTTCCGCTTCTGTTTTGAAATGTAAAAGACTTTTAAGTCTGTAGTCAGTCCAAAATACAAAGAAACAAAAACACATAAGTCGCAGTGCAACTTTCCTCCAGCAGAGGGCGTATTTGGCGTGAGAGCGCAGTCAGTGTCCCTCCTTGTCTCTGCTCAGCCTTCAGGGGGTTCGAGAGAGGAAACGTCTCAGTGCCACACCGACAGACGCCTCACCGTGCACAGGTCGCACAGCAGCCGTCTGATTCGCTGCTTGAGCTGCGGGAGGCGGGACAAGGGGTCGGGAGGCTCCAGTTCGCCCGAGTGGTCCAGCCAGGACTCCAGCACTGCGAGGAGGGCGGAGAGGGGAGACAGATAAAAGCTGTAAGTCTGGTAAAATCCCGATTGGCTGTTAAGCCTTAGTGTACCGCTGTGTTTTATTTTTGTGGGATTCAACAAAGTGGGTACTCGTTTATTTGGCCTGAGACCGGGCTAGTATAGTTTCTGTTTGTTTGGTTTTTACTCTGGTTTCCACACACACACGTAGTGTTGTACTTTGTTATTCACACTAATTTCTTGTGACACCCTATGACCGAGTAAGCCAGGGTTTAATTTCTCTCCTCTGATCATCGCCTTTATTCGGGTTGTAATACTTGAAAGCATCGGTGTGTTTACCGTCCAGCTCGCGCTCGATCAGGTCCATCCTGCCGCTGATCTGACGGTGCACCGACTCCACGTGACCCAGCAGGTTCAGCTGACACTCGGACACGGAGGCCGGGCGGCCTTCCTGGCCCAGCGTCTGGGCCGGCGCCGCGTGTCCTGCGGCCTCCACGTCTGTGCCGTTGTCCTTCTTAACCGCTGAGGCTGTGGCGGCAGCACCGCCGGACGGTTCGGAGACCACGCCCACAGGTTCTGTTTCCTAGTCGGGTGGGTAGGGGGGCAAGGATCAGCTGTCAATCATGAAACATCTTCCAGTGGGGGTGACTAAGAGGAAAGTGAAAGGAACTACTTCCTGTGGGCATGACTAAGAAAAACTACTTCCTGTCGGCATGACTGAGAGAAACTACTTCCTGTTCCTACCTCCTTAATGTTGTGCTCCTCCTTCACAGACACTTCCTGCTCCTCTCCGTCCTCTGATTTTTCCCATGATGCATCAGGCTTCGGGTAGCAGTGCTCGCTGCTGACGTAGCAGAGCGCCGCCTCCCCTCGCAGGCCCGGCCCCTCCTCCTGCTTCCAGGGCAACCGCCACAGCTTGAGTTCGGGGTGGGACGGAGAGCTGCGAAGACGGACAGACAGACAGAGGGGGTGAAGGTGTGTCCCACTGGGCCGGACGGCCCGACTCGCCGACGCCCCCTACTCACTGCAGCAGGCTGATCTGGAGCTGCAGGCCGCTGAGCACCTGGTCCAGGCCGTGCGTGTGCGCCAGCAGGCGGCTGGTGTGCAGGATCTTGGAGGCGTTGACCTCCGAGTAGTTCTCCTTCACGCACGACAGGCCGAACATGTGGCTGGATATCAGCAAATCAGGCTCTGGCACCGAGCGCCGGCCCCGCCTCCAACCTGGGGGTGAGAGACGTGGACTTAATCCTGTGTGTGTGTGTGTGTGTGTGTGTGTGTGTGGGGGGGGGGGTATTGGGGTCGTAACCCCATCTCCAGACACACAAATGCACACCACACGCATATGTGTGCGCACTCACCCCACACACAGGACGCCGTCCGGCCTGCAGCCTGTCGGCAGCAGTAGCAGATGTAGTTGAGGGGAACGTTGTCCTCATAGAGACCCATACAGGTACCGTGCTGCCAGCAGAGACAGGACTCACACTGTAGACACACACACACACACACACACACACACACACACACACACACACACACACACACACACACACACACACACACACACACACACACACACACACACACACAGCATGAGAAAGAAAAGAAGGAGGAGGAGGGTGAGATGGAAGAAGAGGAGAAGAGGAGTGTGTGTGTGTGTGTGTGTGTGTGTGTGTGTGTGTCTCACCTGGATCATGAAGTCGTTCTCCTCCTCGGCCTCACAAACACACCTCACCACCTCACACTCCTCTGTCTCCATGGCGAAGGACCAAGAGTGCGTGTCCTCTCCACTCTCAGCCGTCAGCGTTGACCAATCGCTGCCGTCATCCACTGCTGATGAGACGGAGACATCAGTGAAGCGTGAATGTGTGTGTGAGGGCGCAGGTGTCTGTGTGTGTGTGTGTGTGGGCGCAGTTGTGTGTCTTGTCCTCCTACCTGGTGCTGCGGTGCTGTGCTGGTGGGCGGACACCTTGGGGCTGAGCGGCGGGCTGATGGACATCTCATCATCGCTGCTGCCGAAGCCTGAGGAGGAGGAGGAGGAGGAAGGAGTAGGTGGACGAGGAGGTAGAGGTGAAGGAGGAGGGCAAGGACCTTCATCAGCTGAATTCCTGTTTGGGGAGTTCGCAGACCAACACTTCCCGTTTTCTCCTCTCACCTGACTGACTCTTCCTCTTCTTCTTCCTCTTCTTCTTCTTCTTCTTCTTCAGTTTGACCCTCAGAAAGTTCTTCCTCTCCCGCCGCAGCTCGGCCCCGCCCTCCTTCTTCAGGTCAGCTGACAGGTGCATTTACAAAAAAAACAAAACCCCAGGTCAGTGCACATGTGTCTTCCTGACAACTGTGTGTGTGTGTGTGTGTGTGTGTGTGTGTGTGTGTGTGTGCGCGCGCATTACGGAGGCCCCCCACCTGTTCCCATGATGCTTTGCTCCGCGCGGGGATAGCTGCTGCTCTGCTCTTGACCCTTGCAGTCTGACAGGAAGTCGATGGCGGCGGCCTTGGAAGTCAAGCGTTTCCTCCTGTAAACATCCAGCCAGGCAGCCCGGTCAACGGGGGGAATTCGCCCAGCGGTCTGAAGCTATGGCAGTTGAAGTCACCACCTACCGGGGGGTCTCGAGGTCCTCAGGCTGCTGCTGCTGCTGCTCAGAGTGGTAGTACTTGATGTGGTAGTGCAGCAGGCTGGCCTTCCGGAAGGACTTGCTGCAGCCGGCTGCAGGACACTTGAAGGGGTTGTGGTCCAACTCGATGGAGAGGATGGGAGGGGGCTGGTTCTTGATCACTCTGTACACTGGGAAGAGTGGGAGAGGACCAGTGTCAGTGTGCTCCTGTTTTACCGTCCGAGTGCCTGTGGTGATGTTTTTGACATTAAGATCTTTGTTCTCCATCAAATTTCTTTGGAGCAGCTTTTAACCCCCCCCCAGTAAGCGCATTTAAGCCCTGTGTTTACAGCCTCCTGCTAAAACCGGCAGGCTGTAGCTTAACTACTGGATGACGTGCCAGTGCCCTCTGTGACATCACAGAGGGAACTAAATCAAAGTTGGATTAACGTAACTTTGGTGCTTTACTGCCAGGACAGTCAGGAGTCTGGTGATTGATAGAAAACAGGTGTAGGTGTGTGTGTGTGTGTGTGTGTGTGTGTGTGTGTGTGTCACTGCTTGCTGACGTGGTTCTCTGCTGAACTTGTGCGTGGTGGGCAGGTGGACCTGACGCTCCAGCAGAACGTCTGAGGAACAGACAGATAGACAGACAGAACAGTTGACATCAGCACAGAACAACAGAAACAAAACAACTCGTAAATACTCAGGATCAATCACCGATTGATTGACTGACTGACATCTGCCTGACATTCACCTCTGTCGGCGTGGGCGGCGCCAGGGAGGCCTGTCGTCTGGGCGGAGTCGTCCGTCATTGGCTGCTCACTCTGGGCTCCAGCGTCGTCACCTGAGCACAGCGGCGGCTCGTTAGCGTTAGCATTGGCAGCTGGCAGAGGACGTCTGGAGATCCGGAGGTTGGAGGTCGAGACTCACCGTCGTCTCTCCTCCTCTTCTTCACTGGCGGGTGAGACGCCGAGGGCTCGCACGGCGTCCCCTCAGCTGTCTCGGCTCCGTCCTTCATCTCTGACATCACTTCCTCCTCCTCTTCCTCTTCCTCCTCCTCCTCGTCTTCCTCCTCCTCCTGCCCCTCCCCCTCCTCTACCTGCTGGCTGGCTGTGCCGTCCGCCTCCTCCTCGCTTTCCCCTTCCTCCCATCCCTCGCTGCCCACCGCACTCCTGTCAGCCCGCGACTTCTGTCACACACACACACACACACACACACACACACACACACACACACACACACACACACACACACACACACACACACACACACACACACACACACACACACACACACACACACTCTAGTGACTGCAGCTGGTAGAGGCAAGATAAGATGGAGACCAGAAGCAGGAAGCTTTTATCTCTTACTTCTTGGAAGGGTTTGACTTTGGTGGGCTTCACAGTCCGAACGACCCCATCAAAGAATCGCACTGTGTAGGAGTCTGACACACACACACACACACACACACACACACACACACACACACACACACACACACACACAGTTAGAAAACTAACAAACTGACAGCATCAGTTAAACCAATCGATCTTCAACCCTCTCCTCTGTCACAACGCCACATGATCAGGTGACCCAGGCGGGAGGGCGGGGCCTCACCATCTCTGTTGACGCTGAGAATTTTGGCTGGATAGAAGCGACAGTCGGTCCAGCAGGCCAGAACCTTGGTCCCAGACAGAAACACCTGCGGTGGAGAGGAGAAACGGCAGATGGTGTTAAAAAAAACAACAAAAAAACACCTTAATTAAAAACAACAACAACAAAACATGCAGTGGTGTGTGTCTGCATCACCGGTGGCGAGCAGGACGGGTTGCGGCCTTGTCTCCTGAGGGAGACGCGCTCCAGTGGCCGCAGGTAGGGCGACGTCCAGGAGAACCACTCGTCGTGGCGCCGGCTCCACTGGCGGTAGTGGATCAGCACACGCTCCTCGTCGTAATCGATCTTCTCAATGGTGGCCGGATACCTGGCAGGACGGAGGCACGCAGTCAGACGGTGGGATGTCTGAGTCGTCTGCATCGTTTTGGTTATTCTGTGTGTGAGTGTGTGTGTGTGTGTGTGTGTGTGTGCATCAATGTCTATGTCAGACCAGGTCTTGTGGCGGTCTCTGGCTTCAAGCTGAGCTCCGACCTCAAAGACGATCCCTGACCGGTCTGGAGGAGTCTTCATCTGGAGGTGAAACACAGAGACATCAGCGCCCTCCACCTGACCAGGCCACCTCACCGCCACTCTGGAGAGCCACATCTCATCTCATCTCATCTCATCGGAACACAGAAAGTGTTCATAGTAGATAGTGCGCACAGTATATTTATTTTGTGACCACAACAAATTAGTATTTTGTGGCAACAAATTGGTATTTTGTGCGCACGTTAAAATATATATTTTTGGCCCAATTTATTTTCCGCCACCCCCTCCCCCTTGTCATGTCTGTGGCTCCGTATTTCGCCAAGAATAATGGAAAATACTTTGCCCATCGCGTTACATAATTTACAACTGAATTACAAGCGGTCCTTGAGGTCCGAATGGTCCTACCGGTGTTGCCATGAAGTTACGACAATTAAAACCCGTTCATCCCGCGACAGCTGACGGTGACGTCACTGAAGCTACATTAAAAAAAATAATAATAATAATCCACCTTAACACTTGTTTGCATTGTAAGAAGTTCCGTTGCTAAACTTGACGTTGTGTTTTGACGGTCAACACGTCAAAACACAACGACGTCCAATGAATGAAAGAAACTTTTTTTTTTTCCTCTCTCGATACAGGCAGCTCAACAGTTAACGACCTCATTCAAAGAATCCTATTGGTTGATGGGGGCCGCGAGGAGGCCCTTTCTCGATCCCTATTGGACAGCTGTGTTGTCAAACTAATGCGACGTCTCCGCCTCTCGAAAATATTTGACAGAAGCTAGGTGCTAAAATTGCTAGCTTTAAACGCCGAGCCGCGGCATGGAACCTAAACTCCCCAAACCGAAAACATTGTTTTCGTGTTGTTAGCATGACGCCCGCCGAGCTTGTCCACTTTGAAAGAGTCGAGGGTTTCTCCCCCGCTTGACTGGCTGTGAGTGCAGACAAGCTAACGCAGCTAGCTGTTAGCATGCTAGCTCAGTGAGACAAGTCCGTGACAGCAGCGGATGGGAGTGTGGAGAGAAGGTGGTGACGGGGGGTCCTCCGTGTCCGCAAATCAGGTGTCATAGAGGCGGGGACCTTTGTAAAGCTGTCCGAGTTATGTAACCGTGATTGCAGAAGGCCAAAGTGTTAAAATAGTGTCTGAAAAGATTGTTTACCTCTCGCTTTGCTTGAGCGATGCCCTCTTCATTGTGGTTGGCCGCAGGGCGCATGCGCGAACGGAGCCACTCAGCTGGTCTGTGTTTATTTGTGTCAGTGGGTTGTGTTTTGACGTGTCAGCACAAAGCGTGAGCTGGGGCTCTTAGAAAGCTGCGGATGATTATTTTAAAAATAAAATAAAAAAAAAAAACCCTCATGGAGCTCGGCAACAAAAACCTGCAAATGATTAAATATTCGTTTTTATGTTCAAAATTATAAAAGAAAAATATACTTTAAACTCGAGCGACAAGGATCTGAAAAACAATATGTGCATTTGCCGTTTATTTGAGTTGGTTAAAAATGTTTTTTTAACACATATACGGAAATAATAAACATAAAATAGGATATGGTTGTTAGAGTGGAGGTTTTAAAATACATAAGCCAGTCGTCTGGCGACATCTAGAGGGGAATAATTATGGTACACACTATTATAATTGGACACAGACTGGAAACAGAGCTGTGTTGACTTTACATATTTATTACTGGGAAGGAAAACTGAATCCTGTATATTCATTGGAAGACGTATTAAATCTCAAGTGTTTTAGAGGATGATGCTCTTCACTTCAGCCATTGGCCAGCCGCTCGTCAAGAGCCTGGAACTTCTGAGCAGCCGTCTCTTTGTGCCTGCGACACACACACATGCACACCATGATTCATGCAGATAGTGTTTGTTGTGTCCTCCTGTGTGTGTGTGTGTGTGTTAGTGTGCGTGCAGTCGTACATGTTGAGCCGTTTCTTGGCTACTTGTATCTTCATCATCTTCTCGGAGCAGAAGATCTGGTACTCGGCCTTCTCCTCTTTGGTCATGTGCAGCTGGTGATCCCGGTACCACTCGTGCTTCTCATGCAGCTCCTTCACCTCCTAAACATTACACACAACCACACACACACACACACACACACACACACACACACACACACACACACACACACATACACATGATATAACCATACATCTTTGTTAGTGTCAGAAGTGATAAGTAACGCAGTACAAATACTTTGTTACTGTACTTAAGTGTACTTTCCAGGTATCTATACTTTATTTAAGTATTTCTTTTCTACTTTGATGTACTCTACTTTCTATTCCATACTTTGGAAGAACATGCTTGTTATCTGTTTGAAAGTCTTCACAAGTCATCATTTATTATAGTTATTGTTGTTGACTGAAGTGGAGCCATTTGAACTCTGCTGTTGTGTAGTAGAACACAGTAGTGGACGATAATTTAGAGGGAGATTATTCTAAAGCAACTAAGCTTTGGGTTTGCCATTCACTACGTTTCCATGTGGAAAATAACAATGGTTATTGTTATTAAAAGGGTCAACATCCAATAATGGCTCACTGGTCAGAACTATCGCTGATTAGTTTGGTCGGTTGGCAGCCACTGGGGGGGGCAGGGTGCTGCAAAGCCAGTGGTCGTACCATTGCGTAGCGCTCCTGGATGAGGTTGGCGTGCGCCGCCTGCCGCAGCTTGAACTCGTCCAGGCAGTCCTGGTGCAGCTGCTGGGCGTCGAGGGAGCTCAGAGGCTGCGACTGGTCCCGTCGGATCAGCAGCGGGGTGAGGATGTCGGCCTCCTTCTCCTCTAGCCACAGCTGCTCCTCCACAGCCAGACGCTCCTGTGCGGAGGAGACACACACACACACACACACACACACACACACACACACAGAGCGGTTGACTCGTGGAAAAAAAACAACTGTTCAAACAGGAAACGAGTGAAATGTGTCTCCAACCATTTCCTCTCGCTGGTTCCGAGCTCTGATGGCGCCCTCAGTCAACCACGGCGATGCCACCAGCTGGACGTCTCTGTCCTCGCGCTCTCTACAGGCCACGATGTCCCTCACCTGACCACACACACACACACAATCACAGGGTGACGCACTAATCCTGGTATGGGCGAACTACGGCCTGGAGGCCTTATGCGGCCTGTTAAGCTTTTGAATCCGGCCCACCAAACTTGAAGAAATAATGTTAATAGTCAATAAGTCATAACATATGTGTATTTCATCCATTTTTTCAGTGTTTTAAGAGTCATTTCAACAAAGAGCTAAATACCGTTGGGCTTCAAAGACACTGATTTTGTTGTAATCTTCGTTTGACATTAAACCACATATCTTCTACTCCATCCATCTGCTCCTGCTCCGGCTCCCTCTGTCAAATTTTACAACCCATTGTGGCTCCACCAGTGAAAAAGTTTGCCCTGTTTTTTTCCTTTCATTCGGCCGGCATGTGTCACTGGACTTCCAACAAACTGATGTAAACTTCCTGCTGGCGTTTGGAGAGACGGAGAACCTCACGGTCACCTCTCTCAGAGACGTCCTGATTTGTTGGATGCTCTCCTCCTCCTCCTTCATCAGGCTCAGCATCATCTCGTACAGAGTCAGAGTCTTCAGAGGCTTCACACACAGATCCAGCTGTGCGCACAAACACACACAGGTCACTGCTCAGTGGGCGTGTCCGACCCCTCGCCTCCCCCTCCCCTTTCCCCCGTAGTGACTCCGCCCCTCACCTGGAAGTTGGACACCATGTCGGCGGTGAAGTCCTCGGCCCGCTGCGTCTCCGACGACGTCTGCGGTTTGAGGAACTGCCGCCTGGACGGGATGAACCTGAAGTCCTCCACGTGATAGGTCACCTCGATCCGCCTCTCGCCCAATTGGAAGACCAGCTCAGCCACGTCCTCCGAGGCCGGCCTGGACGGGTCCCGGTGGAACTGCTCCACCACTTTCTGTTCACACGCACACACACAAGACGCACTTTACTAACCGATGCAGGAGCAAACATTTGTCGCCTGAACCTGAAGAAATTATATTAATACTCAGTAAGTCTTAAAATAGCTGTATTTTTTCCAGCGTTTTAAGAGTCATTTCAATAAAGAGCTTTTGCTTTTGTTCATTTTCAACTGACATTAAACCTCACGTTTTCTACATAGCCCATGATATATTTTTCAGACCTCATCCCCACTTCCCCTTCCATCATTTAAAGAGCCACGCTCCGCCGCAGTCCACCTGCGGGATCTTCATCTCCGTCCGCCCGTCGTCGTAATCCTCCTCCTCCTCCTCCTCCTTCTTCTTCTCGTCCTGCTTGCCGCCCTCCTCCGCCTGCTGCTCGAAGGTGACGTGGCGGCGGTAGAGGCGGTCGCAGCGGCCATCGAAGATCTCCGTCATCTCGCCGGGCCGCTCCACCCGCTGCACCAGGTAGTCCAGGCGGGCGCTGCTGAACTCGGTCACGCGCTCCGAGTTGGTGAACCTGTGGACTGGGAGACGGAGGGAGCCGCCGTTGGGACCGGGAGGTGGGGGGAGGGGTGCTAGGCGGTGACAGGAAGTGGTTCCTGATTGGTTGCTGAGCAGGAAGTGGACTTACGCTGCAGGTGGAAACGGCGGCCGTTGCTGAAGCGCTCCACCGTGACCTTGTCCAGGTGGTCGACCTCCCGCTGCTCCAGCTTGTCGTTCCTGTACTGGAACCACTCCTTCACCACGTGGACCTCCGTCACTTCAACACACACACACGCACACACAGTCAAAGTCAGAGGGCCGACTGTTGCTGCTGCTGCGTGACTTCCTCTTTCCTCTGGGGCGGCGCTCACGGTCCACGTCCTGGTAGGTGGTGAGTCTCTTCACCAGGCCGTCGGGCCGCAGGTAGGGAGCGAACTCCTCCAGCCTCACCCTCCTGTAGAGGATCACGTTCTGGCCCCCGGGCCACCTGGACTCCAGGTCTGAAGGGATGAGAAGCGAAGCTGTGAGCCAAGAAGCTTTGAAGATGGAGAACTTCAATTCCCTCCAGCCTCAAGGCCGTTTCAGGTTGCTATCACTACGTAAGGGGGCGGGACATCGTGATTGACAGCTGCTGGTCGGAGGACGGGGTCGCGACCACAGGAGGAGTTTATCTAGTCAGTTTTTCGCAAATTAAAAGCAATATTTTTTTTTAACATTTTGACAAAGTACAATTGCGATTTGCAGGTGATTCCATTGAATAATGTGAAGCGCAATTGCCGTAATTCATATTTGTGAGGTTTTTCAAAGTTCAGGTGTTTCCATTACCAGTTTTTAATTGTGATATTTAGGTTTTGTGCAATTCTTGGGGTAATGGAAACAGAGCTACTGACAGACAGACAGACAGACAGACAGAGTGACGGTCCAGCCAATCACCACGTTCCATTTTTCGAAGGCTCCTCCTCTTCCCCTGGACGTGGCCTCTAGTCGGGACTCACCCTTTTTGGTGATGTGGATGTCGTCGACCCACGACCTCGGCATCTGGAACATCCTGGGACACAGGCCCTCCTGCAACACACACACACACACACACACTCACACTCACTCACATGTTTTAGCTGGGTGGCGAGCTCGCTCGCTGCTCATACTAGTGGCAGACCCAAAACTGTGTGGCCTTGTTTCACCAGCAAGTGTCGCGCTTTACGCTATCATTAGCATCGTTAGAGACACCTGTTGGCGGAGCAGCAGGGTGATGAAGAGGGGTATCAGCAGCACCTGGCTACCTGCGCAGGTAAGGACTGACGTCCAAGAGGGAAAGTCACACCTCCTGTTTGAAGATGCTCTCCTCCACTTCCTGCCCCGCCTTCCTCTTGGCGACCGCGTCAATCAGCTGCTTCTTGCTGGTCGCTCCAAACAGCACCGGCTCCCACATCTCCAGGTCCTCCAGGTGAAACTGCATCTCCTGCACATACACACACACACACACACACACACACACACACACACACACACACACACAAACACATAGACACACAGACAGACAATGTCATCCCTGGATGTGTGTGAGTGTGTCTGTGTCTGCATGGTGCACACTCACGTCGCAGCCGTAGCTGCAGTCCTGCATGTTGATGTAGTAGTTGAGGTTGTTCCACACGCTCTCCACGCCCAGGAAGTGGTCGTTGTCGCTGCTGTAGCTCTTCCCCGACAGCGGGTCGATGAAGAAGTGCTCGTCGATGCTACGGCTGCCAGCCAGGACCAGAACCCAGAAGTGCACGCGCCGACCGTGAAGTGGGTCCTGGTCACGCCGCCTGCTCTCCTGCGAGGGGCAGACAGAGAAGATTGCGTCAGCGTCCCCTGGTGTTGAACAGGAGGCGACACGGCTGAAGGCGTCACTGTTAGTTGTTACCATTGACGTACGACGCGATAGCAGCAAATTTGTCCTAGTGGCCACTCAAGGTATTGCAGACATTTTTAAAAAGTCTCCCATTTTCTAAAGGGAGGCCTTTTCCGCCAGACTGGATTCAGGGGCCGTGGCTTTTACCTCCTGGCCTGATTTGGACTTGAGCAGTCGCAGCCTGGACGAGCCTTTCTTCTTCTCCTGCTGCGTCACGAAGCGACTCTTCAGCTCCCTCTTCTGTTTCACCATGTACTTGTTAAACTCGGTCTTCACTTTGGCGTTAATGCTCTGCACACACACACACACACACACACACACACACACAAAACACAGATTTATCACGTCCTTTCCACCCCGTGGCCCATGCTTTGCCGTGCGCAGCCGAGACCGACCCTCTTTTCCGCATCCAGCAGAGGGCACTCTTTCAGCCTCAGGTCGCGCTCACACATCTCCCGGTCGGTGTAGCCGCTGACCACATAGGCGTCGTAGTTGGCGCCCAGCAGCAGGCTGCACAGCAGGGCTGCGAACTCCAGAGAGGTGGCCCTCTGGCAGCGCAGCACCAGGGTGGAGGAGAACTGCTGCTGGGGCTGGGAACCACACACACACACACAGAAAGACAGTTAACACAAAGTCACATGAGCCACAGCCTGACTGACATGTCAGCAACATGCAGCAGGTGTGTCGGGAGGGCGGGTCTGATAGGCTCAGTGGGCGGGTCTTACCGGCTCAGTAGGCGGGTCCAGAGGCTCCAGAGACATGAAGTTGGCCACAAAGGAGGAGCAGCCCTGCCAGGTGTACAACTGGGACGACTCAGGAGGTGTCGGCTTGAGGCACGTCGACACAAACTTCTGACACACACACACACAGATAGACGGTATTGTCATTCAACACATGCACACACACACAAACACACAGGATTTGGCCGCATGCTCACCTTGACGCCGTACTCATTGGTGGGACACAGCAGCAGCGGCGTGCGCTCCGGGTACAGGTGCGAGTACTGACGCTGCAGCTCTGTGGCGAAGACCAGCAGCCGCTCCTCGTCGGGGGTGTTGACGCGGTACGACTCGGGACACAGTGCATCCAGGTCCAGGTTCAGGGATGCACTGTGGGGACACACAAATGTACTCACATTCAGTACTTACTGTAAGTAACAGTATGGATACTTCTGTAAAAAAATATGCTGTGGTAAAAGCCCTGATTTAACTCTATTGCTGAAGTCAAGAAGAAAGTTCAGGTTCTGAAATGTACTTAAAAGCAAAAATAAATGTTTTTTTTGTCATTAATGAAACAATACAGTTATTGATCATTTTGCAAAAAGTAAAGAAGTTGAGGTCAGAGGTCTTAATGAGCATCTGCATCATTTTGGACAGCTTTTCTGCTCTCAATACTATCATTTATTTTCCATTTTCAACTGCAGCACAACCAAACTGTAATCAGTGATAGTTCAGACCAGTGAGACTTTTAAACACAACAGTAACCAGTTTTGCCACGTCCAGGGTTTTCCTGATGTAAGCCATAGAAAAGTACAGATACTAGTCAAGTAAAGTACAGATACCTGCAAAATACATTTAAGTGCAGTCAAGTATTTCTACTTTGTTACTTCCCACCTGTGTCTGCGTCTGTGTGTGTGTGAACTCACAGACGGTCCCGAGGGGTCGACTCCTCCTCTTCGAGCAGCGTCTGCAGCAACTCGTCATCATCGATTCCCTCCAGAAAATCCATCACACTTTACAGCTGCAGCAGAAACAGCAGCAGCAGCAGCAGCAGCTCTCTGCCGCTGCAGTGCCAGAGAATTAACTGGAGGAAACAGAAGAAGAAGAAAACGACCACATTTGGGCCAAAGCACATCTCAACCACGAACGATGCGTGTCAGTAGAGATCCATGTTGGATCAGAACCAGAGAATCTGGGACGCGGCAAAACTTTCTTTTTTGGAATTTTCATATTCTAATTATGTTTCCTCTTGGAACTCGGATTAAAGTCAGGAATATTTAGGAACGGGACATAAAAGTCACCGTACTCCATGGTTCAGGGAGCTTGCAGAGAAATGAGAACGAGCGTGAATTAAATTTTCATCCAAGAGGTTAAATAATTGCTCAGAGATGCTACAAAATATAATGTAATTTTGGTTTGCTGATTATTTGATGAAAATTTGAGAAATTTCAACATCACATGGTCATGTTCCATATTTAAAAAAAAAAAAAAAAAATTAAAAGAAAGGTTTCTCATCTCCATTGTATGAAAATATATTGATTGACTGGTAACAGGGCACAGTGGTACTGAAGCTATCGCGGTGCTATATCCTGTGTCGTTCAAGCAATGATTTGTGGACGGTCCCTCAGCTTCCACATCGGGCGCCAGTCCCGCAGAACTCCGAACCAAATGCAAAAGAACTTCAGTGTGCGGTGAAATAATTGGAAAAAATAAGTACATTTAATAATTCACTAACAAAAGTTAAACTGCTTCGACGTCAAGATGAATTATATATATATATATTTTTTTAAAAAAAAAATTAAAACAAATTCCGAAAGTTGAGGAAATCAGTTCACCTGAAGATCCGAAGATTGAATATTTCAAAACTCCATGTTTGAAGCCATTAATCAGGTAATGTTTGTTCCTGTTGAAGCTGCCCACGGCTCCGGGTGAGTGTTTGGAACCGCGTTTCCACGGAAACGACGAGACGGGCCGACGTGATGCGTTCAGGTGCGGATCGCACACGGACATGTTTCCCCCCGGGGACGGTCCGAGCAAATCGGTTGTTACTTAGCTAAAGAGGAACTCCTTTCTCCGTTTCTCAAAAGCTTCAATCTACGGCCACATTTACTTGTTACTGTCTTGTTGGACATTGGACAATATTGTGATATACATTTCAAAGTTTTTAAGATAAGCATAACGTGTACTATCGCATCCTACACGTTATGCCACCAACGACAGCCTGAAAATAAACCCTGCAGCAAATGTCACTCAAACTGGAACTAATTAATTATTATTGGACGAGACCCGAGGCCAAATTGGAATGACGGCCCCCTGGTGGCCAGCTGCGGTATCGCCTTCAGCAGAAGTTCTGACAGTAGATGCAGTGGACTGCATACGCTGCCAGGGAGGGTTTTATTAAGACATACAAAAAAATAAATAAATGGAAGAATAAATATATAAAAAGAAAAATGAACCACCAAGCTGGCTGGTAATAAATAAAGAATTTTAATGTATATTTATATACTGTAAATATATCCAGAATACATGTCGTAAACAGTTGTACACAATAACAGGATACACTTTTATTTCCATACTCGGACTGAGTTTTCAAGTTTGCAGCTCAGTTATAGCCTCAGATACGTTGCAGCGCTTCTCTTGGCTGAATGGAAGAAGGTTCAAAGAATAAGAAAGAGCATAGTAGTTGGACTGGAAGAATCCCATCATGCAGCGCTCTGATATTGCAGATCAATCAACTTTGGTATAAAGTCGACCACAACGAAGCCTGTTAGCTCGTTAGCTCCAGCTGTGCGGGGGTGGGGGTGGGCGTGGAACAAGAACAAAGAGCGGCATCTGGATCGTGAATGGCAGCTTCAGTCATGTGATTCCTGGTCGCGTTCAAAGACCCCAAACCAACCGACCGGCAGACTGACGGGTATTAATTAAACCTCAATCAAGGAAGACAGGGACGAACTGCAGATTTATTGTTTATTGCATCTTAGACGCTCCCGCCGGCAGCACGTTCAGAAAAAAACTGGATGCCTACAAGCAGAATTGACATGAGAACGTCCGGTTGTCATCCGGACCTGAAGGGGGCGGTGTTTCTCCCTGCAAACTGCTCTCGTCAGCATAGACCCGTCGTCTACATGCTTCTGATTGGGTTTGGGAGTGAAAAGAAATCCCGACAGCCTTCTCGGGAAAAAAGCTGCTTGACTTTATGAAGATCATGGCGCCCCCTGGTGGTACTGGTGAGACAATGGTGTTACTCACAGCAGTCTTGGGAGGCTGAGCTCAGGCAACTGGACTGGTTTGGTGAGCTTGAAAAGTAACTTGAGAGGAGGGATGGTGGTCCTGAAGCAGGGGTGGACAAACTTAATTATTATAATTTCTTCAAGTTCAGCGGGCCAGATTGAAAAGCTTAACGGGCCGCATTCCTGTCCTAAAGGCTGTCCCACCCAATCAGCAAAGGCATGTGCGCTCTTGACTCTGCCCCATTCAAGCCAACGAAACCAGTCCAGCTGCTCGACCTGAGAACCAGAACGACTGAGAACCCCTTTTTTTCCCCAGGCATCCGTGATACACACTGCCTGTGCAACCCTGTGAAATCCCGACGCCGGCCCGCTGGCGCTGCCGTGGGTGGAGGGGTGGGGGGGTGAGGGGTCACGATGCGACGGGGTGAAAGATAATCGCTCAGAAGGCGGAGCTCCAAAAAAACACCGGCAAGACGTTACATTCAACAGTCCCTGCGGCGCCGCCTCAGCACCAATGTGGCGAACCTGAAGTTTTCCCTTTGACTCCGCCCATCCAGACTTCCGGCCACTACGGAAGCTCCCTGACTGACTGACTGTCTCTCTCTCTCTCTCTCTCTCTCTCCCTCCAAGCTGCAGGCGTCCTCGTTGATGAACACCTTCGACGCCGTCACAATCGTCTATCACAGCTAGAAAACAAAGGTTCACGTCAGCAAACATCAAACAGTCAAGTTTAAAAACCGTAATGATAAAGATGATGATGCTGCTGCTGCTGCTGCTGCTGCAACTTTAAAAAATTAGAATCTAAAAAACAAACAAAATAACAATAAAAAAGAAAAAAAGAAATCACAAATGGACAAGACTGCAGCAGGCGAAGCTCCGCCCTGACCACACACAGGCCCCACCGCGGCAGGTCGGAGCCTGTTAAAAAACAAAAAACAAAACAAAGAAAAAAAACTGGAGGTGATGTCACATCAACTTTTCCTGAACTTTCTCAACACAAAATAAATATCTTTTGACAGAAATTCAAAAATAATTAAGAGATAAAATTCTGTGGAAATTAAATAATCTCTGGTGAAACTACTGCAGATTTACAGTTTAATCAGCCACCACATCAAAACCACCGAAGGAGCGACGAGCATGCAGGGACGACTCAAAGGTCAACCCTCCCCCTCCTTCCCATCCAGACTCCTCCCAGTTCCTCCTTCACTTTCTGCCCTCTGTGATGTCACAAAGGGAAATGATGCCAAGCAACAGCTTGGTGAACAGCGCAAGGCTGCTACCTCCTGGACGGCTGGAGCCGCTCCACTGGGAGAACTGGGATGAAACAGGAGCAGAATTTGGGACCAACCGAGTCGCTTTCACCAACACCCTCAACTTCACAGTTCTTCTCACATGACTTCACAAAAAAAAAAAAAAAAATCTAAACAAGAAAAACAAAAACAAAAAAACAATCCTGATGGACTCCGAAGAACATCCTCATGGAGAGTTTGAGGAGCTCACTTGCTCCACCTGGTGTCCAGATGTCGCAGTGAGCATCCACATGGAATCCCGGGGGTTGAAGGTTCCTCCTCCAGCAGGGCTCTTCAGTTCCTCACCAGTCTGGTTTTAATGTCGTGGCTGACCAGCGTACATGTTAATAATATATATTTATTTATTTATATATATATATATATATATATATATATTTGTTTTGAGTCTGTGTAAAGAGTACTACAGTGCACTGTCAGGATCGACACACATGCAGATTTGTGTTAGACCAGTGTGGCTCCCCCTGCAGGACAATAAATAACACTGGCGCTGTGCCCGAAACAGCACAAACAGCAGCTTTGCAACAGACGAGCCAGAGAAGCGCGGGGGGCGGGACTTGTCTGCAGTTTTCCCTCGTCTGATTGGCTCCGTCGCCGACGCCGCGTGACAGTGACAGAAGCCGAAACAAACTTCTCTCAGTTCAAGTTGGTAGTTTCAGGTGCAAAAAATAATAAGAATAATTAGAGAAAGCAGACGAGTGGGTGATGTTTTTCACGCTTTCGTGATTGGATGATGTTGAGCTGAGCTGAGCCCCGCCTCCCCCGACAGGATACACAACCGACGGCTTCCTTTCTTCTCTGTGAGCAGCGTCGCAATGTTTCCAGCTTTTCCAGGATACATTAGAAAAAACACAACAAAAAACTAATAGTCCTGTTTGCGTGGGAAGGGAAGACTCACTCCGACACCTGCTGGGTTTTTATTGCCTCGTCTGCCAGCGCTCCTCTCCTCCCGCTGGCTGAGCGTCACTCCACATCACACCTCCCTTCTTGCGGCTCCTCCTCACTCCTTGTTTCTCAGAAGGACTAGGAGAGACGCCTTCACTCCCTTTGCCCACTTTTTGTGCGGTCCATCGGTCGACTCCGCCTCCCCCAGCACAAAAATCCGGAGAAGCAGATTCCGATGATGTCACAAAGTGATGCCCCGCCTCCTCTGTGACAATGATGATGATGGTGGTGGTGGTGCCAGACGCTGAGACTTGGACACGAGGCTCTTCTGCTGCCAGTTCAACAAAGGAGGAGTCTCCGCCTACCTGATGAGGTCAGAGGAGGAGGGCCCCGCCTCAGAAGAGCATGCTCCGCCTCCGGGACGGACTGTTGGCTGAGGGCACAAGGTCACTGAGTGAGTTGATTGCTCTGTATTAAGGTAGTTCCTCTGTGTGTGTGTGTGTGTGTGTGTGTGGGTGCGTGCATCACCTGGGTCAGGTGTGACAGCCGGTCTGACTGTTTCCTTCTCCAACTGGATCTCCGGCACGCTGAAGATGGATGTTGCTGAAACAACAACCAAGGTGAGCTCATCACATCCTAGCAGCACGGTGACCTCGAAGTGACCTCATCGATTGGCCATGGTGACCACTTACTGTCAGGAAGTGTCGTCACTTTGTTGCCAAGGTTACTGAAGTAGGCGTGGCCCATCGACTGGTCCGCTGAGATCCTCTTCTTCCCCTCGAACTGGAGTCCAAACACGGGTCACATGACCGACACGGACACCCGGAATCATCGATATTAATGACACCACTCACTGACACACTCACTTTTTTAGCAATTTGGCCAAATTGAAGAAAAACAAACAATCAACAAACAAAAAAAAACACAAGAGGAGAATAAAGATGTTTGTTGACCTGCAGGAACTTTGACAGTAGCTCCACCCCTTCAGTGCTGAGCCTGCAAACACACACACACAGTGTGCGATTGTGTACTTGGCTGTGGAGTGGTTGTGTACCTGGGTGTGCGGTTGTGTACTTGGCTGTGGAGTGGTTGTGTACCTGGGTGTGTGGTTGCTCAGCCTCTCTGCTCGGTACTGAGGGTAGTTGTAGGCCAGGAACTCGTCGTTGGCGCTGATCCCAGGCCAGCTCTGCTCCGTCGGGGTTCCTGCAACACGTCACAGTGACACACGTCAAGACGCTGAGGTGTCCGCCCGGCGACACAGACGGAGGAGGCTGATTGGTTCGCACCCAGCAGCTTGAATATGAAGTGTAGCTCCTCCTCCACGGTGGAGCCAGGAAACAGAGGGCGACCTGTTACCATCTCATAGAAGATACAGCCGACACCCCTGGAGACAGACAGGCGGGCAGACAGACAGGTCGGACACAATATTCAATTCAATAATTTCAATAATTTATTTACTATATATGTGATAGATTAGGCTAGCGTTTTTTATTTTTGTGGAATACATTTCAGTGCTCTGGAATAAATTTGCGTTGCGACTTCATGATTTGGAAGAAAAGTGTGGGTCCTGAGACACCACCAGTTGATAACCACTGGTCTAGCTGGTCAGGTGTGGTCAGAAGAAGAGCGCCGTCGCTCACTACTGACCACATGTCGATGTGGGTGGAGTAGTCGGTGCTGCCCAGCAGGATGTCCGGCGGTCGGTACCACAGCGTCACCACCTCGTTGGAGTAGGTCTTGGTGGGGATGGACTTGGCCCGGGCCAGACCTGGAGGAGAAGGATCCACACACAAGTTACCGGATGTGGTGCCAACGGTGGCACATCCTCGCGAGAGTGTCAGGTTCCACAGCCCGCGGAGAACCCACCAAAGTCGGCCAGCTTGAGCTCCCCTCGCTCGTTGATCAGCAGGTTCTGGGGCTTCAGGTCTCGGTGGAGAACCTTCCTCTGGTGGCAGTAGGACAGACCTCTCAGCAGCTGGAACAGGAAGAGCTGAAGCCAAAGAGCAGTAGGGTTGGTCACTGGGAGCACTGGAGCAGCACCAGAGGCAAAACCCACTACATGCAGATCAGAGAGCGCCCCCTTTCTACTAGGCTCATCTTCTCAGGCACAGACTGGAGTTGATTAGCCTACAGCGGCTGAGTGTGACCAGCTGGTGGGGCAAAGGACAGGCAGACAGCAGCAGCTTCTCTCACCTTGACATTGTGGACATGGATGATGTTTCCACAGTCGTCCAGATACTGTTTCAGGTCCTTATCCTGCAGAGAAAACACATTTAAGGATCATTACACCAAATGACAGGGGGACGACATACTGGCAGAATGTGTGTGTGTGTGAATCTCACCAGATATTCAAACACCAGTGTGAGCGACTTCTGTGTGTGGATGATGTCATGAAGTGTGACGATGTTGGCGTGTTTCAGGTCCTTCAGCAGAGAAACTGAGAACGAGAACACGTGTGTGAATAGGCAACACATAGACACAGATACACACACAGACACACAAACACACACAGTTGTGTGGTACCTTCTCTGATGGCGGTGCACGGAGCTCCTTCTTCGTGCTCCAGCCGGATCTCCTTCAGCGCCACCAGGTTGTCGGTCAGTTTGCTGCGACCTTTGTACACCGTGGCGTACGTCCCCTGCGGACAGAGCGGGCGTGGCGAGACGCCGCGTGAAGAAACGGGAAGTGTATTTTGCATTGAGCTTCTTTTTTCTTTTTTTAGTGGCGGTCTGCTCACCTCCCCCAGTTTGTCCAGTTTGATGTAGGTCTCCAGCTTCCCGAAGCCAATCTCTGACTGGAGGCAGAGCGACAGGCCGTTAGTACTGTCTGACCGTGCGATCGCCAGGAAATCGTGATACGGGATCGTGGTTCCTACCAGAGACACTCTACGCAGCCGCCTGCTGATTGGCTGCTCAAACAGAGCCGGACCAATCAGATTGAACTTCTCCAGGTAGCCATCGGGGAGGCGGATGTCAGCCGGCAGCGACAGGCGTTTGTTGATGTCCTGCAAGGGGGAAGGAGAGCGGTGAGCGCGCAGGAAGAGGGGCCGTCCTGCAGGGGGCAGCGGCGGACTCAAAACCCTTCCAGAGCTTCGCTTCCTGCCGCCAACGGAGGAGGAAAGTCCAGGATGAGCTGAGAGCCAAGATCTGAGGCAGGAGTTGGATCAATTTATCACATCACACAGCAGCACCACACAACACCTACTCAACCTGCCAGTCACATGGGCCTCACTGCACCACTGCACACCGACGCATGCACACACAACACAAGAGAGGGCAGCTGCTCTTCTTGCACACTGACTGCTTTGAAAATGTGCAGAATGTTCTGAGCCCAAGCAGCTCATCAGTTCAATCTGGAGATACTGGCATCCAATAACGTGTGTTTGTGTGTGTGTGTGTGTGTGGGCGCGCGCACACACCTCTGTGGAGATTTTCTTGTTCCTCAGTCGGACTCGGACGGGACTCTGGACGCCGTCTGAGGAGGAGGGGGGGTCGCTCTCTCCATCCGAGCTCATTTTCACATCCTCGTGTACAATCTCTGGGGAAAAAAAAACAAAAAACGCACAAACACACGCCGTCAGTCTCGCGCGCACGCAGACGTGCATACAGGCGGCAGGGCTGTGGGGGTTGGCGGTGGCGTGCAGTGCCGCCTGCAGGTTGGGAAGGTGGGGCTCGGGGGCGGAGGGGGTGTGTGTGTGTGTGTGGGGGGGGGTGTTGGTGCCGTGTCTGTACCGAGTCGTGTGGTGTGGTTCAGGTAGGAGCTCAGGCTGCGTCCGAGGCCGCGGGGTTTCCTCAGAGAGCTGCTGTAGGTCTGCAGGAGAGACTGAACGGACGAGGAGGAACCTCGCACCTTCAGACCTCCAGAGGAACCGCGCAGGGACGCCACCTCTGAAGGATAGCAGGAGTGGTGGGGGAGGAGGAGGAGGTGGGGGAGGAAGAGAAGGAGGAGGATGCGGGAGAGTCGGAGGAAGCGGGACAGAGGAGGAGTGTAGGAGCGTTTGAGGAGAGATGAAGTGAAGACGTGACGCAACGGGGTGAGATGATTGAAGTTTTAGGATGAGTTGGTGAATGGAGGGACGGAGAAATGATAAAAGGATGAAATACGAGGCAGATAAAAGGAGGAAGGAAGGATTAATGGAGGAGAGATGTTGGTGGGATGAAGGAAGGATTGAGTGAGAGGTTAATGGAGGAAGGAGGGATGAAGGAAGATGAAGAGACGACGGTGGAGGAGGGAGGAAGGGAGGAGAAACACAGGGGAGGGGAGTGGGAGGGTCGGGGTTTGATTGGTTGATTGAAAAAAAAAAGAGGGAGGGGAAAAAAAGAACAAGGTTACAGAAAAGAAACCAAAGTGTCGTCAGATCAGAGCGACTGATTGACAGCTGATCAAAGTCAATCACCAAACCAATCAGAGTGAGTGAGGGGAGGAGTCAGGCAGCATGCTTCCGTCCGTATGAGCGGGGGAAATAAAAAGGCGCCACGGCTCGAGTGGCAGAGGGACACGCACATACGTCGTAGCGTTTGACACGCAAGAACGCCGACCGACTACGGTTGTTTATCGTCGCGTCTGGTTTCTTCAGGTCGACGCCACAGCAGCATTTTATGAGCGTTTCGGGTGTGTCGCCTTTGCGCTTCCACGCAGCGTCGCGTTACCTGAGTCGCTGTGCGACGTCATGTCCTGGTTGACGCCGTCGTTCAGCGTCCTGTCCCCTCCCCCGGTGCCTCCTCCCCTCCCCAGGGTGAGTGACAGCTGCCTCTTGATCTTCCTCATCCTCTCCATGAGTGGGGGGCGCGGGGGCAGGGGAGGGAGCGACGCGGAGGGGGGCGGGGCAGCCAGCCTGGAGACCGCACCTGGACAGGTGGACACGACGCCAATGACATCAGTGATCGCCGCTGTTTTAAATGAGGTTTATGAGCTGAGACAAACAGTTAAGAGTGAAGGATGCCTGTTTTTTCCTTTTACACACACACACAGTTTATCTTCCTGGCAGCTAATGTGTTAAATCCTGTTTTCAGTTTCAGTTTATTTTATTTTACAAATCAAATAAAACACAAATACAAATAACATTGAATCAAAGTACCTTTTTTTTTGGTTTGTTTGAATAAGGGGCCCAGACACCATACAACCGTAAATCACAAATCAATTCCCTCATTTCCACCCAATCTAACCTAAAACCCCAAAACTTCCTCAGATTCTCCAGATACTCACACATACGCAAACACATCAGGTACTGGCGCATGAAAATACATACATTGATGCATACGCGCACTGAAGAGAGAAAGTTCACCGTTTTAAATCCTCAACTTTAATCGGTAGTTTTAGAAGAAGACATGATTCAATAACATCAGACATAATTTAATAATAATAATAATTCTCGCTTAAACCTCTTTTTAAAAAATAGACAGAGATGCTGACTCTTTTATAGTGCTGTCAATCTCATTCCAGATTTTTGGACCTTTACAGGTTACACTAAAACTAGTACTAGTACAAACGTGTTTGACAGGTTGCTGTCTGCTGTTGCTGTGCGACTGGACAGATGATGTGTAAAATGTTTATGACTGTTGACCTGCCCAACACGACGGGTTATATATTTTTCATCGGACAAACATAAGCTTATATTCAGAGCTGTGCCCTGCTATCGGTTCGTTTTTGACTCCAAACACCTGGGAGGTTATCACATCATCGTTGACACCTGACCTGATAAACGGACTAACCCCCCGACTCAAAAGCTACAATGCTAATACCTGTCTGACTGACTGTGGGCAGATCTTCTACCTGGCCGCCACTACGCTAATGTCCGAATGATCTGCTGGCTGATTGGCTAGCGACGGCTACAAGGCTAAAGCCCACCTGTGTGACCGCTTATCTACCTGACGGCAACGTGATTATGTCATTATGTGGTTGCCACTGTGACGCCGCGCCGGCGTTTCTTTGGTTGTTTCGGCTAGGTAGCTAGCAACCGTTAGCAAGCCGCTGCTGGGAATGACGCTCCGATATCGGCGGCCCCGTCTATCTCCTGTTGCCTCTACGTGTTGCCGTGTTAGTGTTCATAAAACGGGGCCCGTCTATTTTCCGCAGTGTGTGTGTGTGTGTGTGTGTGTGTGTGTGTGTGTGTGTGTGTGTGTGTGTGTGTGTTAAATATAGCAGCGGAGGCGGAGCAGGTTAATCTCTGAAGCGGCACCGCTAACAGAGGGAAAAGCTTTCCCCCGGCCCACACGTCACGTTCACGGCCGTGTGTATGTGTCAAACTCACTGTGGGTTCCGGTCCCGGTCTATCCCAGGTCGAGTTCGGCTCGGTTCAGTGTGACAGCGGCTCGCTCCTTCCCTGCTCCCAGTAATCTGCAGCCATGTTGCTGCTCCGCTCGGCTCGGCTCGGCTCCCCCGGTGCGTCCCAGACGGAGGCGCGGCGTGTGACGTCACAGCGTTCCGCCCAGCTCTGGTGTGCGCTGCGATATAAACACAAGGTGGTCAAGAGACGCGGTGTCCGGCTGAGAGGGAGAAGCTGAAGGCTACAACAGCACTTTTCCCCTTTAGAACACATAAAGCACTGTTTTACCCTATTCATATATGTGTGTATATACAGTATATATGACGCCGCTTAAATGTTGCTTGGAGGCTGTCAAGGGGGTCTAATGGGTTAATTGGGGGGGAAGGAGGGGTTCCGACCCGGGACCTCTCCCTGTATTTCGCACACTGCTGGTAAACACCTGCTTCGCAGCGCTACGATAGGTGTGCTGCTGAATTATGATGATGATGATGATGATGATGATGATGATGATGATGATGATGCTGATGATGATGTCACAGCGTGGTCAGCTGCAGGTGCAGGTGCATCCACAGTGTCGGACGCTGCAGGTCTGACAGGTGCCTCCTCTGTCTGCTGGTGGCTGAGAGCGACGGGAGTAGCCAAGAGATGTACAGCGACAGCTGCAGGATTAGCCTGCCGATTGGCCCGATGGCGGGATTAAAATGAGCTGTTGAGCAGCACTTCTGTCAACCTACAGATTGACCGTCGTCAGATCGGTGCGAGGAGCTCAGCCGCGCTCCCCCTCGCCATGTCTCCGCTGGCAGCCGTGCTGCTCCTGCTCACCCTGTGTGCTCTGGCCCGTTATCTGCTCAACCACATGATCCGGTCCAACGCCACTCTGGCTCTGCTGTGGCACGACTTCCTACTGGAGGCGGGGCTCAACTTCCTGACCAGATCGACACGACCTCAGGTGACTTGGTGACGACTTCCTGTCTGCCCCCACACGGCCTGCGACAGGCTTGCAGAGTCTTCCAGCCTCAGAAACTCACGACTGTAGAAAGTGTCAGTGTGAGTTGTTAAGAGTTGAACCAACCAATTACTTCTTAGCAGGCTTGAAATACTCGGGGGTTGTGTGAAGCATACGCGTGCTTCCGATCGGATCCTTGTTGTTGTTGTTCTCCCTGGTGTTAGATAAGCAGATAAGTGTTCATTATGGGTAGACCATGGATTAGCTCATGGGCGTGGATGTATTATAAGAACTGGATACCAGACTGGCAATATGGTATAAAAAAAAATATAGGCCCAAAAAGCATTTTTTGATTTGCCAAATAGATCATGTGACTTACAGAGGCATGACAGTAAGTGAGACTACTGCGCATGGTCTATGGGCCCATTAATGTGGAAGTCGAAAACTTTTTTGCCATATGCGCTGGGTGAGCAACTTCAGTGAAAAGAATGGGCCGCCATCTTGAAGTCCGGGGAGCTTTGGTAGACGCGTTGACAGTTGTTCCTCCGCTCTTAGCGCCTCCTGCGGGCCGTCACTGCAGGTGCAGCCAGAGGAGATCCAGAGAGTGTCGTCAGAGCCATTGACGACTTCTGTAAACACACAGAGTGGGCCATGAACGTGGGGGATGAAAAAGGTACACACACACACATACAAACACACAGATATATCACCAAGTTTCAGACAATGTGTTTCACAACAACCACCCGTGACTTTGCTGGTCCAGGAGCCGTCCTGGACTCCATCGTGGTGGAAACGTCTCCCTCCACGGCGCTGGAGTTGGGGACGTACTGCGGCTACTCCGCCGTCCGCATCAGCAGGCTGTTGCCGCCGGCAACCAGGCTGATCACAGTGGAGATGAACTCCGAGTGCGCCCACGTGGCTCGACAGGTCATCGGTCACGCTGGACTTCAGGACAAGGTCAGAGGTCACTTTAATTATTTTACTATAGGCCTCGCGTTGTGGTGAGGATAGTGAACGCACCCCCAGGAGCCAGGTGTTGACTCCACCCCCTCTATCCCCACCCCCGTGTTGATTTTGATCGGTGGGCGGCGCTCCGCAGGTGTGCCTGCTGGAAGGGGAGTCAGGTGAACTGATCCCCAAGATGGCCGACACGTTTGGGATCCAGACCTTTGACTTTGTGTTCCTCGACCACTGGAAGGAGTGCTACCTGCGTGACCTCAGACTGCTGGAGGTAACGCTCCCAGGCCTCACGCACCTCACTTCCTGTATGCCCTGACCTCTGACCCCTTTCTCCTCTGCTGTAAAACCCCACCACCTTGCAGGACCATGGCCTGCTGGCTCCGGGCTCGGTGGTCCTGGCTGATAACGTGCTCTGCCCCGGAGCGCCGGACTACCTGCGCTACGTCAGGTCCAGTCTGAAGTACAGCAGCAGGTTCTACCCGGCCCACCTGGAGTACACACGGGTCCCAGACGGACTGGAGCGATCCGAGTATCGAGGGGACAGACGGACGCGTCAATCGAGAGACTGAGTCGCCGTGGTTACGGTTGAGAGGCAGTGAAACATGTCAGCAGAGGCCCGGGAGAAAGATGGCGTGGAGTGTGTGCATGGATTGAGAGAAGAGTGAAAACACAACACAAAGAAAACACGCAGGAACACACAAATGGCTGACAGTGTATTTGTCAAGAATAGCGAATAACATATTAGAACACACAAGCACTGCTGTGCTGCATGAACACAATCTATTACATTAGAAAGGAGTTTTTATCTGTACATTCAATAAACGGATATTGATTCCTGAGGAGGCTTTTAAATTAGTGATGGGAATTCCGTCTCTTTTTGGAGAACCGGTTCTTTTGGATTATCCGTGGAGATCTGTTGACTTGGGGGGGGGGGGCTCTCAGCCAATCAGGAGCCGTCTCTCTTTATTCACTTCAAAGAGCCGGCTCTTTGAACCGGTTCATTCGCGAACTACCCATCACTATTTTAAATGCCCTAATCATTCAATTAGAAATGTGAGAAATTCAAAATGCCCCCCCAAAAAACCTTGAATGGATGGATGTTGTTTCAAGAAATATTAAATGTATCATTGTTTTTAATAAAAAAGATTTTGTCCATTATTCCGGTTCATCTTTTAAATCCGTTGATACATCTGTTGATCCCGATGATTCCATTATGATACTGTCCTGTCCTGTAATTTTCTCCTGATCCAACAGAGGGCAGACTGGATGAGCAGAGGGATGCTGGGTTGTTTGGAGTGGAAGGGCGCCAAACATTCCAACACATTTATTAGAGCGACTTAAAAACAATGAAAAACAGTTACTGTTTTGTTTTTTTGTTTTGTTTTTTAATCAATTTGGTAAAGGCTGAACCAAAACCAGGAAGTGACGTCAGACTCCTGCAACAGTAAACTTTGAAAAGTTCAGCGGATCCACACAGTGACTTTGTGTCTCGCTGAGGCAAATGACCGCAGCTTCCTGTTAGCCACGACGAAATAGTCTTTGACGGACTTTGACAGTCAAAGTTCACAGGAACCATGTGACAATACCGTCTCCACGGCTGTGTTTAGCTCCGCCCCTTTCGTCACAGACGGTGGGCATCGCAATCGTCCCCACAGCCAATCGAGTGTCAATCTGACTTGCCGGCATTGAAAATCTTGGCCAGCAGGGAGACGTTTGATTGGCTCTTCTCCTGTATGAGGCGGGCCTTGTCCAGTTGTTTCTTCCTCTTCTTCACTTGGATCTCCTCCTCCGTCTGACGCTGAGTGAAGTCCCACGTCTTGTCCTCCACCTGGCGGTGGGAGGGAGACACGATTTGGCACACAGCACAACATCACAAGGATTTTGTCTGTGCGGATGCTCAGACTCTGGCGGGCCAACGTTACCTGTTGCCCTTCCCTCTCCCTCTTCCTCTTCAGCTTGTCCATGCGAGCGCCTTTCTCCACGTTGTTCAGGTAGAAGTTGGTCTCCTTCTTCACCTGCGACACCTCCGTGCGGAGCCTCTGCTGCAGGACCATCTGCTCGTAGGCCAGCCGCTCAGACAGGTGAGTCCACTGGAATCTGTGCAGGTACTACAAAAACACAGAGGGAGAGGGAGTGAGAGGAAGGGTGAAAGAGTGAGAGAGTCAGCCATCTTCACTCAGGTCAGAAACTGAGGCCTTGTCCATCTGTTGGCATGTAGGCCCTGCATTTAAAAGCTGGTTCTAAGGTTGCCAGCAGGGTGTGGGCAAACTTTTTGACTGGTGGGGCCACACAGGTTCAAAAATTTGACAGAGGGGCCGGACAAGGAGCAGATGGATGGAGTGTTTTTGGTGACGCACCTCATGCCTGATCTAATATGATGTCAGCTGTCGCCGGGCAGACTCTACCTTGATGGACCAGAGGTCGGAGTAGAAGCGCTGGCGTTTCCTGGTGCCCATGGGCGTGTTGTGAAGCGACGCCGCCACTCTCTTGGCTACCCGCTTGTCTCGAAACTCCACCCAGCCTTCGGTGAAGTTGCGCTGCCGCGAGCCGGACTTCTTCTTCCTCCTCAGCTTGCGGTCTGAGGACAAACAAGAGATGCACGTCACACGCACCTCACGGCGCTGTGTCTTCTGGTTGTTGGCCGCTGAGCACCATCAACATGGGTAGCGGTAAGGTTGGGAAGCTGCGGCGTTTACCTTCAGGCTGCAGGAAGATGCGTCCGATCTCTCCGTGCACTGACAGCATGTTCCTCACGTGTTTGGGCCGCAGCCTCGGAGGGATGTGGCCCAGGTAGATGATGCCTGGAACACACTTCCGGTCCTGTCCTGCCCTCTGAAGTGTTTTCTTTTCCTCCTCATCATCTATCTCATCATCATCATCTCTTCCCTCTTCTTTACCAGCGGAGCCTTCATCATCATCATCATCATCATCATCATCTCTTCCCTCTTCTTTACCAACGGAGCCTTCATCATCATCATCATCATCATCATCATCTCTTCCCTCTTCTTTACCAGCAGAGCCTTCATCATCATCATCATCATCATCATCATCATCATCAGAGGCTCCTTCCTCTGTGGGAGATCCTGCCTCTTCTCCTTCCTCATTCAAGTCCTCCTCATCTGCCAGAGCTGTTCTTTTGCTCTCCTCCTCCTCTTTCCTCTCCATCTCTCTGCCAAGACATAACCACAGATTCACTTTTGAGTGCCCCTTCAGGGTTGATGGCAGACTGAGAAAAGGTTTTTAGGTAAAAAAAAGGATGAAGCAGACAGAATGGGGAAGTGCTGGTTAGAGAGAGTCGAACTTCAACTTCGTGAATCGAACGGCCGTACGACTCTGCACGTTTCTGTTCATACCCAGTCTTTGAATTGTATTACTGTTGCTTATCGGAAGCAGGATGGTTTGTTATTTGGCAATTTCCGGAAAACGCAAGGTACTATCTACACCGCGTTCCTCGACTTGTAAGGCTTTAAAATCCTCAGACTGAATCAATTTCTCACCTGGAGTTACTGTATTGCTGCCGGTTTCGCGTCAACACTGTGGCACCGCAGTCGCTTTTCTCACGTGTGAAACTCTGTCGCATCTGAATGACGCAACATAATGCTAAAAACACGTAAAGCTAACTTCCTGGTTCTGTCGTCAAAGTAAGATCAGGCATTCCCATTTACAGTGTTTGAGAACGCGGATGTTGAGTTACAATCTTTTTTAATCTTTCCCTACTGTTAAAAAAAAATACATTTTTCATTTGAATGCATATTTATTCTGAAACGAAGCAGCTAAATGTCAACAAACCCGTACTGCGAAACGTCCGACTGTTCAGTCAAACTGCTTCCGCTCCGGGTTGCAAAGCACCCTGGGATATGTGTCATGGCGGGCTGTTTTGAAGTAAAACAGATGTGCTTCAGATTTAGTCACATCCGTGTTTTGCTTTGTTTTGTTTGTCTTTTTGACCTGGAGGCCAAGATCATTAATCAGATGCAGCTGAGATGCACCGACCAGTGTCCAGTCTGCCGCTGGCTCCCAGTGTCAAAGTCAAACTTGTGAGCGCTGGTTTCCAGTTCACCGCGGACCTTCTCCACTGCCAGCCGCTGCAGCTCAGCACAGGTACCGGTTCCGTCCTGCGCATCTCACCCTTTTATACAGCTCGAGTCGACCGGTTGAGCTCCGGTTTAAACTCCTGATCCGGATTCACTCTGATGTGTGGGGTTTCTGTTGCAGAGGCCAGTCTCTCCCAGCAGGAGGCACTGGAGGTGCTACAGGCTGTGAATAGACGGGGAGAGGGCGAAGGAGCAGGAGCAGTGGGAGGAGCAGCCGTGGCCTCCCTGACCGCTCTGGACCTCATGCTGAAGGAGGAGGCGGAGCTAAGGAGCATCGTGACCTTCTCCTCCCAGCTAGACGAAGCCCTTGGAGGAGGAGTTCAGCTGGGGAAGATCACAGAGCTCTGTGGAGCGCCGGGAGTTGGGAAAACACAACTGTGGTACGAGACTCTCGCTCACTCCAGCGTACACTCTCTCACCCACTGGGTCCGTAAAGTTTGTCTTTTTCACTGTTTCCTCCAACAGCCTGCAGGTGGCGGTGGACGTCCAGGTTCCCCCTTGTTTTGGAGGGGTCGGAGGTCAGGTGGTCTATATTGACACCGAGGGCAGCTTCGTACTGCAGAGGGTGGTTGACGTCGCCACCGCCGCCGTCCGGCACTGCTCCCTACTGGCCGAAGATGAGGAGCAGCACGCCGCCATGCAGACCTTCAACGTGGAGACCATCCTGTCCAGCATTTTCTTGGTAAAGACGACTGGCCATGCAAACTACATGGGCAAACTACGGCCTGGGGGCCATATGTGGCCTGGTAAACTTTTAATCCGGCCCACCTGAACTTGAAGAAATGATATTAACAGTCAGTACGTCATAAAATAGCTGTATTTCATCAATTTTTTCAGTGTTTGAAGAGTCATTTCAATAAAAAGCTAGATATATATTTTGTTGTAGGACTTTTGTTAGTTTTTTAAGAAATGAAAGCCCCCTTTCTACATATCTTATACGTAATTTTTTTTCTCCTATGAGGTGGGTCACCAAAACACTCCATCCATCTGTGCTCCTGTTCCAGCCCCCTCTGTCCGAACCAATTGTGGCCCCACCAGTTGAAAGGTTTGCCCACCCCTGCTATAACACATCCATGGTCCTGTCTCTCTCTCAGGTGCGTTGTCATGACTACGTGGAGCTGCTGGCGGAGCTCCACCTGCTGCCCAGCTTCCTGTCGGCCCATCCGAGGGTCCGCCTCCTGGTGATTGACAGCGTGGCCTCCCCGTTCCGCCCCCTCTTTGACGAGTTCTCGCAGAGGACACGCCTCCTGAACGGCCTCTCCCAGCAGCTCATTGCCGTGGCGACCGGCCGCGACATCGCCGTGGTGCTGACCAACCAGATGACGACTCGGGTGAAAGGTGCCCAGTCACAGCTTGTCCCCGCTCTGGGAGAGACCTGGGGCCACGCCCCCACAGTCAGACTCCTCCTACAGTGGGCGGGTTCACAGCGGATGGCGACCGTCCTCAAGTCACCGTGTCAGATGGAATGCACTGTCCAATACCAGATCACCCCCGAGGGGTTCAGAGACGCCGACCAATCAGAGGAGCCTCAGAGCAAACGGACACGTACACAGGTGGACCAATCGGCTGCGAGCGAGAGGCAAACCAGCAGCTGACTGGTCGGTGACTGTTGGCCAATCAGAGGTTGATATGTAAGGATTTTTGTTGTTGTTGTCAGGAAATTCAAAATAAAGGTTAATTTATTGTATTGTGAAAATTGTGAAACTGTGAAATATTTCCGCGTTCTGCATAAAAATAGGACTTTCTGTTCAGTTAAATTGTGACAGCGCTACCAACAGCTGGTGACTCCACCTTGCTGCTCCGACCCATCACTGAGTGTTGTGAGAGCTTGAATGCATCAGAGCACCACACGCCATCCAGGGCAGTGTTTTTTAACCACTGTGCCGCGGCAATCTAGTGTACCGTGAGATAATGTCAAGTGTGTCGTGAAAAATTATCCAATTTCACTTATTGGTCTTAAAAAAACAATCACTCCATTGTGGAGTGACTGTGCTTTAAAAGGAATGTCAGCCTATTCTCCTCAATTCCTCCCAGGATATCAGCTTTGTGTGCATCTAAACAGGCCCTGGTTTCACACTGTGTGACTATAAAAAAAATTAAGAGACTGTATTGTCATTATTAGGCTAAAATGTGTCACTTAATAATATTTTTGGTTGGTGGTGTCTGGTGTGCCATGGGATTATGTCAATGTAAAAAATTTGAAAAACACTCATCTAGGTTTAGTCAACAGGTTTTCAGTGTGATGTTTTTATGTTCACTTAGGTGATTGAGTTTGTCAGGGAAATAATATTCCGTGCCACTTAAATGAAGTTCATCTTACCACTCTTTCAACTCTCCAAAACTCTGGCGCTGTTGTTTGCCGAGGCCCCAGCGGGATGAGGCTTCTACGGCAACAGATGTTGCCGAGGCAGGGGTGGGCGGATGAGACGGGGGGAGATCAAAGTGAATTTAAATATCAGCAGGTAAACAACAGCCAACACCTGTCCGACGAGCGACACCTCGTCAGCCTCACAGACAGGTAGGGGCGAAGAGTGGCCGGCAGGGGGCGCGCCGCAAACAGAGGGATTCCCTTAGACCTGCCTGAGAGTACACACACGCACACTCACACGCTCAATCTCATGTTTTAATTTAAAAAAAGGGGGGGAGGGGCGGTGGCGGGTCCGGGTCTGCGCTGATTGGAGCAGGAGCAGCAGCGGGAAGGGACGCGGAGTTCCACATCGGACCGAGTCACTGCGGGGTGTTTGCCTGGACGAGAGAGGCGGCTCGGCGGGTACAGGAGTGCGAGCTGCCCGGGCAGCAGACGGGATCCCGCTCCGGTACGTTGAACCTGCGACCGAATCCAGCAGAACCAGAAAACAACCAGCAACTCTTATGAAAAGGAAACAAGATAATATATTTATAAATTTGAAAATATTAAAAATGTATTTTTTTTTTTAGGAACTGTTAAGTGTGCATGAGTAGATATTTGAGACTGCTGAGCCGCTGTTCTGCGTTATGGACTTAATTTGCTTTAATGATCAAAAATAGTTTGTGAAAATATATTGTTTTGTTTTTTTATTTTAGGAATCGGGACATTTGTTTTTCTCGGCAAACTGCATGTTTGAGTGAGCCCTTGGAGAGGATTCAATCATTCATGTCTTTCATTCGACCAAATATTTAATGCTAGTCTGCAAGTCGGTAAATAATAAAACATCTGACAATTTAGGCGTTGCATAGTCGGTGTGTTTTATTATTATTAGTGATTCCCCCCAAAAAATAAATAAATAAATGAATGAATAAATAATAATAATAATGATATCTATTTAGCCAAGTGGGATATGGAGATATATATTTTTATTCCCAGAATCGAATTTAGTAGTTTTCACATCTTTAAGATTTTAAACTCAGAGTGAAAACTGCACTCACTCTAATTCCAGCCTTATCGCTGTTGTGTTTCTTCACCTGAGAGAGAGAGGGAGAGAAAGAGAGAGGGAGAGATAGAAATAGAGATAGAGAGAGTCTCTTCTCCTGTGTGATGGAACCAGATGGAACCAGATGGAGTGTTGGAGCTCTAGCAGTGAGACACCAACTAAACAGCAGCAATGATGAGCTGCCGCTGATTCGACATCAACCACACCTGGTCGGCTGCAGGTTCGAGGAGCCGAGGAGGAGAGGGAGGAGGATGAGGAGGAGGTCTAGCAGCGCAGCAGCCTCCTCCTGGTCCACTTCCACCTGGGTCCATCACACTGAAGAGGACACACACTAACGGCGCACCTCCTGATGTCTCCTCAGGTCTCCTCACCAGCATGAACCTTCTTCCCTGAGCGCCTCATCGCTATGGCACTGTCAGGCCCCGCCCACTGCCCCCTGCCCCTCCATCCTTACCCCCCCAACCTCTGGCCCCGCCTCCTCCTGCTGGCCCTGCTGTGGCCTGCCGGGGAGCCTCCTCAGGTGGGCGCCTCGCACCAGCACTTCCACCCCCACTCCATCAAGATTGCCGGCGACATCACCCTGGGGGGGCTGTTCCCCATCCACGGCCGCGGCCCCCACGGCCTGCCCTGCGGCGAGCTGAAGAAGGAGAAGGGTGTCCACCGCATGGAGGCCATGCTGTACGCCCTGGACCAGATCAACAGCGACACAGAGCTGCTGCCCAACATCACGCTGGGCGCCCGCATCCTGGACACCTGCTCCCGGGACACCTACGCCCTGGAGCAGTCGCTCACCTTCGTCCAGGCCCTGATTCAGAAGGACACGTCCGACATCCGCTGCTCCAACGGGGAGCCGCCCATCATACGCAAGCCAGAGAGGGTGGTGGGCGTGATCGGGGCGTCGGCCAGCTCCGTGTCCATCATGGTGGCCAACATCCTCAGGCTGTTTGAGGTAAAAGCTACCACTGCTGATGATGATGATTATCTTCTCCTGGTGGCCAAGTGCATTGGTTTCATTGGATCCCAATTAGTTATCGCAATAGCAGTAGCTGGGCGTCCTGTGCTCCTAAAAATAATCAAAATGTATGAATAAATATACGCAATATTAAAATCTTTCACGATACATAAACATTATTTCAACATCATAACTCATACGCCGATACAAGACAGGATACAACAACAAAAACAAATTAAGATAATACAGACGAACATATATAACAACTTAAACTGCAAATAATACAGAACAAAACAAGTGATCCAACTCAAACAATGGCATAAAAAAGAAAATTGATAAACGTAAAACATACCACAAACAGTATTGCTCATAAGACAAATCATATAATACAGCCAAAGTCACATCAAAATATCAAGCAACAATAAATATTTGAAAAACAAAAGAAAAACAAAGAGTAGATTAAAATAATTTAAGTCATACTAACAATAAAGAAAGCACACAAACATTTGAGAGGCAACAGTTTATAGTATCACTCAATGGCTTCCTGTTGGTTGGCGAACAAACTGATGCATGGTTTGTAACTGGTTGCTGGTTGGTCAGTGGCGTCTTGGCGGGAAACCACTTGCTGGTGGGCTGTGTGTGTGTGTGTGTTTTTAATGTTGATAGATACAGATTGTTGATTGGTTTGTGGCTGCTCACATGCAGGTTGTAGGTTCCTCCCCATTGGTCGCTTAGTGTCCATCACTGCTGTGTCTGTCTGTGGCTGGTCGCGCCAGCTGATTGGCCGGTTTAGGTGGCTGGCTGGTAAACAGGAGGTTCAATGTTTTACTGTCACAAGAGGCCTAATGAAGGTCCCTGATTGGTTCCTGGGTGGTTGGATGTCCAGATGTTGCCTGGCTGGTTCCTGGTTGGTTAACAGGACGTCACTTTGTTGTGTTGCTGTGTGAATGACAACAAGTTGCTTTTGTCAGTTTCTCTCTTCACATCAGGACGTGACGCGTCGTCCCAACACACTGGTCCTCCAGACTTTACGTATCAGGGACCTTCAGCCCTTTGTCATCTGGGATTAAATCCTACCTTCTGCAGATTAGCGGATGGAGTTTAATGAGTTTTTAATTTCCTAAAAATACAACCTCTCAAGCAGAATGTGTGTCAGTCTGAATCTGGCAGCGTGAACTCTGGGAACACTGGCGGGCAGACAGGCAGGAAGACAGGCAGGAAGACAGGCAGGCAGGCAGGCAGGCAGGCAGGCAGACAGGGAGGCAGACAGACAGACTGAGAGACCGACAGGTGGGCAGAGGGGCAGACAGACAGGCATGCAGCCAGACAGACAGGCAGGCAGCCAGACGAAGAGACAGACAGAAGGGCAGACAGGAAGACAGACAGCGGAAGAAAAGGTCCTTTGGTGGATTAATTTCATAAACTGACAGTTTGTGTCTAAATTACTTTTCAAAGCTTTTAATGACTCTGTTTGTGCGTGTGTGTGTGTGTGTGTTGTGCATGTGTGTGCCTGTGCGTGTGTGTCAGCGTGTGGGTCAGCTTACTTCGAGCCAACAGAAACACTGGTGCATTGTGGGAATGTTTCGAAGAATTCCCCACAGTACTGCTGACTTCAAACGGAGGTGAAGTGAAGATGCGGCACCAAAAACACAGGCGACAGGAGCAGCCTGCGCCCAGGTGTGTGATGTCACAAGGGGCAGGCGGCCAATCAGAATGCGTGTCGGCCGGCAGGGCTTTTGTTTCACTCCACCAGAGTGTCATTGTGATGATGGTGGCCTCCGTAACCGGGTCTGCTTTTAGGGACTCGCTAATGTGGCGTCCTCTATTAATCTGTGCGCACGCGCGCGCACACACACACACACACACACACACACACACACACACACACACACACACACGCGCGCGCACGCACACACACACAATGCAAGTGTGTTAATGTGATGTGATTACTATTCAGTTTATTGTCTCTGACACACATTCAGTTCAGGCTGTTACACAACACTAATCCTTTGAGTGCGTGCTGCGTGCGTGCGTACGCGCGTGCGTGTGTGTGTTTGATTTAAACTACTTTGGGGACATATTTTGGGCTCCTCACCAGTTAATTCGGGACAAAACTGCCTCCCTGATTGGAAATGAGTTGAGTTTTGGGTCAGTGGTGAACAGGAAGTGCCAACAGGAGGTGGCGTCCTGAGGAAACCGCAGCTGATTTTCATCTTAAGAAAATAAGTAACTTGAAGTTCTTTCGATTGAAATTTCAGAGCTAACCAAATTCAAAACTCCTCCAAAGTTAGCTGACACAAGTCCCATTCTACTGGTGGCGGTGGGTGGAGTCAAAGTGCAGCGTGTCCAAAACCAGTCGGAACCTTTAGTTCTTCCCTTTGTTCTTCTGCTAAGAAACTGTTGTGATGACCCGAGGCAGGTGAACAGGCTTGTAATGTCTCTCTTTAGATCCCTCAGGTGAGCTACGCCTCGACAGCGCCAGAGCTCAGTGACAACAACCGCTACGACTTCTTCTCGCGGGTGGTTCCTCCCGACTCCTACCAGGCTCAGGCCATGCTGGACATCGTTAAGGCCATGGGCTGGAACTACGTCTCCACGCTGGCCTCGGAGGGCAACTACGGCGAGAGCGGCGTCGACGCGTTCATGCAGATCTCCAGAGAGGCCGGTAGGTGATCTAGTGGTCTCCACTGGCTCCAGGTCTTCAGGTCTCAATACGCTGCTGGATCTGTGGTTCACCGAGGGACTTCAGACGACTTGGTCTGACCTGGTCTGACCTAGTTTGACCTGGTTTGACCTGGTTTGACCTGGTCTGGCCTGGTCTGGCCTGGTCTGATTTGGTTTGATTTGACCTGATCTGACCTGGTCTGACCTGGTCCGACCTACTTTGATCTGGTCTGACATGCTCTGATCTGGTTTGATCTGGTCTGACCAAGTTTGAGTTGGTCTGGCCTGGTCTGGCCTGACCTAGTCTGGCCTGGTTTGAACAAGTTTGAGTTGGTCTGGCCTGGTCTGGCCTGACCTAGTCTGGCCTTTTGGTCTGACCTGCTCTGACCTGGTCTGGTCAGGTTTGATCTAGTTTGATCTGGTCTGACCTGGTTTGACCTTGTTTGATCTGGTCTGACCTGGTCTGAACAAGTTTGACCTGGTCTTACTTGGTCTGACCTCACTGCTGGTGTCCAGGCGGCGTTTGCATTGCTCAATCGGTGAAGATCCCCCGCGAGGCGACGACCGGAGAGTTTGACAAGATCATCAAGCGTCTGATGGAGACCAGCAACGCCAGAGGAGTCATCATCTTCGCCAATGAGGACGACATCAAGTAAGAGTCGCTCCCCCACCCCTGGAGGACAAGCCCCAGTGTGGTCACATGACCCTCTGACTGTCCTCTCCCGGCAGGCGGGTCCTTGAGGCGGCCAAGCGTGCCAACCTGACTGGTCACTTCCTGTTTGTGGGCTCAGACAGCTGGGGGGCCAAGAGCTCCCCCATCGCCATGCTGGAGGAGGTGGCCGAGGGCGCCGTCACCATCCTGCCCAAAAGGGCCTCCATCGATGGTGGGTAGAGCAGAGAGTGGCGGCGCTGAAGGAGCAGGACGGGAGGTCTTACCGTGTGTGTGTGTGTGTGTGCGCGCGTGCCCTCTGCAGGCTTTGACCAGTACTTCACTTCTCGCTCCCTGGAGAACAACCGCAGGAACATCTGGTTCAATGAATTCTGGGAGGATGACTTCAGGTGCAAACTCACCCGTCCTGGGATCAAACTGGACCCTGACAAGAAGAAATGCACAGGTAGGAATGCACCTGAGGTGGTCCTGAAGGTCCTGGTGGGGCTCTGGTTGGTCAGTCACGAGGTGCCCCCTCACTCCCGCAGGGAAGGAGCGGATTGGCCGGGACTCGGGCTACGAGCAGGAGGGGAAGGTTCAGTTTGTGATTGACGCCGTCTACTCCGTGGCCTACGCCCTGCACAGCATGCACCAGGACCTCTGTCCCGGTAGCCACGGCGTCTGCAGCAGCATGGACCCGGTGGAGGGCCGCCTGCTGCTGCACTACATCCGCTCTGTCAACTTCAACGGTAGGGAACCAGAGTGGAAACCGACAGAACTGGCGGCGTACATCAAAGACATCGCACAACTCAAATCCACATTTCATGGAGCTGAGGGTCTGTCTGTCTGTCTGTCTGCTCACCTGTCTATTTGTCTGCTCACCTGTCTATCTGACTACTCACCTGTCTATCTGACTACTCACCTGTGTGTCTGTCTGCTCACCGCTCTGCTCACCTGTCTGTCTGTCAATTCACCTGTCTGTCTCTTTGTCTACCTGCTGACCTGTCAGTCTGCTTACCTATCTGTCTGTCTCTCCGTCAGCTCACCTGTCTGTCTCTGTCATCTCACCTGTCTGTCAGCTTAAGTGTCTGTCTGCCGACTCAGTGTTGGCTCTGATTTCAAACTGAAGCTCCTCTGCTCCAGAAACCAGGAGCCCTCAGTTGGTGGTCATGTGAGTCCTGCTGGACGGCTGGACTCCACTTCCAGTTGCCTCCTGCGGTCAGAAGGTGGCGCTAGGAACCACAGAGGGAGTTCGCTACACTGAACCTCGACGACTCACATCACAAACTCACAACACAATCGACCCCAAACTTATCACTTCTGGCTCGTCCATGTTGTGGATCTCCGAGCAATGGCGATCCTGCCCTACCCCCCCGACGCCTCCCCACTCTACTGTCACCTGACCAGAGCCGTCCATGTGATGCCAGTCTCTGGCTCCGCCTACTTCTTCTCCTGCACCCTGTCACTCAGATAATAAGTTAAAAATAAGTTAATGCACTTTACATGTTTCCTCCGAGGGCTGCGTGTGTGTTTGTGTGTGTGCGTGTGTGTATGCTGTACAGTGTGTGTATTGTGTGTGCCATGACTGTGTGTTAATAATTAAAGCAAACAGCTGCAGGAAAAAAAAAGTCAGTGGGAGAAACAGGAAGAAGACACGTAGGGTTTTTCCCTCCCTCCCATCGGTTTTCGTCCATGTTCCTGCAAACAAAATACGAAAACAATCACGTCCGTCGACAACCGCAATGAGTTTGACTCACTGACTCACTCGGCGACTAACTGATCGACTCGCTGACTGAAAGAGAGTTCTCTCATCATCACTCTGCCTCTCGTCAACACATTAAATAATTGACATTATGAAATGCGACGCTCTGGTTGGATCCTTTTTTAAACCGGCGTTGTGTTGATCCGTCGCTATTTGTGTGTGTGTGTGTGTGTGTGTGTGTGTGTGTGTTTGATCAGGTTTCACTGTGACCTGCTACTGGATTGAAGGTTACAAACAGGAAATGGAGGAAGCTTCTTCTCTTCCTTTGCACATGGTTCAATTTAAAGATTCTATATTTGGACTTCCTGTCTCAAGTGTGGACATGGTTTTCTCAGGGAGGTGATTGGGAGTGAGGAAGGATTTTAATGTTGCATTTTGTCGACCTTAGAAATTGGAAATTTTAAGATGATTGCATTTTTTTCTATCTATTATTATGATAAACGTTATTTTTGCATTAGTGGAACCGTGACTTGGTGACTCACCTGTCCCTCCACCCTCCCAACAGGAAGTGCAGGTACGAGTGTTCTTTTCAACGAGAACGGAGACGCCCCCGGCCGCTACGACATCTTCCAGTTCCAGATGACCAATCACAGCCACCCGGGTTACCGCGTCATCGGCCAGTGGACCAACAACCTGAGGCTCAACGTGAGATAGCTCGGCAGTTTGAGTTCAGAGAGAGACCCGCGCTGTCCCTCCCCCCTGCCTCACCCGTCTCCCTCCGCCCACCTGTCTGTCCTACAGCTGGAGGAGATGCAGTGGTCCGGCGGCGAGAAGTCGCTTCCCGACTCCATCTGCAGCTTCCCCTGCCAACCGGGAGAGAGGAAGAAGATGGTGAAGGGCGTGCCGTGCTGCTGGCACTGCGAGGTAGCGTAGCGAGACTAATATCTGCTACTTGTGGCTAACGCCGACCGCCAGGAGCTAAGGTCATAATAGAAAAGCATTACATCTGCCACTGACGGTGATGACGGTCGGTGTGCTCCGTCTGCAGCAAGTGCCGCTAACGCAAAACTGCTCTGTTGCAGCTGTGCGACGGCTACCAGTTCCAGCTGGACGAGTTCACCTGTGAGGCCTGTCCGTCGGACATGCGTCCCACCCCGAACAGGACCGCTTGTCGGCCGACGCCCATCATCAAGCTGGAATGGAACTCCCCCTGGGCCCTAGTGCCCGCCTCGCTGGCCATGCTGGGCATCCTGGCGACCAGCGCCGTGGTCGCCACCTTCGTGCGCTTCAACGACACGCCCATCGTCAGGGCATCGGGGAGGGAGCTCAGCTACGTCCTGCTGACAGGTTGGTGTGGCCAATGCCTCGGGTGCTACGATAAAAAGAGAGAGAGAGGATAACACCACCCCTACCCCTCCCGCCGGTCGTCAGGTATCTTCCTGATCTACCTGATCACCTTCCTGATGATCGCCGAGCCAGGCGTGGTGGTGTGTGCATTCCGGCGCCTCCTGCTGGGCCTCGGCATGGCCATCACTTACTCCGCCATGTTGACCAAAACCAACCGCATCTACCGCATCTTTGAGCAGGGGAAGAGGTCGGTGACCCCGCCCAAGTTCATCAGCCCCACCTCCCAGCTCATCATCACCTTTGTGCTCATCTGCGTCCAGGTGAGAGGAGGAGGGTGGCCAGACATGCCACTTCCTGTTTAGTCTCTGTGTGGCCAGGCTGATTTGTATGTGTGTTTGTCTCTCTGCCAGGTCCTTGGCGTGTTCGTGTGGTTCGCCGTCATACCTCCTCACACCATCATCGACTATGATGAGCTCCGCCCACCGAACCCCAACCTTGCCCGAGGCATCCTCAAGTGTGACATGTCGGACCTGTCAATCATCTGCTGCCTGAGCTACAGCATTGTTCTCATGGTGACATGCGGTGACGCCCTGGGAGTGACTGGACCTCCACCGACCTGAGTCCACCTCTGCTGACGTGCTCCTGTGTCGTTCCTCTTGCTAGGTGACGTGCACTGTGTATGCTGTGAAAAGCCGTGGTGTCCCAGAGACCTTCAACGAGGCCAAGCCCATCGGCTTCACCATGTACACCACCTGCATCATCTGGCTGGCCTTCGTGCCCATCTTCTTCGGCACGGCACAGTCCACCGAGAAGGTGAGGCCAAGGTCTGACTCCGGCCCGCCAGGTTGGAGTTCCGTTGGACCCATTGACTGTTTGAAAAAAGATGGGAGTTGCTTCCGGTTTTCAAAAAGGGAGGGCTAAAGCGCAAGTACCAAAAATCTGCATTCTGGCGTTTGGCCAGCAGGGGGATGGCAAAGTTGCTTTGCAAAAGGACTAAAAATGACTAAAAATGACTTGACATTCACATGGTTACAAATTGTTAGAATGTTTCTGTTGGCCTAAATCAGCAGTTGGTTTTAGCAGTTGGTTTTAGCCGTTGTGCTAGTAACCTTGCTATGCTAGCTTAGCCCTTTTTTATCAGTCGCGTCTGAAGTGGAGGTTGAATATTTCAAAGGATTCGGTCCTAAGACAGAGGACGGGACATCAACTCAACCAGAGCTGCTCTTGGTGTGTGTGTTTGAGTGGCAGTTAGGCGAGGGAGGGCTCTTAAAGCAGCCAAAAGAGACAAACAGCTGCATTAAGCAGATTACCAAGCGTTCAAACCAAAGTTACAAAGAGCTTTGGCAGGCAAACCGAGGTGACAGAGCTTCTCAAAGAAAAACAGAACCACCTGGAAGGCTGCCCCCTAAAGGTTGGCCTGGGACAAGCAGGGGTGCCGTTAAAGGAAAGTGGGCAGGGCATGTTGACCGACAGCCGATGTTATGATCAGCTGAACTGACGATCAAATGACCAGACGATTGTTTGAATCAAGACAAATTTATTTCCCTCAATGTGGCCGAGACAAAGACTCCCTTCCCCTCCTCCTATTTGCTCTCCCCCTCCTCACACCCCACATCCCCTCCTCCTACGCGTTCTCCTCTCCACATTGCTCCATAGAAAAACACCACCCATTATCTGTGAAAATAAAAGAAGTCTTGTTATCATAGAACCACAGAAGACACACACACACACACACACACACCTGCAGAAGGATTAACTGTGTGTGTGAGTGCAAGAAAGTATTAACTCTTTTTGTATTGTTTGGTGGCTTAACTCACTAATAATTCACAACAAAAAGGAACATAATAAGAATGTGTGTCTGTCTGTCTGTCCGTCCACAGGAACTACAAACCCTTCAGAAGTGACTGAAGGCGAAACAAACTGACTTGAAGTGAAGAATTTATTTCTATTTAATTTCCTTTTTTATTTATTTATTTATTTACCTTGAAGTGACAGAAATTCTCGTAGAGCCCAGTAGCCAATCGCAGGCAGACAAATCTCATGTTATGTGACAATGTCTGAAGCCCCCACTAGTGCCTGGAGGGTCTGAGCTGCCTTTTGGATGCTTCCTTCTCCTTCTTCATGGTGCCATGTTGGGAGGCCACAGCGCAACAACCTCAAGAGGAAAACAGTGAAGTGAAGTTTTCTCCTGACCGTGTCTCCACAGATGTTCATCCAGACCGCCACGCTGACCGTCTCCATGTCCCTCAGCGCCTTCGTGTCCCTCGGGATGCTCTACATGCCCAAGGTCTACGTCATCCTCCTCCACCCCGAGCAGAACGTTCAGAAAAGGAAACGAAGCTTCAAGGTGCGAGAGTGGCGAGAGGCGGCCCAAAGCGGACCGTGCCTTCTGATTGGCTGCCGCCCTAACGCTCTGTTGTGCTGTCGCAGGCCGTCGTCCAGGCCGCCAAAATGTCCCAGAGATCCAGCGAAAAGCTGAACGGAGAGACGAAGATAGAGCCTGACAGGTCACAGTAGGCTGCTGCATCTACCAGGTATGGCCGCGTATTGACATTAGCCTTTTAGCCTGTTAGCCAGTTAGCGTGGTGGCCGGGTTGACTCCAGTTGGAAGTTTCCCACTACAGAAATAGCTGGTAGTGATATAGTACTCGAGATTGGTCTTGGTCTCAAGACCACTTTTTCACTTTTTAAGGGTCACGGTCTCGTCTCGGACTTGGAGGCATTTTTACTCTGTCTTGTCTCGGTCTCGGACTGGACGGACTAGGGATTTTTGATCAAGACTGGTCAAGACTCAGCCAACATTACAATGACAGATAATAACGGGAAATAATCCAGCTGCTGTTGTTTTACGCTGTGTTTGTGACACCCAGAGTGACACAGCCCCTTATTTCTTTTTTTTTCAATTAATTTTTATTTTTTCACCAGCAAACAGACACACAGAATAAAAAGAAGAGGACAATAATGACAAAACGAGAGCACCACTGATATATACACAAAAACAGAGAAAATAACAGTGATAAAAAAAGAAAAAGAAAGAAAGAAAGAAAACAAAAAAAAACAAAAACGCACACACGTATTCTTCCTGTCCCCCTAACCTGTCCCCCCCATGAGTTCAGCTCTCACACCAAAGCAGACCTAGCTCCTTTTTACAGCATCGCTAGTGAGACATCACATTCACTACGGGGACTTCACAAAGAGTGACAAGACCATCTGGTAGATGGCTAAATAAAGGTTTCCACAACAGCCCCTTATTTCTAATTTTTTTTTTTTTTTTTTTTTTAATTTCATGACGCAAAGTTGTTTTTTTAGAAAATGGTTCAAAATAGTTGGCAAAGCTGCAAAATGTTAAAGAAAATTTTTAAGATATACCTTGCTGAAAAGAGATGTTGCTGTTTGATTTGGAAGCAAACTTGAATTTAAAAAAAATATACTGGTCATTTTTTTCTGTTTTGTTGTTATTTTTCTTTGATATATAAAGTCTTGATCTTGTCTCAGTCTCGAAAATGTCTTGGTCTGGTCTGGGTCTTGATGCTCTCTAGTCTTCATAAGGTCTTGGTCTCGGTTGGTGTGATTTTGACTACAACACTAATAGCTACACAGATCTCTACCATGGCCATTGTTGTGTAAACTCTGACAGCTAGTTTTTAATCCTGCTAGCTAATTCTACTACATTGCTAACGCTGTTTCGCCCGCGACCCCCTGCTCGTTGCTGTAGCTGAAACTACGGTGGGCAGCGGTTAGCAGGGATTTTGACGACTTTCCTCCAGCACATAATGCAGAAATAAAAGGTCTACGGCGTGTTCTCTGACATTACCGAGCCTAATTAGCATCTTTAGAGTTAGCATATTAGCATACATCTACCAAAGCGTCGTCCTTGCTCGTCAGAACTGGAGCATTGTGCATATTTCATAATGGTGAGGGGGCGGCGGCTATTTGGTGGGTAGGCGGGGCTTACTGGGTGTTTCTTACCAGGATGGAGATGCTTGCTGACATCTGGAAGCTGCTGCAGATATTTCTGGAGGAGCCACTGAATATTTCAGCCGCTGCTTTAAAGTTTCATGCTGACAGCTGAGCCACTGAGTGCTCTGGAGCAAGGCAGCGCTGCAGCAGGCCGATGGTTCACATCCGCGTCTGAATTCTTCTTCCTGTCTCCGCATCTGCATGGGAACGCACTCCTGCTCTGCTCCTCAGGGGAATAGAACCATCGCCCACGCCGACCTAGAGCGCCCACAGAGGAGAGGAAACAACGATTTCTTGTATCTGTTTGGATCGATGCAGCCAATCGGAGGGCAGCTCACGGACAGGAAGTGGCCACCTTTATGTCTCACGTAACACCTCCTGGACATTGGAGATGTGGGGGTGGAGCAGGTGTTTCAGAGCGACGTTTTACACCAGAAACATCATCTCAATGATTTAGTTTTCTCTCTGCCGTTCAAATAAAACATCTCAAGACTCAGAATAAAACTTGGAATGAAAGCACTAAGACAGGGGTGGGCTAACTTTGTGGAGCACGTTGATGGAGTGCTTTGATGACCCACCTCGTTGGAGGAAAAAATCTATCATGTGATGAAGTAAAAAAAAAAATGTCAACTTAAAATTACCAAAGCTTTACAACATAATATGTCTTTGAAACCCCACGGTATTTAGCTCTTTATTGAAATGACCCTTGAAACACTAAAAACATTGAGGAAATACAGCTATTTTACTACTACTACTACTAACTATTAATATAATTTCTTCAAATTTGGTGGGCCGGGTTAAAAAGCTTAGCTGGCCACATACGGTCCCCAGGCCATAGTTTGCCTATGCCAGCACTGGGAAAGCAGGGTCTGCTGAGACCAACAGTGAGGTGTCACCGATACTCCTGGATCAACAACCACTGCTGTTGCAGCTTTCCTTCAAAATGGAGTCACAGCAGAGGAGATTTCAAGGCAAGGCGAGTCTAATGGACATCACATTACCAGCATGATGTCACCCTCCTAGAACTTTACACTGGCAACAAATGATATTATCAACAAAACAATATTATTCATTCAAATACCGCTGTGAGATTCTTTTAAACGAGCAGTTCACCAAAAAGGGGTTTGTCTACATGTTGATGAGGAGGATCACTGAGCTCAGCGTTGAGCTGAGTTGACGTTTTGAATTTTGTTCATTTGAAACTTCGAATAAACATGATCTCATTTATTCGGATTTTTTTTTGATGCATCCTTGTTTTACTGAACCAGATAAAGGAAACATTCAGACTCTGAACTCTGGTTGTCTTAGGTTTTTGTTTTGTTTTTGTTTTTTATAACCATCTGAGCGACATGATGACCTCACCACAAGGCCAATCAGCTTCGGCTCCACAGTAATAACTATTGGCTGATGGCAGCCATGACTCTTGAGCAAGGCACTGACATCTCTTCTTCATCATCCTCTGTCTGAACAGGTGGCGGCTGACCAATCCCTGTGCAGACAACAACGACATCATCGCCATGAAGAACAAACTCTCTTTCACTCACACACACACAAAATTAGATGTTACATAAAAAGAAATCACGGTAGGTTTGTAGTTCAGACAGGAAGTCCCAGTTCAGGTGGTGCTCAGACACTCGGATGTTCCTTGGAGGCTCCAGAACAAACTTTACACCAACCAATTCGACTTGTATGACTTTTATTTTCTAAAGAATTTCAATGTGTGTTTGATGTTTTTACATGTAAAAAAAAAAATTTGACTTTACTTTTTATGAATGTTGGCCTCATCATAATGTACATAAAATAAAGTATTAATTACTTAAGGTTTTATTGTTAAATCTACATTCATGTTTGTTTCATCTCACAGTCGTAAAAAGAAATTTCTGTTGCTCAAATAAACTTTTTATGTCGGAAAGGCAGTCAACGTATTGTGTTTGTATGAGTTGCTGCACGGACGGAATCAAAACCGGTGGACCGCCTGGTTATGGATAACCACTGGATCCAGTATCAACACCAGTAAAACCCATAGAAACTTCCTCCAGCAGTACCAGGGGGATCGCAGAGGGAATCCACAGGGCACTCCCAGGTCAGCTGTTCCCAGGTGTACTTTACATCCTTCAGTACTGAGAGCTCCTGCACTGAATCCTCCAGAAATCAAACCTCAAAAGCGAAACAATACATTGTGTACATTGTGTCAAACCAGAAACAACAATAACTTGCACAGACGTCAGTGCAATAACCCATCAATTTGATTTACAATCTTCACAAAATTAAAACGTCACAAATGTACAGCATTAAATGCAAAACCACTTAAAAAAAAACACTTCCAGAACATTTTTTTTTTTTTTAATAGATCAATTTGTCATGAATCCAGTCCTATCTTGATGGACAAATTACACGTTTACACTTAACTCACTCTTGTTCTAGTCGTTGCTTGAAGTGGAGCTACTTGAACTGTGCCGTTATGTAGTGGAATATAAAAGTGGATCATATTAGAGGGAGATTATATTTTAGAGTACCTTGGCTTTGAGGTCACTGTTCAATGCGTTTTCAGTACAGAGAACCGCCTGCTCCGCTACTCCCAGAAATACCATCGGGGAAAAAAAGAGAAAACTGGCGAAGAAGACAGACGCAACAGGTGTGACAAACGGAGGCAAACAGTGGAAGAACAACGCCACCAAGTGGTTTTCTAACGCCAGAAACCGATACATTCGGAGCCCTTTCAAAGGGCACCTAATGATGCTTTTCCACTTTTCTGAGCTTTAATATTTTGAGTGGTGGCGTGCCATGGGAAATTTTTTTTTCAATGTAAAAAAAAAAAATGTACTGTGGCTCAGAAAAAAGGTTGAAAACACTGTTTTAAATTATCCATTTAAGATGTTTTTTGTTTGTTTTTTTACAATGTGTGTGAGGGTTTTATTTTTTTATTTAATTTTTTTTACATATTCAGCACAAATATGGCTTCTCACCTGTGTACTGCCTGATGTCTTGTTAAGGTCAACTTTCGTGCAAAACCCTTCCCGCATGTCTTGCAGACGTGTGGCCTCTCACCTGTGTGCGTTATCAAATGGGATCTCAAGTTGGACTTGTCAACAAAACGCTTGCCGCACGTTTTGCACACGTACGGCTTCTCAACTGTGTGAGTTGCCTCGTGTATTATCAGGTGGGAACTTTGGGCAAAACCCTTCCCGCAGGTTCGGCAGACGTGTGGCCTCTCGTGTGTGTGTATTGTCTCGTGCGTTATTAAGGTCGACCTTTGTACAAAACTCTTGTTGCATGTTTTGCAGACGTGTGGCCTCTCACCCGTGTGCACTGCCTGGTGCAATCTCAAGTATGTCTTCCGTATAAAACCCTTACCGCACGTTTCGCAGACATGCGGCCTCGCATCTGTGTGTATTGCCTCGTGGGCTAATAAGTTTCCCTTTTCTCCAAAGCCCTTCCCGCATGTCTCGCAGACGTACGGCCTCTCGCCTGTGTGACATCTCATGTGGATGATCAGGGCACTGTTGCACAAAAAGGTTTTCCCACAGGTGTGGCAAAGGTGTGGCCTCTCTGCTGTGTGACTCTTCATGTGACGCAACAGGGAGTCGTGACTGGGAAACGCCAGGCCACATGTTTTGCAGGCAAGCGGATTCTCGTCAACGTGGGTGAGAAGGTGCGTAAGCAAACCTGATTTATCGTCAAAATCTCGGTCACATTTGTCACACGCGAGAGAGGATGAGATGCTGTTGTCTAATGACACCACGGAGACGATAAGCGGAGCATTAACTCCAGTCTCTTCTAAAGATTCCTCAGGATGCCAGTCCACAGTTTGATCTTCACTCTTGTGACGTTCCTCTTTGACAGAAGTCCACTCGTGGTCAACAGGCTCCTGCTTGAGTCTGAGCTCACTGGTCGGCAGTTCTTCTGGTTCTTCTTTAATCTGTGTATGTTCACACGCCTCTTGCTTCAGACTGGACTTCCTCTCTTGGTCCACCGACGGTTGATCGTCCGCAATCATCTCGTCCTCACAGACACGCTGCTGTGGGAGCTCTGGAGTGACACAAAAGATCACGTTAGAGACCCTCAGCCAACATTTCGAACGATAATCTGCACAGTGATGCTGAATGACACGTCACTTTGTGACTACCCTACTACATGAAACTTAGGTAAATACTATTCATCCCACACTTCAATGTTGAAGTCGCAGCGAGTGTGATGCCTTTCAGTGCAGTCGGCAGCGTCGGAGTTATATTGTTTGAAGGTTTTCTGCCGCTGTCTGCACTAAACTGACAGCTACTTCCCTGTTTTTTTTTTAACTTCATGTCAGGAGTGATTTTGTTTCGTGATTTCAGTTGAATTTGTAAGGGCATACTTTTAATAAATATTGCTTGAGTTTGAGTGTGCACTTGTACGATATGCGTCAGTTTAGTCCAGACACAAGTGCGTAGCGATGCCTTGTAAGATTTGTGCAGAGTAACATGATACCTAAGAGAGGACACAGGAATGCACCCATTGTAAAACAGTGATCTTAGGTGACCTGCAGTACCAGGCTGAGAGAGGATCCAGCCTCACCCTACCGAGCATCCCTACCTCGGACCACCTCAGCCTGCATCTGGGAACAAAGGCAGCAGCAACATCCAATGAGGCTGGGGTGCGGAGACCAGAGAGCCAATCAGAGGAGGACGTAATCTGACCAGCAAGGACAACTGAATGTTCTCCATTAGGGCTGAACGATTATGGAAAATAACACCCCCCAATATTGCGATTTAATTTGCGATTAGTTAAAAGTTAAAAATCTTTCTCTCATGTATTTTTCCACAAACAAACAAAAAATCATATGTATTTGTATATGTATATCTATGTATAATAAACATATCTGATTTATTACACACAAAATGTTATTTTTTTTTTTAGACTAGGCTAATGTTAAAATAAAGGCAAAATGAAGCATGAATTAATATGAAAGACCCTTTATTTATCTACTTGTGTTTTTGTTTTGTTTTTTGCAAGACATTTATTTTAATAGGGCTGGGAATGATTTTGTTTAAGTCCACACAAAGCACCAAACAGCGACAGCTTCATTCAATCGACGTTAACATGCTAGCAACTTACGAGGCAGCGGTTCACTGCCAGCGAACACAACTCCGACTGTTGTGGTCCTTGCTGCTTCAGTAGTCGTTCGGCATTTTTTATTTTTTTATTTTTTTATTTTTTAAAAATCTCTCCCGACACCGTTTTCCTAAACTACGGCCACCATTTGGTGGCAACCAGGAAGACCTTTTCCTTACGTGTCGCTCCGTCCGTCCAGCTCGTCACAGCATCGACTCCTGTCTCACTACCTGCTTTGCTTTGCTTCGTGCAAGTCACGTGACTGGAACTCGCGTCAATCAAATCGCAATCTCTGCGGTTAGAAAATCTTGTTTTGTCCTATCGCGATATTATCGCAAATGCGATTTATCGTTCAGCCCTATTCTCTATCTAAAAAGACTGATCAGAGGACAAAGAGTAAGTCAGGCTTCAGGACCTGATGGCACTTGTTAATGTTAGGCTTGAACTCGACCCACAGCTCTGTATGCTTGTATTCTGAATTTGCATACGAAAGATCAAAGCAGCATTCTTCTCCCAAGACTCTTCATTAACCGAACACGCGGATCATCAGCACGGCGATAGAGAATAAGGCGATCCAACAGCCACAACACCGACCACTATGAACATATACACGTTATTTACCTAACCGGTGCAACTTCACTTTGGGGTTCCATGACACCTGATTCAAACGCTTCGTCGACGACTTCCTGGCGTGTTCCTGAAAAACTCCAAATGTTTCCTTGGCTTCCGATGTGAGCCCATTTCGGATGACAACATCCAAGCCCTCAAGCAAAGGCAACGTTGTATCACGATATTCCATGCTTGTGTACTTCTCGGTCTGCTTCTTGTTCTTCTTCGTCTTTTCGTTCTTCTTCTCTTTATTGGCGGTTGCCACATAACAGTTGAGTGCATTACTGCCATCTTCTGGCGAGTAGGGTCCTCAACTCAGTCACAAGCTGAGCTTTAACCACGGCCTTGTTCAGTTTAAGGTATTTTATCACCTCGACACGGTTAGACTTTTCAATGTTTCTTCTTGACTGACTGACTGACTGAACTTCTGCCATTTTCTATCCATTGTAGGTGGAGGTTGGTGATGGGCGGGATAGTGGGAGGAGGGGGGCGCGTCGCGCATGACGCTTGAGGGCCAAGGTAGGAAGTAGGGAGAAAAAGATATAGAGGCGAGGAAGAGAGAAAAGACAGAAAAAAGTGTTCATGTGTATCTAGTGCAGTATTATGTGAATGTGCATTAAAACCATTTTACATGTCTTCTTGTGTGTCTTGTGCGTTAAAATGTTTCTATGGGTATTTGGTGGTCTGTGTTGTATGCTCATTTATTCGGTCATAGGGGCATTTTGGAGGGTGGGAGAGTTTGTCAACTGGAAGATGTGCGACAGGGGAGTATTGGTAGTGAGTTGGGCTTCCTTGATTGTCTTCTTCTGGCATCTTGGCCAATGCAAGAATAGATGCTCCACGGGTTCCTGTAACCTACAGTAGTCACAGTTCCCCCTATCACGGTTCTGTATGATGTATGTGTGTGTAGTCTCATCCTAAATAATGAACGGGATTGGTGATTAATAGCAATATTAAAATACATAATGTCCTTACTGTATATTATTTGTAAATATATATATTAGCATTAAGACCTACAGAACCGGGCCAAAACCTGACAATGCATGAAAAATAGCCAAAAAGGAGGCAACAATTCCACTCTTTCAATAGCTTGATTTAAGATACAACTAATTGAAACAGTTTCTTAAATTCGACCAAACCACAAGGTGTCGTGGAGGTTTTACGACGTCGAGCGAAGTGAGTGAAGAAGACAAAATCTGAGTTGTGGCAGACGAAGGTTTAATCTTGCAAGAGGGACTACAGCAGGGGTCAAAACAGCGTCCATTCTGGAATGGAGATACAAGGGTACACAGAGTTTTTATATCACTGAATAAACAAGAGAATAGGAGTGTATACATACACGTTCCTTTCCCTCCCATCCAAAACCCTTTCCGCATGTTATGAAGACATGTGGCTTCTCACTTGTGTGTTGCCTGATGTACCACTAGGGACGTCTTCCATGCAAAACCCTTTCCGCAAGTTACGCAGACATGTGGCCTCTCACCTGTGTGTGTTGCCTGATGTCCCACTAGGGATGCCTTCCATGCAAAACCCTTTCCGCATGTTACGCAGACATGTGGCTTCTCACCTGTGTGTGTTGCCTGATGTACCACTAGGGACGTCTTCCATGCAAAACCCTTTCCACATACTTTGCAGACATGTGGCCACTCCTCTGTGTGCATTGCCTGATGTCCCTTTAGGGACGTCTTCCATGCAAAACAATTTCCGCATGTTATGCAGACATGTGGCCTCTCACCTGTGTGTGTTTTTTGATGACCTTTTAAGGTCGCTTTTGTTGAAAAGCCCTTTCCGCACGTTTTGCAGAGATGTGACCTCTCACCCTTGTGTGTAGCAACATGTGCTGTTAATCCCGACTTTCTTCCAAAACCCTTTCCACAAGTTTTGCAGACATGTGACCTCTCACCGCTGTGTGTAGCCATATGTGTTATTAACGTCTCACCTGTGTGTGTTGCCTGATGTCTAATCAAATGTGACTTGCGTCCAAAACCCTGACCGCATGTTTTGCACACATGTGGCCTCTCGTTTGTGTGTGTTGCCTGATGTCTTACTAAATGTGAGTTTTGTGAAAAAGCCACACCACATGTTGTGCAGACATATGGCCTCTCATCTGTGTGTATTGCCTGATGTTTTATGAAGTACCACTTATCTGCAAAACCCTTCCCGCATGTTTTGCAGACCAACGGCCTCTCACCTGTGTGTAATGTCAAATGCGCACTTAACTTCCTGCTGAGTGAAAAACATTCACCACAGAATTGGCACTCATGTGGCTTCTCACCTGTGTGTATTGTCAAATGCACACGTAATGTCCTCTTGCACACAAAACCTTTGCCGCATGTTTTGCAGGTATACGGCCTCTCACCTGTGTGTTGTCTCATGTGATGTACCAGAGGAGACCGGGTCAAAAAGGTTTTCCCACAGGTGTGGCAAAGGTGTGGCCTCTCTACTGTGTGGGTCTTTATGTGATGTAACAGGGAGTCGTGACTGGGAAACTCAATCTTACATGTTTTGCAGACGACCTGATTCTTGTCAATGTGGCTCAGAAGGTGCTTAAGCAAACTTGACCGATCTCCAAAATCTTTGCCACATTTGTCACATGTGGAAGAGGATGAGATGGTGTTTCTGACTCTGTTAGTTTGCCCTTCATGGTGTCTCCTTTTCAGATCTTTACTTGCTGAGTCTTTTTGTTTACCTCCTTTCAGATCTTTGCTTGCTGAGTCTTTTTGTTTACCTCTTTTCAGATCTTTGCTTGCTGAGTCTTTTTGTTTACCTCCTTTCAGATCTTGACTCTGGGAATCATCAGAGTTGACAGGAAGTCTCTGCAGTTGACAGGTGGATAATGACACCACAGAGACAATAACTGGAACATTTACTCCAGAATGTTCTAAAGATTCCTCAGGATGCCAGTCCACAATTTCATCTTCAGTCTTGTGACTTTCCTCTTTGACAGAAATCCACTCGGGGTCACCAGGCTCCTGCTTGAGTCTGAGCTCACTGGTAGGCAGTTCTTCTGGTTCTTCTTTAATCTGTGTATGTTCACACTCCTCTTGCTTCAGACTGGACTTCCTGTCTTCGTTCACCGATGGTTGGTCATCCACAAGCTTTTCTTTCTTACAGGCAAGCTGCTGTAGGAGCTCTGGAGTGACACAAAAGATCAAAGATCACGTTATGCTCAAGACCCTCATTCAACATTTCGAACGATAATCTGCACACAGTGATGCTGAATGACACGTCACTTTGTGACTACCCTATTCTCATCGGACCACTTTTGCACTGGATGGACAGAAAACGAAATATGCTTAAAGCAGCTCTAGGTAACTTTTCGACCATAAAAGTATGATTCCAAACTCAGTAAAGCGGTAGATAAACGATCAATAGGATCAATGGTGACTTTCAAGCGGGACGAACCACTTTACGGCAACGTCACACGTTTGTTTAGAGGCGGTTTTATATACTACTACTACAAATACATAAGATTGTAAAATGACGGAATGGAACCCAATAAGCAACCTCGATGAAAGACGAAATAATAAAAGTGTTGAACGTTTGCTACGACGTTATTGTCGTAGCAAACTCGTAGCAAGCTCAAGTTACCTCGAGCTGCTTTAAGACCCTCTGCAAATGTTTCGAACAATAATCTGCACACAGTGATGCTGAATCACACATCACACCTTTTTATAGTCACAAATAATCTTACGCATGATTTGTTTTGGAAATACTTAATGTCCAAACAAGTAATCAGATTAAAATTACAGCAACAACAACCCGCGATCTCGATTCAAACTTGCAGCACACTCAACCACAAGACTTTAATTCGGGAAACCAACTGCACAACTAGCGACAGGGTTCGGTGCATCACGACCTGCTCAGATTAGTTTGGAGAAGGTCAGGGGCAAAGCTGACCGTAGTGCTGCTCCGACCGCGTAGCTTGAAAGCACCCCTAAAGGCACCATTTAATCGTCGAATACGGGACAATTCTGTATTTTAAGGGACGGTTGTCAACTCGAGTGCTCCGACCGCATAGCTTGAAAGCACCCCTAAAGGCTGTCCCTTATTTTCATTCATTTCAAAGGTGGCAACCCCACTCAAAACGTTTACAGTACACTCCAAAATGTGGACAAAGAAAACGAACACAATGAAAACAAAGTTGGACATACCTAACCGGTGCAACTTTACTGTCGGATTCCAGGACACTTGATAAAAGCGCTCTATTCCATCTTCGTCAATGACTTCCTGAGAAAATCCAAATGTTTCCTCGGCTGTCGTTGCGACCCCATTACGAATAAAATTTCCAAATACCTTAGACAAAAACATCGCTGTTTCCCAGTGTTTAAGTGTTGTTTTGTTCTCGTCTCCTCTTCCTGGTTTTTCTTCTTCTCCTTCTGTTTAATGGCGGTTGCCAAACAACTGTCGAGTGCATCACTGCCACCTTGTGGACCGGATTATGAGGAAGGACCGTTTACAAAATTAAATTAAAATTATTTTTTGATAATTCCCGTGCCATGCAAAATCTAAAATATAGTCCGGCCTGTACCCAACATCTACTGAATTCTACCTTAATAAGTTGCTCATATCCAAATCCTCGAAACTGCAAGCGGACCGACCGCTCGGCGCTGTTCCCGCTGCCTTCAATCGACGCCTCCGCGCTCTGTCTGGATCGGTGCTCGACTCTTTCTGTCTGCCCTGTGAGTCCATCATGGCGGCCTCTGCGTCTTCACGTGAGCTCTTCACCGAGGGAGTGAGAGCGGTGCTGAGCACCTGGCCAGTCCTGCAGGTAAACACCGCGACCGCCGGCTCAGCAGGCGGACGGACGGACGGACGGAACTGCGACTGACCCGCTCACTGACCGCGACAACCGGCCAAAGCTAGACGGCTAATATGCTAAGGCTCAAGCTCTAACCCGGCGACAGGCGGCTCTGAGCAACCCAGTTGACTGCCAAGTGGGGACACAACTTGAGCTGTCTGTCAGACTCTCGAAAAAATAATGATAATGTCGTGTTGTTTTTGCGAGGACACAGTGGTGTCCTGGCCGGAAGCTGCTTGGTGGGTTTAACGGACATCCGATGGCTTCCCTCGTTTCGAAAGAAAGACGTAGGATAATGAAAAGTAACTTTGGGTTGTGTTCAACACCGACGTGCTCGACGACACATACTATAAATGCACGCGACAAGAAACCAACGTGTTTAAATCGGTTTAAATGAGAAGCTGGTAAAAAACAACAACAACACTCAGCACGGCTTTGCTTTTTGCCAGCAGTGTTATCCAGAATTGACGGTCTTCCTCTGTTCGCGGTGGTCAAGTCAGCTATGTCGGTGTCATTACAGCTGTCCACTTTGCAAACGTAACGGGAGTAGAAGGGTTAAGTTAGGGCTTGCGTTCTTGAAAACGTCTTCAAGAGCTCAAGAACAAGTCCAGTTGCCCTAACTTAACCCTTCTACTTTAAGATGACCTGGATGACTGAGAACCTTCACAGACAACATAACAGGAGAAACCTATGACTCCGATCATGCACGGCTGTCAGTTTTCAGAATCGTGTGCCAGCTGGTTTCTGTGATGGTAGCTTGTTGTCCCACAGGTCAAAGGTCACACATTTTTTTCTCCCCCCAGATCGCAGTCGATAATGGCTTCGGTGGCGTTTATGGGCAGCAGAAAGCCGATTGGTTGGTGGACGTTGTGCAGCAGTATTTCCACGACAATGGTAAGTCACCATGGTTGCACACAGTTGGTCTGAGCTGCTTGTACTTGAATGAATTTTCCACACAGTATATATCAAGTACTTGCTCTGTGTGTGTGTGTGTGTGTGTGTGTGTGTGTGTGTGTGTGTGTGTGTGTGTGTGTGTGTGTGTGTGTGTGCAAAATCAGCTGACCTGCAGCAGTATGAGGTGGAGGACTTTATCGCTCAGCTGATGGATCAAGAGTTCAACACAGTGGTGGATGATGAGAGTTTACCTCAGGTACAGTAATTGTTGCAAATTCCCAAGGGTTAGAGCTCCAGAGAACTGTGTCTTTATGTTATGTTTTTCATCGGGCACCTTAGCAGGCAGCTAAGGGGTCCTTCAGTGATTTAAAAGGGCCCTTGCAGCTGCGCTGGCTCTCTCTCTCAGTTTGTGTCATGTCTGTTGGAAGTGTGCTACCTCAACTAACAGTAAAGACCTTGAAGCTGCTAAATTGTGTCCTGTCTCGCTCTCTGACCGGACTGGCTGTGTGGATGAAGTGCTCCAGTGGTTCATTGTTAACTTCAGTCCTCATTCTTCACAATATTGGTCATTCGAGCCGGATTACCTCACCCACATCAGCGGATGGACAACAAAGGAGTTGGAAATGAAGCAACACGACGGCTACGGCGGCTGCCGGCCCACCTCCAGGGCTACCAGGTCAGCCTTCCTCAGTCCCTCATGCCTCATACTGCTCCTCCTCATCAAGATGACAAACTAGGTGCCAGTGCGCAGCTGCAGTCACTCAGCTTGCAGACCTCGTCAGCAACCCCAGATGGCCAGCTTCTACCTGCACTCGGGCACCCATCAGCTTATCTCTCAGCAGTTGATAAGGTGATGGACCAAGGGTGGGCCCAGCTCGGAGCTGCTCGTTGAGTGAGAGGCCGTTGTAGACGAATGAACAGTCCCAAACGAGGCGTGGCTTGCCATTATGATGAACAAGCTGATGGGGTATAAACCGTGACTCTTTGGAGGCCTTTACCTCCTTGTCACTGAGCTTGGCAACATAACCTGCACTGATGAGCTTCTGGATCTCAGCCTTGTATTGTTCGGCTTGAACTGGATCCAAGCCACGAAGTGACGAGGCTCCTCATAAAAGCCACAGATGCCAGACTGCTCCATCCGGGCCCTGGTAGGGTCTTCGCCGAGCTCAGGAGGCAGTATTGGATCCTGCGGGGAAGACGGGCCATTAAAAAGGCGAGGGACGCCCTCATTCCCCATGATGGCAGACCTACCACCAGCTCGGCTGTGACAACTGAAGCCCCCATTCTACTCCACAGGAGTGGACTGCTTCGGGCCCTATGGGATCAAAGTTGGACGGTGCACTGAGAAGAGATGGGGAGTGATTTTCAAGTGCTTCACAACCTGCTGTGTCCACCTAGACCTGTTGGCCGGCCTTGATACAGAAACCTTCCTCCTGGCACTGAAAAGGTTCATCGCCCGAAGAGGAACTCCTGCCGAGATGCTCTCGGACCAAGGGACTAATTTCCGAGGGGCTGACAGAGAGCTTAAAACAGCATTCACAGCCATGGTTCCAGAGTTGCAGGAAAGGTTGGCCAAGAACCAAATACAGTTTCAGTTCAACCCTCCGGCAGCTCCTCACTTCGGTGGTGCTTGGGAGCGTGAAATGCAATCAGTCAAGAAAGCTCTCCAGGTTGTCATCGGCACACAGTCCCTCCACGAAGACATCCTCCTCACACTCCTGATCGTAGTCGAGGGCATTCTCAACGCAAAGCCCTTAGGCTATGTTTCATCCGACATAGCTGACCCGGATCCAGTGACTCCCAACATGCTGTTGATGGGGCGGCGGGATGCCTCGCTGCCACAAGTGACCTATGCCCCTGACACCCTCAGCAGAAGACGCTGGCGTCACTGCCAGATGATGGCTGACCACTTCTGGGCACAGTGGCCAATTGGAAAGGTCGTCAAGGTGATCAAGGGTGCAGACGGGCACATCCACTCGGCTGAGATTCGTGTTGGAGAAAAGACCTACCTGCGGCCGGTGGCACGTCTGATCCAGTTGCCGGCCATCCCAGATGACAGCGCAATCAGTTCGGAGACTCCTGCAGCACCTTCGGGAATTCAGTAATCGCTACATAATAGCTAGGCTATTCTGGGGGCGGCTGTTGCAAATTCCCAAGGGTTAGAGCTCCAGAGAACTGTGTCTTTTTGTTATGTTTTTCATCGGGCACCTTAGCAGGCAGCTAAGGGGTCCTTCAGTGATTTAAAAGGGCCCTTGCAGCTGCGCTGGCTCTCTCTCAGTTTGTGTCATGTCTGTTGGAAGTGTGCTACCTCAACTAACAGTAAAGACCTTGAAGCTGCTAAATTGTGTCCTGTCTCGCTCTCTGACCGGAGTGGCTGTGTGGATGAAGTGCTCCAGCGGTTCATTGTTAACTTCAGTCCTCATTCTTCACAATAGTAATATACACACACCCAACGGTGATGTGCGTGCATGTCACGCTCCTCTGTCTGGCTGTCTGCATGCAGGTGTCCGTCAGTCTCATGCAGCTTTTCGGCCAGTGGCGGCAGGGGGCACTGCAGCAGATCAAAAACACCATCAACACACTGGCAAAGGCAACCGGTCAGAGGGCAAAGGTCACAGCCCCGCCCCCGGAATCTTCTGACGACGACGGTGACGACGAGACACAGGTATGCCTGCGCCGGGCCCAACGTGCCGAGTTCTGACGGGGTTGCCGAGTTGGGGCTGACCTGTTCACGTAAAAAGAGACTCGTACTGATGATTCTATTCCATGTGAATAACGGCGTGAATTTTACTGACTGTGTTCGAAGGCGATGGAGTGCGAATCATCCAGCCCGTCAGTCAGCAGTACGGCTCCTCCCCCTGCCCCGCCCTCTCAGGACGAAGCGGACGGATGGACGGTAGTCCGTAAGAAGAAGTGAGGAGGACCGGGAAAACCCAAACTGTTGAACTGTTACGAACGTTTGAACCCACAGATGGCGCCGCTCCAGGAGCAAACTCCATGCTTCTTCATTATTATTTTTCTTTGAACTATGGCTGGTTTTTCCAGCAGCAGTGGATGGACTCACTTCTGGCTGTTTTTATATTAAATATTACAAAAGTGTGTCCCAAATGGCTCTTCATGTCAACCTCCTCCTCCTCCTTTAAAAAAAAAAAAAAAAAAAAAAAAAAAAGTCACACTCTTCATCATTCTTTATCCTGAAGTTTTTTTTAAAATGTAAAACAAAGGAAGAAATCAATAAGTCATAACATTTAATTTCATTTCCAGACAGTTGTAAATGTGAAAGCAGCAGCTAAAGCTCTGACCTGCTTTCTCAGTATTTACTGAAGCAAAGGAACATTCTTAAATAGTCATTTGCAAAGAAACGGTCGATCCACACACCTGAAGACCCCGAAACACGAAAGGTCGAAACATCAAATCAGTCTGAGTATGGGTGACTTATTCTGAAAGAGTTCCGAAAATGATGGGTAAAGGTTTTTTTTATTTTATTAAGTCACGGGGTTTAGAATGTCATGTGGATTTGTAGACTGCCCCTCTACAAATCCACTGGACTACGGCACTAGCTTGCTCCACAATCTAGTCCACAAGGTGGCGGTAATGCGCTCATCAGTGGTTTGGCAACTGTCATTAAAGAGAAGGAGAAGAAGAAAGAAAATGAGGAGATGGAGAATAAAGCAAGGTGACACACACCAGCGAGAGGCCACATGTGTGCAACACATGCGGGAAGGGTTTTGCACTAAAGAGATACTTAAGACAGCACAAGGCAACACACACCAGCGAGAGGCCACGTGTGTGAAACCTGCAATCAGGTCTTTACACTAAAGACATACTTAATAAGACATAAGGCAACACACGCAAGTGAGAGGCCATATGTGTGCAACACATGTGACAAGGGTTTTCTACAAATGTCACGCTTAAGAAAACATCAGCGAACACACAGGTGAGAGGGCACCTGTCTGCAAAACATGCGGGAAGGGTTGTGCACTGAAGTCGCTCTGAAAAAGATGCAAGGCAACACACGAGTGAGAGGCCACGCTTGTGCCAAATATGTGACAAAAGGTTTTTGTAGTAGTAAAAACATCTTAAGATGATGAGTTAAGACAATGGCAAATTAAAGTAAATTAAATTACGTTTGATCTACACACACACACACACACATATGTGTGTGTGTATACACACACAAATTTGTTCAACCACCTCAAATGTCACCACAGAGTTGATTTTGACGAAGCTGTGAAGACTCACTGAATCACTCTGTATCAAAATGTATATCAAGAGTGTTCAGCGATCATTTGTGTGGCTTCACTGTTTGGATGACTGACTTCCTTCCAAGTCATTTCAAATTCAGATTTCAGATTAAACTTTATTGTGATAGGAGGAAATTTGTCTGGGACTTTCGCCCCCCGCCCCATAGGCCACAGTACATCACAACAATAAAAACATATAAAATCCATACATCTCATTGTTACAACACGGTAAAAACAATCCAACAACACAGTAAAAGAGACAATTTGTAACTTTGTGCCAGGACACCCGTCAGAGTATGTCACTAGTTTCTAGAGAAATTGCACATGAACTTAAAGTGACTTGCGCATTAGCATTCTGTAGACTAACTGAAAAACAAACAAACCAAAAAAAAAAAGAAATCATAAGTGGGCGGTTCAAAGCAATCAATACAAATTGATAGCTACAATTGTTTATTGAGGAGAGTCTGCAACGATTTGTCCTGCATTTGCAGGCTCTGTTTCTCTTCCCTGATGGTAAGAGTTCATATTCTTAGTGCAGAACATGAAGGCAGCAGTCAAACACTCTCCAGTTAAATGCACAAGTTCTCATCCCACTGCAACGCTCATTAGTTACCGTGGCAGAAGTTAAAACATCCCCTGGGAATTACCGAACCGTTTCAAAGGTTGCGCTTTAGTTCTCAATTTCTTTAGTTGTGACCTCGGCTCCTGGGACCCCTGGTGGCCACGGTGGGCATCCCTTGTTTCATTTCCAAGGTGGCAACTCCACTCAAGACGTTTACAGTACACTCCAAAAGGTGAGCAAAGAATACGGACACTATGAAAATAAAGCCGTGGCTTACCTAACCGGTGCAGCTTTACTTTCGGGTTTGAGTCTTGTTCTTTTGTCCGTCTCGTCTTCCTCGTCTTTCCCTTCTTCTCCTGTTTAACGGCGGTTGCCAAACAACTGTCGAGTGCACTACCGCCACCTTGATTGTGGAGCAGGACAGTTTACAAAACCACATTAAAATTATTTTTGATAATTCCCACGCCATGCAAAAACCTAAATATAGTCCGACCTGTACCCAGCATCTCCTGAACTGAACTCTACCTCACTACGTTTCTCCACTCCAAGTTACCTCATTTCGCCGAAGTGCTGTTCTGATGGTTTGTCTGTGGATGTTCCACCATTTCCTGCATCCACAGTCGGTATTTACAGTTCTCCCCAGCACATTTCTTTCTCTATAATCCCATCCTTGACATTAGGTCTTCTTTTGGGCTCCTACATACACGACAGCCATTTCTCAAACTTTCTTTTGAATAATATTCGGTGTTGACCCTCTCACTCTCTCCATCCCGTTTTTCTTCTTCTCTTATTCACTTGTTGCAATTTCACATTCAGTGTTGTTATAAATTTAAAGTGGAGGCTAATTTTGAACTAATCTCACCCACGTGAATATGAAAAAAAAAAAAATAATGGTGTGAACTGTTTTTTCCCCCCAGTGATCAGCTTCTCCCCTGAACAGAGGAGAGGTCTACGGAAGAAATGTACAAATGTTTCATTGTTTAATTACTTCATTTTCTTTTTTTTTTTTACAGAAAGAGGACAAAGACCCAAACATAAACACATATAAATAAAACCTGTGTGTGTGGGGGGAGTGGGGGGACAGTGGAAAATGGGCGGGGTCAGGCCGGGTCTGACGTTGAAGGCACTATTTATCCAATCGAATAAAGAAACAGAAGGGGGCAACGGTAACGGTGGTGGTGGTGGAGGAGGCCAGCTGACTGCACGGGTCAGCGGTGGCTCGGCTACAGGTTCGTCCATCGCCAGGAGCAGCAGGGTGTCAAACGTCAACAACAACGAAATCTCTCAAAGCCAGGAAGCAGAATTAAAGAAACACACGGAACAAAGTCCGGCCTCCGGTCACCACAGGGATGCCGGGCGGGCGAATGCTCGCGCAGGAAGTGGTCGGATCACGGACAGGAAGTACATCATTTCCCTCTGTCGGTCCAATCCGTCGCTTGTTTTGAGTTTCTCTGCGGGGAAACTGGGCTGCGGCGGCCGTCGTTTATTCTCACGGGTTGCGCCCGGTACAGTAGAGGACAAGCGCGCCACCGTTCCAGGAAATAGTCCCGGCCGACGGGTTTTTCTTTCAGCAGCACGTGTTTGTGTGTGTGTCAGCCAGACTGTCTTTTCGGCCCTGGGGCCGGGACTATTTCCTGGAGCAGCAGAGACCCGTCGTCAGTGGAGGTGATGTGCAAAGGCACAGGAGACCGGCTGAGGCCGCGTGGCCCCCTCACCGGGGTCTCTACGTGTGCAGCCAGGCGTGCCGCAGGCACTGCGCCGCCGTGGCCCGCCGGTCCGGCTGCAGCTCCAGCATGGTCAGCAGGAAGTCGCTGAACTGAGCCGCCTGGTCCAGCGGCCACTCGTACTTCTCCAGCAGCACCTCGAACAGGCCCCACGGCTTCAGGTTGGAGATGTGACGCAGCTCGCCTGAAGGGGGCGTGAGCAGGCGGACCGGGACAGTTAAAACTAGCAGACCTCAGAGCACGGAACTCGGATTTGGAAAAACAAAACTACACCTCCCAGGGTGCATTTGACCGATAGCCAGCCAGTCACGATCTCACCTTTCCTGTTGAAGTATTCCCTGGAGTACCTGCCAGACAGAGCGAAGGGCAGAGGCACGGGACCCAGCAGCTCCATGATGTGAGCGATGTGATCTGAAACACACACACACACACACAAACACAGTCAGTTGGAGGGGGTGGGGGGGGCACGCTACAGTGTGACTGACAAGCTGACGGCGCTGGGACTGACCCTCGTCCCGGGTGTAGTCTTCTCCTGAGTGCGGTTCAAACAGATAATCTCCAGTTGCCAGCTCGAACGCCTGGAACCGCAACCGACCATCAGCACGTGATTAATGTCTGCGCGTCCGTCGTGTGCGTTCGTACCGTTTTGTGTGCGCGCGCGTGTGTTTGTGTGTGCGTACCATGCAAGCGGTGCTCCAGATGTCGGCCGCAGTTCCGTACTCGGCTCCGATCAGAACCTCCAGGGCCCGGTACTGCCTGGTCTGTATGTCCTCGGTGAAGTGCTTGTGCTGTGGGGTGGAGAGGCACAGAGGGAGCGGCGTGATTGGCTGGATCGTCCCCCAGCCTCCAGGTAGAGTGCACGGTGTCCGGGGGGAAGTGTGTGTGTGTGTGTGTGTGTGTGTGTGTGTGTGTGTGTGTGTGTGTGTGTGGGGGGGGGGGGGCGTGACTCACCACCCAGCAGGCGTTTCCCAGGTCAGCGATCTTCACTCTCAGCTTGTCGGCGTTCTGGGGATCCAGGGGACTGAGGACGAAGTCCGAGGCGCTGAACCCTGACACACACACACACACACACACACACACACACACACACACACACACACACACACACACACACACACACACACACACACACACACACACACACACACACACAAATGCACATTAAAGTCTCTACATGGCAACACTAGGACCCTACTGAACACACACACAAACACTATGCATTTACACACACATACATATAGACAGACACACACAGACAAAAACGTACACACACACACACACACAAATGGACACACACACACATCGCTGATGTGGATTCTTAGTTTACCAGTTATGTGTGTGTGTGATACTATGTGTGTGTGTCTCTCTCTCTCTCTCTCTCTCTCTCCCTCTCCCTCTCCCTCTCACCGTCTCGCCCACTGGAGCAGCCCGACTGCGTCGACAGTGCCGACTCGGACGTGGCGGACATGACGGAGCTGGAGAAACTCGACAGGCCGGAGGCGGGGCTGGAGAAGCGTGCGGGGGCGTGGCCGTTGCACCTGTCCTCGGCCCAGGAGCAGGCGGAGCCCGGGCTCACCTTGCTGCTGGCCGCCGTGCAGCACGGGTTGCCGTTGACGACGGCCGAGGCTGAGGGAGAGGAGGCGCTGCGGGTCACAGACGGGTCGTGGTGTGCGTGCGTGTGAGTGCGAGTGTGTTTCTGAGATTGTGCACTTACAGTGACTGTCTGTCTCGTCTCCTTGTGGGGATGTACCGTCCCCCTCCTCCTCCATCTTCTACACGCACACACACACATGCAATGGACACATTTATTAGAAAGGGGAAAATAATTAGTGCTACTTCCTGTTCTAATTTTTCTTTTCTTCCCCGTCAGACAGACAGGAAGTGGAACTGGATCATCACTGCTGGTAGCTTCTACCTGTATGTCAACCAGTCTCTCCTCCAGAAGTTGCTGTTGACGCTTTGCCTTCCTCTTTATCTTCTTCTTTTTGTTCTTGGACAGTTTACCAGCCTGCGCACACACATACACACACACACACACACACACACACACACACACACACACACATACACGCATTAACACACCGACAGAAAGAAGTGAGACACAACGCACAGGACCCTACTGCGCGCACGCACGCACACGCACACAGTGAAGCTAACAAGGTGTGTTAGTTTACAGGGTTCCATCCAGTGGAAACAGTCTAACAGCAGCAACCAGTGAGAGCACAGCAGGCGTCACACCTGGCTTACCTGCAGGTCCCTGGGAGCCATGCTAACTAGAGATGGAGAGAAACATGGAAACAGAGAGAGAAAGAGAGAGAGAGAAAGGAAGAGGGAGGGAGGGAGGGCGAGAGAAAGAGAGAGAGACGGAAAGAACACATCAGAAACAGGAAACCGAGGTGAAAGACAGGTCAGAGGGGTCAGAGAGGGATACGGACGGACAGACAGACAGGTAGAGGACAGACAGGAAGTATGTCTGGTCCCAGCGGAGGAGAAACCACATCTCTCAGTGGGACTGCCGTCTGGGTCCAGACAACCCGAGCGGCTCCGCCTGCACCACCCTACCTGAGGAGCCGGAAGGGGGCGGCGCTCCAGCTCTCTGCCAGACGGTGGCCTCGGCCGCCAGCCTCCTGATGTAGACCTCGTCCACGTCCAGCAGGATGTTCTCCGGCTTGATGTCGGTGTGGATGATCTTGCACTTGGTGTGGAGGTAGTCGAGACCCTGCAGGACCTGCAGAGGCACAGCGAGTTACTGCACCGAGTCGCTGAACAAGAGTCACTGAACAGAGTCACTGAACATGAGTCACTGAACATGAGTCACTAAACTGAGTCTCTGCAATAAGTTAGTGAACAGAGTCGCTGAATAAGACTCACTGAACAGAGTCATTGTACAGAGTTACAAAACCGAGTCGCTGAACAGAGCTGCTGAACTGAGTCACTGAACAAGAGTCACTGACCAGAGTTACTGAATAAGACTCACTGCACTGAGTTATTGAAAAGGGTCAACACACAGTTACTGAACAAGAGTCACTGAACAGTCATTGCAAAGAGTCATGTCAGAGTCGCAGGACTGAACGACTGGTGGAGTTCCAGGCTGCGGAGCAAGTCACTTCTCCAAGAGGGGTCTCCAGTCGTGTGTGTGTGTGTGTGTGTGTGTGTGTGTGTGTGTGTGAGAGAGAGAGAGAGAGAGAGAGGAGAGAGAGAGAGAAAGAGAGAGAGAGAGAGAGAGAGCGTATTACCTGTCTGATAATACTCTTCACACACACCAGAGGGAGTCCCATGTAGTTTGACTTGATGATCCACTTTAACAACTGATGACCCAAAACCTCCAGAACCATGCAGACGTCTGGGAGAAGGTTGAGGAAAATTGAGGCAGGCAGACGGACAGACAGACAGACAACTGACTGACGGACAGACGGACAGACAGAGCAATACTGAAAAAGGATACGGACTCCATTGATTCCAGAGATCTTGAAGTCGTCGATTAGCTGGACGATTGTTTCTCTGAAGGGGTCAGAAGGGTCACTGTCTCTCACCTACACACACACACACACACACACACACACACACACACACACACACACACACACACACACACACACACACACACACACACACACACACACACACACACACACACACGGAGGTTAGACTGCAGTGCTGGCAGTCTCAAGCCGCTGCTCAGGACGACACTCACACATCGGAGCAGTTTGATCTCGTCCACGGCCGTCTCGGTGTAATGAGGAGCGCTCTTCACCACCTTCAGAGCCACGAAGCGCTTCTTCCTGCACACGGACACCAGGTCAGTGTGTGATCAGAAGCAAAGCTCTGTGTGTGTGTGTGTGTGTGTGTGTGTGTGTGTGTGTGTGTGTGTGTGTGCGCGCGCTCGTACTGCAGGTCCCAGCAGAGCCACACTGTAGAAAAGTGTCCCCATCCCAGCTTGCGGACCACGTGGTATCTCCCATTGAAGAGGTCGCCGATCTTCACCGGGTAGTATCCACCTGGAAGCAATGAGTGGCCCCGTTATAATGCGTGTTGGCTAGCTAGCAGTCAGGCTAGTTGTCTGGCTAGCACGGGGGTGGGCAAACTTTTTGACTGGTGGGGCCACAATGGGTTCTAAAATGTGACAGAAGGGCCGGGGCAGGAGCAGATGGATGGAGTGTTTTGGTGACCCACCTCATAGGAGGAAACTATATATCATTTGTTATAGAGAAAATCTGCGATTTAAAGTTAATTGAAAATGAACAAAAGCAAAGTTACCACAAAATGTTGTCTTTGAAGCCATCATGACTTACTCACTATTAATAGAATTTATTCAAGTTTGGCGTTAAAAATCTTAACGGTCCGCACGTGGCCCCCGGGCCATAGTTTGCCCATACCCGGGCGAGCTAAGGCGACAACAAGCCACTAAAAACTTTCGACTGCCAGTGGACGAAACTCACCTTTGCAGTAGTCGGACGGGTCCTCCTGCTCCTCGTCGTCGGAGCCGAGCAGCTGCGCGGGCGGCGGGCTCAACTCGGGGGGCGGGGGTGGGCTGAGGTTCGGGGGGGGCGTGGCCAGCCGGGAGGGGGCAGACGACGTGTCGGGGGGCGCCGGCGTGTCCAGGGCACAGGCAGGGGAGTAGAGGTGCGAGGTGAAGGTGACCGAGTTGAGCAGGAAGGGCTCCGGGTGGGCGGGGCTTAGCGCAGGGCTGGGGAGGGCTCTGGCCGGAGGCTGTGTGTGGGGGGGCGCCGGCTCAGCGCCATCGTGGGTAACGACGCGCGGCTCGAGGGGGTCCGCACGCTCGCCGGGGAAACTCGGAGGTTTGTGAGTTCTGAGAGCCGGGCGAGGGGAGTCCTGGCTGGCGGTGGGCGGGGAGTGGGCGGGGCTGTGTGTGGGGTGTCTGGGCGCGGCAGCGGGTAATTGGCTCAAACTCTGCGGCGCAACCGGAGGCGTCAGGTTCAAAGAGGGCAGCGCTGGGGTGAGGCTGGGCAGGGGGCTGCTGCCTGCGGGGGGCGCCAGTGCGTCCAGACGGAGGTCTATGGAGGTCTGAGGGGGACGCCGCGGGGTGGGCGGAGCCTCGGCTCTGACCTTCGTGAGGTTGCTGGGGGGCGGCGTGACCTCGGCGTGGGAGTATTGGAGCTTGGGCGCTGTGGCGCGGCCATTGCGTTCCCGAGGAGGTGCGGGTGCACTTCCTGTACGGGCGGCGCCCTCTGGCAGCTGGGGGCCGCTGTTGCCGTTCAGCGTCTGGTAGCCGTCGTCGGGCCTGCAAACACACAGAGACGGGCGTTAAATTTTTCTCTTCGATTACTTGTAAAAATATTCCGTCCCCGCCTCCATCCAAACGGAACTCGCCATTTTCACTTGAAGTGAACTGGTGTGTGACCCCCTGCGTCACGTCCGCTGACGTGTAAATGCGGAAAAAGTGTTTCCATTACACTTTTGCAATAAACCTCGACATCAAAATGTCTGAAAAACCAACTCATGAGAGCGTAAAACCTTTTAGTGATATCTGAGAGACTTTTTTTGAAGTTTAGGTGTTTCTTATTGCCAGATTTAGGTTTTGTGCAATTCTAGGGGTAATGGAAATGCAGATAGTGACATTAGTACAGTTTAAATTTTCTCACCCCTTTGTGTGATGTCACCACCGTGTCACCCTGGTGTGACTCAGAGTCTCCAGCAAACTAAACCCTCATCAAAAAAATGACACACACACACACACACACACACACACACACACACACACACACACACACACACACACACACACACACACACACACACACACACACACACACCTGCTACATGACATCTCTGGGACATTGTTCAGGTGTGTGTGAGCTGCACTAAAATAGACTGGGAGATAGTGAGAGAGAGAAGTGTGTGTGTGTGTGTGTGTGTGTGTGTGTGTGTGTGTGTGTGTGTATGCTGGGCTCCTGAATCAGACTCTGGTTCTATTCTCGGCGCTGGCTCTCACTTGGCTGAACACATTTGGCTAGCTGGACACCAGCTAGCTCAGCATCACCACTGGAAACAGATGGCGTGCTAGCCTAGCTTAGCATTAAGGCGACCAGCGGGTCAGCCTGGTTCACAGTTGTATGCATGTGTGTGTGTGTGTGTGTGTATATGTATATATATATGTATATATATCCACACATGCTTGCTGGAACATGACCCGCCCAGGAGACAGCCAATCACGTTTCCTAAGCTAATAGCCAATCGTGAAGCACTGTAACTTCACCTCTCCACTGACACGTGCCTGTACCCACACACACACACACACACACACACACACACACACACACACACACACACACACACACTCTGGTTCTGATCCAGTTAAAGTCCGATTCAGACTCAAAATGTAAACAAAACACAGCAGATTCGTCATCACGTTGCAATCCGTCAGCACGCACACACACACACACACACACACACACACACACACTGGTTCTGATCCAGTTAAAGTCCGATTCAGACTCAAAATGTAAACAAAACACAGCAGATTCGTCATCACGTTGCAATCCGTCAGCTCACTCACTCACTCTCTCTCTCTCACACACACACACACACACACACACACACACACACACACACACACACACACACACACACACACACACACAGAGAGTTATATTTAGCCTGTGACACTTCAGTCGCAGCACGCCGCGTGTCTCCTCACCGTGTCTCATCTGCTCGCACTTTGCGGTGTTTCTTGCCTCTGCGCCGGTTCTTCTTGCTGTTGCTGCTGCTGCTGACAGCGGCACTTCCGGTTCCTGCACCGACTGCTGTTGACGGGACAAACACACAAACAGTCAGAGCAGTCACGTCCAACAACAGCATCAGACACAAACAGCAACAGCAGCAGGTTGAACAGCTTCTGTTGTTGTGTTGTGGTGTTTGACACAAACACACAATGCATTGCGTCCACGTTCTTACGGGGGGGTGGGGGGGGGGGGCGTGTCGTGTCACTCCTAATGACAACAGAACCAGTGTCCGGCCGCACTTGGTTAACGGCGGAACCGACGGACAAAAACCATCGACCCGGGGCAGCTGGACGACTTCCGGTCGAGCAGCCGCCAGGTTTCAGGGGGCAAAGGTCGCAGAGCGTCGGAGCGTGCCGTCTTTGGGCCCGGACGGAACCAGTCACAGCCTGGTACCACTAGCCTGCAGCGGCTAGGCGAGCATGCTAGTGGAGCTCCATGAAGTCCAGGCACACTGGACCGGTCTAGACCGGACCGAACCGACAACACCGGCAAAACAGAACAGGACAAAAACGAGCGGGCTCACGGGCACGTTACCTATTAGCATCCTGACTTCCGGTCCTCGAACCGAACCCGGTCGCAGCGGTTCGCACGGCTCTGCTGGCTGGACTCTGGGGAGGCTGGTTCCTTGGTCCTCAATTAAGCCGAAGCGAAACTCGGCCCAAACTTCGTGACAGATAGAGCCCGGAGACGGTGCGTGCGTGGGTCTGGTTCGGCTCGTTCGGGAAACGGACCCGGGTCACCGTGGGGCAGCGTTGGGGCAGCGTGGCGCCCCTGAGCCGCTAGCCTAACCGGCTAGCGCCGTTAGGTAACAGCTGCCAACTAACGGAGTGGACGAGGCTGCAGCAGCTGCGGGTCGCCGGGGTTCCGCTTCGCTTCAGGCCCGCCTCGCTTCTGGGCCGACTCGGTACCAGGTCGGCAGCCGGGTTCAGCTGCTTGTTCTGGGTCTGTTTATCTTTCCTGTCTTGGTCCTGTCGTTCTCGATCCCAACAGCTGCAGTCTGACACCGGACACCGGGGCTCGGGCATGCGCAGTGACCGCGGGCTGCTCTGACGCGAAGTCCAAACTGGAACCAGTGGCGGATGCGAGATGTTTATACCACCGGGGGGGTGTTCCAAGACCCCCGCCCGCCCCTAAGCCTCCACGAGTGATACAGAGTTCCTCTGCTGTGTCTGAAAAGTAATTCAAATCTTAATAATAATGAGTTCATCGGTTCATTGGTTGATTGAGTTTTAAATAAATCAGTTATAAAGCAACTTCTTTTTTTTCTTTTGTTTTTTTTAATTTATTTTATTTTACTGACTGTTTCTGCGGTAGGGTGTGGGTGTGGTGATAACCTGTTTGTGTTTGAAAGTGCGCTTTAATTGACTGCAGCACTTAAGGGAAGTGCTGTTTTTTAAAAATATTTATTTTACTTTACTTTTCATTTTTGTCAAGCACCTTGGGTTGCATTTTATGTATGAAAGGTGCTTTGCAAATAAACTTTGACTTGATTTAGAAAGGAAATAAATAAGCTTAAGCTTAATAAGCAATGTGCTTGGATATGATTTAAAGTTCTGTTGAAACAAACAGAGGTTGTTTTTTACGTTCATTCGCGTATTGTTTAGTAGATGAACGCAAGACTCCACCTGCTGCTCCAACCAATAGAAGTAAGAGTTCAAACAGACAGAAAACTGTTAAAATTATAACTTTATTTTTACATGATAAAAACTGTGCTTGGCCCCCTGCCTCTGAACAATAAAAACACATTTCCATAGCAGAGCGACTCGTCTTCATCATCATCGTCATCAGCATTCTTCAGACAGGTATTTACAGGCACATTTACACGCTGTCAGCAAACTGTACACAGTTGGAGCTGCGATTCTTCGGGTCCTTATTCTGTACAAACCCTTTAACGCTTTTTATTCCCTTGTAGAAAAAAAAAAAAGTTTCAGTAACAAACAGAGCTCAACCAATCAGAGCTGATTGTGTCCTGGAGGATTAGAAAACTGTATAAAGATCAGGGTGTCAAAGGTCAAAGATGCATCCCCTCCATTTACATACACACGATCTGTAATCCAGCTCCGCCTCTCGCCTCTCTCTCTCCCCCCCCCCACCCCCCTCTGCTTCAGGAGGAGCAACAAGTCATCGTTGTCATCATCATCATCATCATCATCACATGCATGCAGAAGTCTAATCTGATCAGAGAACTACAACTACGGGTCGAAACACAGGCTCGAAAAAACACACAAGGCCGAAAAAACACAGAAGAGACGATTCCATTGAAACGGCACTAATCATCATCAGAAGAAGCAAAAGACCGAGAAGGAAAAAAAGTACAGAAGCGGCGATCAAACAACTCATTTCGTGTCATTTTGTTTTGCGTCAGTTCGACGGCGGCCGCAGGCAGCGGCGGCAGCAGCAATCTGTTGCATTATTGCCAGTGAGGCTTTGCCTCAGAGAACAGGGGCCGAGAGGTCAAAGGGTCCCAGAAGTCAAACAGTCTCAGAGGTATCCCGTCAGCGCGTCTCCTTCCAGCCATGACAGGGAGAAAGTTTTTCTTTCAGAGGAAACAGGAAGTGACTTGTTTTTTTTTTGGGGGGGGGGCAAGACCAGGAAGTATCGTGTCCACCCATCACACAGTCCAGGACCGTTCCAGAGGTCGCCCCTCGCCCCCTCCACCCTGCTGGGAGAGAGAGACCGCCAGCCTTCCAGGGACAGTGGGAGGCATCGATTCATGGGAGCGTCATAGAGAGTAGGGAGAGAAACCCGGGGTATCTACCAGGTGGGTCCACCACTCCACAAAATGTACCTCGGGTTGGACAGCGCATGCAGATTAATTTAAGAGCAGTAAACTGAGCTTCTGCTGCAAACAGTTGAAAACAGACAAAACCGCAACAACGGGCAGATAGTTGTTTTTTTGGACCCTGTATTCTCAAAGGTTCATGACTGGGTATTTTCCTCCTGCTGGCACTTCTGTGCAAAATCAGAAAGAAAAAAAAAAGTAACACTGAAGATTTGGCTTCTAGAGCAAAAAACTCTCCCAGTCAAACAATTAATTCACAATTCAGACTGTATGTGATGCCCGTTAAACAAATCTTGTAGAAAACAGATTTCTTTTAATTTGACTTGCTGGAGGAGTGAACAT
>NW_027466069.1:7717500-7735000 GCF_046127955.1 Nelusetta ayraudi | reverse complement strand
GTAGACAGGAGGGACAGACAGACAGACAGTGTGACAAGCAGACATTTGGGGCAGAGACAGACAGACAGGTAGGGAAGAGAGACAGGTGACAGACGGACAGACAGACAGACAGGTGAGGCAGTAAGACAGGTCAGACACACACAGGTGAGACAGAGGTGAGAGACAGGAGGGACAGACAGACAGACGGACAGACAGGAGTGACAGGCAGACAAGTGGGGCAGAGAGACAGGCGAGAGATAGAAAGACAGACAGGTGAGAGACAGACAGACAGGTACCTGTGTGATGGTGTCAGTGTCCAGCACTTTGACGGGACAATGCTGAACTTCCACTCCGTTCTTCACCAGGACAGTCAGAGTCTGAGACAGGTGAGACAGGTGAGACAGGTGAGACAGACACCGAGGTGAGACCCATCACTCCGGCCAGGTGTGACGTCACGCTCACCACGGCGCAGTAGTCGACGTCCTCCCGCAGCAGGTGGCTGTCGTTGAGCGTGCGCTTGGCCTTCCCCGTCACGGCGTCCACCGGACCTTTGTCCACCTGGTACTTGATGGCCCGGTACAGCATGTAGAGTGGCTCGCCCGCCACTTCCTGTCAGACACACAGACGGGTGAGGGGGACCACGACAGGGACGCACAGGCAGTCCGGGCCCGGCGCCCTCACACTCACCTTGAGGAAGGAGTAGAGGCAGATGGACATCCAGTTGGTCAGCATCTTCTCCACCACCGTCTCCGTCCTGAAACACAGGCAGCAGCAGCAGCCAATCAGATTGTGGGGAAGTATGACACACATCATACCAGCAAAGCCGCTTTCTAAAACAGACATGGGCAAACTATGGCCATGAACCCTAAAACCAATCGTGGCCCATCAATCAAAAGGTTTGCCCACCCCTGTTCTAGGACCATCGTAGCAGCTAGCTGTAGCTAGCGGATGTTGCCGTTATCGTACAGGCTACATCTGGTGTAATGCTAGCCGAAGAAAACTGGTTGCATCTTCTGCAACCTGTTGCAGGGGAGTGTGTGTGTGTGGTGGTGGTGGTGGGGGGGAGGGGAGTTGTGTGCATCACGTACCGCCGTAGCATGAGCTTGGGGTTCTTGGCCACGTACTGCTGCACCAGGTCCTGCAGCAGGCTCTTCATGACCTCGGTGAAGTACTCAAGCTTGTCGTGCAGCGCCATGGTGAGCAGGCTGGCCACGTAGCCGCGGTCGCGCTGGGAGAAGCCCTGCTGGGCCTCCAGTGTGTGGATGAACTGAGAGGGACACGCACACAGAAACACAGTGGTCAGCTGCAGGTCCAGGTGCGTGGTCACATGATCCCGCCCTCCTCCTCCTCCTCCTCTACCCACCCTGGTGAGGAAGAGCCTGTTGTTGAGCAGGTTGTTGAGCTGCTGGAGGCCCTGCTCCACCGTCGGCCGCCTGGAGTCCGGCAGGTCCAGCTGCCGGCTCAGCGGCGCCACCTGCTGGCCAGGGAAGAAGACTCTCTCGGCGTACGTCCTGTAGTCCAGCAGGGGGAGCCCCGGGCCGCCGACGTCACTGCTCAGGTCCATCATCTCTGTCATCAGATCTGCAGACAGGAAGGGGCGGGGACAGTTGGAAGACTCAGTATCTCATTGGTTGTTTGTTTTTTTTGTAAAATTCTGTCCGTTCCCAGCAACGGCAGTGACGACGGCTTTGAGCCTCCACTTGATGTGTTGAGTCGGTGTGACCTCGGCGTAGCAGAGATACAACACACGTCACCTAGATTCATTTCATTTCACCCCGTGTTGGCGACACGTCTCAGCACTGACTCAACGCCGCCCCCTAGTGTTCAGGTGCATATCCCAGCTCACCAGTGAACTCCTTGCGGCACTGGTCGCCAACGTTGATCTCCAGTGTTTCCAGCTGCACCAGCACCTTCTTGTAATCGCGCAGCGCCTGTTTGCTCTTCCGCCTACAAACACGAGGAGGAACTCAAGGTCAGTGCTTATATCTATCTATCTATCTATCTATCTATATAATATATAGTATATATCTATCTATCTACCTGTACATGAGGATGACGACCAGCACCGACAGGATGATGATGGCTGCTCCCGCCCCCAAGCCGATCTGGGCAGCCAATGGGACGGGAGAGAGCAGGGAGTCGCTGTCGTACTGGACCAGGCCCAGGTCCACCTGCAGGTTCCCCATGAACACCTGCAGCACAGACAGACAGACAGACAGCTTAGCAATGTTCCCTCAAACAAACAGGAAGTGACCCCCCTCCTCCTCCTGCTCCAGCCGCTGGGCACCTTCAGGCTGGGCAGCTCGCCGCTGCTGCCGTCGTCCACGCTGTCGGGCTGCACCTCCGGAGGTTCGCAGTACAGGTGAGTGTTGTCCAGCGTCTTCACCTCGCACTCCTGGTCGCCCAGCCGCGCCCTCACTTCCTGTCTGCTCATGGCCCTGGTCAGGTCCTGGCCCTGGACGCCGCCACGGAGACACAGGTGATCAAACCGTCTCACTGACACTGTCACAGGTGGGCGGAGGTCGGGGGTTTGGGGGTTGGCCAGACACGTTACCTCCACGGCGATGACGCCTCCCGGTTTGAAGCGGTACGGAGAGTCTGGAGCTTCTCGATTCAGAGGGGAGAACTCCGGGTTGGGGTAGTAGGTGAAGCTACGACCCTGAGGGACAGACAGGCGGGCAGGGAGACGGGTTAGTGTGCCTGAAGTAGACAGAGACACAGGCTGGCAGGCAGATAGACAGACAGGTGGGCGGGTACCTTGATGCTTTCATAGTGGACTCTGACGTTGTCCAGCTGGAACCAGACTCCCTTGACCTTCAGCTCTGGGGTCACTGTAGGGGTGGGGCAGGTCATCTGGGAGGACGACTGGATGGAGCAGCGCTCCATCACCTGGAGGCGAGGGGCAGACAGACAGACAGACAGACAGACAGACAGATGGAGAGACGGGTTATTATTCTGTACAGGGAAAGATCAGGGTGACCTTTGACTTCGCCAAGCCTGGGCGGTCTCACCGTGGTCATGGTGCTGTTGAAGACCAGCTGCTGCTTGGCGGTGAGCAGAGCCAGCCTCCTCCTCCTCCCCCTCCTCACCCGCTGCACATCCACGGGCTCCACCCACACCGCGATGACCGGCTGCTGGACCACGTCCAGGTTCCGGCCCGTCACCACGATGACCCGCCCACCTCTGAGGACAGACAGCGGTCACGCCGTTCATTTGGAGGACTCTGCCAGGGAGCTCTTGATGCCGATTGGCCGATCGATCGGGGTTCTTACGCGTAGAAGCTCTCTGAGGGCGCGGCATCGGTGATGACCGGGTCGTCCAGGTAGCGGAACAGCACGCCGGGGACTTTCCTCTCCGCTTTGCCAAACAGGACCCTGACTGTCACCTCCCCAGTCTGGTTACTGGAACCAGTCTGGCACACCAGCTGGGTGTCGTTCACCTCCTCCAAGCTGAGGAGAGAAGAGGAGCCGAGGGGAGAGGATGACGCCAGTGTCCAGCAGGGGGAGCCAGAGAACAACAGACCGTGGTACTGACATGTAGCAGGGCCGGGGGCCCAGGAAGGCCCTCAGGTCCGACTTCTGGCCCGTCAGCAGCTGTCGCCCCCTGATGGTCAGCCGAGTTCCTCCGGAGACGGGACCTCTTTCTGGGACCAGAGCCAGGAGCTGTGGGTCCTGGAGACACACACACACACACACACACACACACACACACACACACACACACACACACACACACACACACACATGCGCGCGCGTCAGTACACTGATCATGTGACGTGGTTAAATGGTTCTCAACTGGTGGAGTCCTTACAATGAAGTTGCAACCAAAATTTTCAATCATATATAGTAAATAAATCATTGAAATTATTGAATTATTGAATATTTATATTTGTTGTTATTGTTTTAAGATCCCTTTAAAAAAAAAGAAGGGTGAAACTGCCCACAAAGCCGCGACCCAATCAAAACAGCTCTGCGACCCAAAAGTGGGTTATGACCCACCAGTTGAGAAACATAGATAATCTGTGGTCAGTGATGTGAAGCTGCTCTCACCTGGTAGGTGAACACCTGGGACGACCTTCCGGGCTCTGCTGCCCCAACGGTAACGATGACGGGCCCATCCCTCGGCTCCCCGCTAGGCTGCAACTCACACACAACCCTGCGTACGCGCACACACGCACACACACACGCACACACACACACACGCACACACACGCACACACACGCACACACACGCACACACACACAGGTTAGACGTCTCTACAGGAGTCCCTAACCCAACGTTGTGAAGGTGAATAGTTCACCTGGTGGAGATCTGGTATCCCTCGGCCTGGACCAGACAGTGAATCCCTGCCACTGTGACTCTGTCCTGGACATCCTGGTACCTCATCCCCAGGTTAGACCCAGTGATGGTCACCTGGACGCCCCCCTCCAGAGGACCGGAGACGGGCCGCACCTGTAGGACACGCCATACTTAGTTATTTATGATTATCTTTATGTATCCCCCCTCACCTGTGTCCCCTTTTTGTTCTGTCTTTCACTCCCTGGTCCTCTCTCAGTCCGGTCGTGGCCAGAATAACATTAATATTGTAAAACCACTTAACAGGTAGTTCCTGAACCGACCTGTGCGATTCACAATCTGGGTCCACAAGCTCTACCGGTGAGGCTCTATCTGTCAGCCATTATAAAGACATTCAGAACCTTCTCTGCTTGTCACGATGGCCACACAGGACAAAGGGGGGGGGGGAGAGACTCACCTGCGTGATCTGAGGGGGTGGACAGGTGTCCGCCGGCACGCCAGCGCAGGATTGGTTGTAAACGCAGCTGGGGGCGGAGCTTCCCTGACACCACACGCAGCCGTACTCCGCCGGCACCGCCCGGCACTGCGAGCAATCCGATTGGCCGGCCGAGCAGTCGTAGAGCTGGACTGGAAACACCACCGGGAAGGAAGGAAGGAAAGAAGGGTAAACACATAAACACACACACACACACACACACACACAGACACACGCACACACACAGACACACATCCTTACGTCTGAGTCCAGGTGAGGCGTCGATGCGTCTGTCTCCCCGACGCAGGTAGACAGGAGCCAAATACTGCAGCTGACTGACGGCGTACTGGAACTGCAGGCAGACAGGCAGACAGACAGACAGACGTCAGTATCGCTGATGTTAGCTTTAGCACATTAGCTTTAACGCACTGTGAGCAGCGGTACCTGATGGGGGCTGCAGGTGAAGGTGTGCGTGTGGTCATGTGACTCCTCCACTGTGGCAGGCAGGTCGACCTGGACGCCTTCAATCTCCACAACACACATGTAGGAGGCCTCATCCTGAGGCACATACAGGGTTAATAAAAGACTCACACACACACACACACACAGCGGAACAGTGTGTGTGCATGTGTGTTAAAACAACTGCTGGTCTCACCGTGTACACGTGCAGGTTTTTCCCTCGCAGCACCACAGTGGTGCTCAGGCCCAACGGCACCAGGGCAGAACTCTGCATTGCGAAGACCAGCGGACAGGAGGTGGCACCTGGAAGGTCCTGCTGGTGCACGGAGACAGAGGGAGACAGGTGAGAAGACAGGAGGACAGACAGGAAGACAGATAGAGAGACAAACAGACAGACAGACAGACAGACAGACAGACAGGTGGACTGGCTGTCTCACTCTCAGGGTGATGTGCTGGTTGGGACAGCTCTGGTTGTGGGTGCAGAGTTGATCCAGGGGACACCAGTTGCAGCTCCACATGCTGCTCACACACGCCAGACACCTGAAACACAGCATCATTATCATCATCATCATCATCATCATTACAGCCATTATCATCATCATCATCATCATTATCGTCGCCGTCATCATCATCGGTATCACCATCATCACCCCCATCAGTCTTCTTCATACGCTTATTGTTCCTAGTGTCTTACTGGGAGCTCTGGTTGAGTCGGCTCACGGCTCCGCAGTCGTAGAAGGTCATGTTGCCGGTGGTGAGGGTCACATGACCAAACACCAGCAACACGGGCAGAATCATGTGATCTGCAAGCAGAGAGAGACACTGGGTCAGATCTGGTCGACGGCTACTTTGTCGCCTGCCGCTGCCCGTTTTCCCTCACCGTGTCCCGTCGGCACCGGGGGGAGGAGCTCCGGGTCAGGTGACTGGCAGGTGATGCTGGTTCCCATAACGACGGCCGGCTGGGGTGGGAGGAGCCCGAAGACGCAGGACAGCGACTCGGCCTCGGCGAGAGCGGGAAGTTGGAGGACCGACAGTGTCACCTTGGAAGGAGACGTGAGAGAGTTTTGTTGAGTTGAATAATTCACGTTCATGTCTTCAGTTTAATTCTGGAAAACTGTTTGTGACTCTGGACTCGAGCAATCATCCATTTCCTGTTTTTTGTCGGCCAATGGGAAAGTCACCCACGCGCAGTACCGGGATCTTTTCCACGGACCCACCTGAGTCTGCTGGTCTCTGCTCTGATTGGACGGCTGCAGACTGTGCACCGTCACACACTGATTGGTTGGCTCAAAGCTCCATAGCCAATGGTTGGGCTGGGCGTGGCGCCCACACAGGTCCTTACGGGAACACCTGGCCAAAGACGCAGAAGAAGAATGAGTGTCACTTGCACAGTGTTTCTGCACAAAATTATACATTGAAACAATGTAACTTTACGGTCATAATGATACAACACTTTCACCATTTTCACCAACAATACAGCGTATAGAGTGGTGCAGGTGAGAATGTGGTGTCAACAGCTACTTTTCTGTTTCTGTTTGAAAACATTTGTTTAGTTCCACCAAATATAATATAATATATATATATATATATATATATATATATATATATATATATATATATATATATATATATATATATTACACACTGTTTCACACTGTAGATGTAGATATATGTATATCTACATCTACATATATATGCAAGAATACATATACAATATAGTCGACATCTACTACCAGATTAATAAGGAAGCCTGGTGGGGACAATCCAGCCCACCTGAGAGCACGTTTTGTAATTAGGGTGACTGCTCACGTCTTCAAATAAACCAACAAAGAAGGTGGACGAGGTATCCAGGTTTGGGTGTGCAGGTCACCGTAGTTCACTGGCATGCTCAGGAGGGGGAGGGAAAGCGAAAGATGCTGCAATCTAAAATGTAACCACTTGATGTCACTGTTCCTTCTTCAAAATCTCCAAATACTACACACTGGACCTTCAATAACCATGTTGTTGTTGAGGCGCGTTGAATTCACTGGACACCTTCACCTTCCCATCAGGAAACACCCACCTTCCCTCCCAACTTCCCTCCAGGAAACACCCACCTTCCCTCCAGGACACACCAGCCACAGTAGGGGTCTCGGGCCTCCAAGCAGGACTGGCAGTTGGCGTGACTGTCACATGACGAGACGGGAACCTTGGACAGCTGACCAGAGACGTGTGACTTTTAATTTTTGGATTAAATCAGGATTTCCAAAAAAGAAGAGACGGACAAGACCCGTCATTGTTGTCTCACCCGGCTGCTGGTGAGGACATAAACATGCTGCTGAGTGTGGTCCAATAGGAGATCGGCGCCCACGCTGCCTTCACTGTCCACCAGCACGCTGCCGTAGGCGTCACCTGACCAGTTGGAGTGAACCAACACCTGCAGCACAAAGAGAAACAGCTGCTGTAACTGTGACGCGCGGCCAGCAGGGGGAGATGTTTCACCCCCAACCTGGATGATAGTGTGTACGTTGTACACACACACACACACACACACAAAGTACTGATTTTGAGTTGACCTTTGACCTCAAACTGTTTCATTGTCAGTGACTCCACAAAGTAACCCTCGATGTGTGTGTGTGTGTGTGTGTGTGTGTGTATGTGTGTGTGTATTTGTGTGTGCGTGTATGGGGATGTATGGGGATGTATGTGTATGTGTGTGTGTGTGTGTGTGTGTGTGTGTGTGTGTGTGATGGAGATAAAATATTAACAGGGAGAATCAAAGCTCTGCTGTTTACCTCGTTGGCTCTGAAGCAGGATTTCATCTCATTAACACACACACACACACACACACACACACACACACACACACACACACACACACACAGTAAATGTTTTAGGGCTGTCCTGCCCGCTGGATCCTTACCCAGAATGCACCTGGGGGACCAATAACCAATCAAAGAGGAGGGTCTGTGCGCGCTCCCTGGTGACTTCCCCACCACACCACCAACACCACCAAGCCCTCCAGCTAAACGGCTGTTAACCATCCCACACACACATGCGCGTGCACACACACACACACATACACACACGCGCGCGCGCACACACACACACACACACACACACACACACCTCCTCACTTAGCATATCTTTGTCTCAGTGTTTTTTGGTTGTGTTCCTCGCCGCAGGCAACAAGCTTCTGTTCCCTCTGTGTCTATGTGTGAACCAAATAAGTTGTATGTGTGTCCATGCACACACACACACACACACACACACACACACACACACGCACACACACCAAATACAATTTGCACCGGGTTGCAAAAATCCGCCCAGTATACCCAGTTCAATAGTTAATCTCACAGGGAACTGGTGTTTGTGTGTGTTTGTATGTGTGTGTGTGTGTGTGTGTGTGTGTTACTTTAAACCTCTAACCTCTAAACCTTTGCTCAAGGGTACTGCAGTGTTGGTGGGTGCTGATAGCTTGCATCAATGTGGGTAAAAGACAATAAAATGTTCAATCCTACAGGCTGTAGAACTGGGGGGAGTGGTCATGTGACCTGGCCCACCAGCACCCCCCCCAAAAAAACCCCATCACCCCTCATGGTGTGATGATGATGATGGTGATGTCACCTTGTGCAGCCGCCCTTCCCTGTCTCCCAGGAAGGCGATGGTGTGGCCAGCCTCCGTTGCCGTGGCGACGGCGGTCAGGTGGGCGGTGGAGGTGTAGGTGGGCGTGGCCGGGAGAGGCACCGCGCTGGCGATGGGGCTGGGGGTGTGCTCCCCCCCGCAGGGATACTCCGAGAGGGAGACCTTACGCATGGATGGAGAGAGAGAAAGAGAGAGAGAGACAGCCCGACCGTGAACACACTGAAACCGAGGCTCTAATCGCACAGCGCCGACACACAGCGTCCGCAAACAACATCCGTAAGCAGCATCTCCGCACAGCATGACATGACTTTCATTTCAAATCAATAAGCATAAAGTCAGACTTAATTGAGCAGAAAATACTGCTTGGGTTTAGTAAGAGACAGTTTTCCAGAGAAAGGAAGTAAAAGGCTGAAGGGAGGTCCAGGGTGGGGCCACCAGGAGACAACCAGTAAGTGTGGCTGCGCCAGCAAGAACAAAGTTCCTTGAAAAGGTCCAATAGGAACTGTTTTGAGGATTTCATGACCAATCAGAGGAAACAACTGCTGCACGCTGCTCTGAGGGAACCACAGAAGAAGTGCTGCCACTAAAACAGAACAGTGTGCACCTAAAAGTCCTCCCTGTGTGTGTGTGTGTGTGTGTGTGTGTGTGTGTGTGTGTGTGTGTGTTGTGTAACATCTGGGTCAGATCAGTCCTGCCAGATGTGTGTTTGAGTGACAGCTGTCAGATGATAAATCCAGCTGCTGAAGATAGCAGCCCTAATCTGTGTGTGTGTGTGTGCGCACACACACACACCAGGTATTAAGGTCAGCGGAGCAACAGATCTGGCCATCGACAAAACAATCTCACTGAATCAGCTGCTAAACTGTGGTGTCATCACATGACAGCTGCCGATGATGTCATCACTGGGCTGCTGACTGAGCCAATCGCGACAAAGCAGCGTTAATGAAGTAGGACTCTTTCCTTCTTTAAACTGAACTTAAACTGAAATGAAGCCAGTGAACAAACAAACAAACAAAAAACAAACAGCTGGACTAGAGCAGCGTTTCTCAACTGGTGGGTTGCGACCCAAAAGTGGGTCATGGAGCTGTTTTGATTGGGTCGCAGCTTAGTGGGTAGTTTGTTTTTCATTTTTATTATTATTTAAAATAGTATTAAGTATTTTAAGATATATATATTTATAGGGACAATGTTGGGCATTTATTTCGCAGAACACACAATTCAATAATTTCAACAATTCATTCCCTAGACACAATAGAAAGCAGGCTAGCGTGTTTATTTTTGTGGAATAAATTTGGGTCGTGACTTCATTTCAAGGAAAAAAAATATGTGTCCTGAGACTCCACCAGTTGAGAACCAGCTGGACCGTGGGGAAGAGAAGAAGTAGCCCCGCTGCCGCCCCCCAACCCCCTCCGACCCACCCAACCCCGGTGGGTCACGTGACCAGCCTACCTTGGGCAGCCTGAGGCACTTGGACGACACAGCGTACTCGATGTAGGCCTCCTCCTGGCCGCCGCTGCCCCGCCCGGCCTCGGTGTAGCACACCTCCTGGGCCCGGAGCAGCGTGGCGTCCAGCTCGGCTATTCCGTACACGCACAGCGCCGAGCGGCCTGTGGCCACCGGCGTGGACGCCTGGCCTGCCGCCATGACAACAAAGAGGGCGGCGCGGCCCTGGTGGCTGCCCAGCCAGGCGGCCTGCGCCAGGTTGTAGCCGCCGCGGCACTGCAGCGGCGCCTCCACGTAGGAGTAGAAGCTGCGGTCGGAGGTGCAGAGCCGCGAGGCGTACGTCCGGTACTCCTTCTTGTGCCACATGTCACGGCGGGAGAACAGGAAGTAGACGTGGCTGCCGTGCGCCACCGCCTTCACAAAGTGATTGTTGTACTCGGAGTAGCTGCCCACCACCAGCTTGCCCAGCTCCTCCTCCTGGGAGAAGGCCCGGCGTGGCGGGACCACAGGGGAGAGGCGCCGCGTGGTGATGGGCGGGATGTCGCCGGGGCCTTTGCTGGTGTAGCCGCGGCCCACCAGCAGAAGGCGCAGGGGCTCGCTGCCGCCGGCCGGGTCCTCGGTGGTGATCAGCACGCCCACGGTGGAGACGCGGGGGTCGTTGGCGGCCACGTACTGTGTGTCAACGGGGTTTAACGTCCGGTAGAGCAGCTGAGAGATGTTGGCCAGGCTCCTACAGGGAGGAAGAGGAGGAGGAGGAGGTTGAAGAAGAAGTATAAACATTACATACTGTAACTAAATAATAAGAGAGAAGGGAAGAGATCGATTACAGTTCCAAGTCAACAACAACAACTTTCTTCATCCCCCAAAGGGAATGAATAAAGTTTACTCCAGTTGTTCTCAACTGGTGGAATTCCAGGACCCTCAGTTTTTTCTCTGGTCATGAAGTCGCGACCCAAATTTATTTCACAAAAATAAAAACGCTAGCCCACTTTCTATCGTGTCTAGTAAAAAAAAAATCATTGAAATTATTGAATTGAATTGAATAAATCCCCAACATTTTCTCTATAAATATATATATTAAAATCCCACGAATTCTATTCCATTCTACTCTATGAGGAAACTGACAAGCTGGTACCTCTTTTCACAGATGCCCTGGTACAGCGAGCCACAGGTGATGAGGCTCCCCGGCTCCGCCCCCTGGGCCGCCTCGATCAGCAGCAGCTTGTTGTGGTTGTGGGTGGGCGTGGCCGAGGGGCATTCCTGCCGCACGATGGGGGGCAGGCAGTCGGGGGAGTCCAGGTCAGGGCCGGTCTTGACCTGCGACATCACCTGCAGGTCGGGGTTCAGCTGGTACAGGTGGTCCACTCCGCCCACGTACAGGACCCCGGTCTGCGCATCCAGCACCAGGTGGGAGAGCGGGGCGCCCTGCAGGTCCCGCCGCCGCACGGAGGGGTCAGAGGTCACGGGGGCCGGGAAGAGTAGGAGGGGGAGGTGGAGGAGAAGCTGGAGGAGGGGCGACGGTGGGGTGGAGGAGGCCAACATGGCAGCTCCTCTTTACCTGCGACAGGTGAGAGAGAGAGAGACGCAGGGTCAGGTGACAGCAACTGCGGGTTGCAAGGCATCATGGGAAGTCGGGTGGATCCTGAGCCGCAGCAGCCAGCAGCCAGCAGCCAAACAAACTCAACGCAACCAAGAGTTGAGTTCAAGGTCACAAAGTAAGCGGAGACACCCGCAGTGTGAAGGTGATGCGTTTCCTAGCTCGCTTCTCAAAAGGGCAAAGGTCACGCGACGGCGGTCAGCTGATCACCTCGGCCGCAGGTGGAAAAAAACACAAACACACGCACCCACGCACTCACAGAGTCGTGTGCAGTGACTTGATGAGTGGGTTTTGCTTTCAGAGCTCATTCAAACAAACCACGGGAGGAAGTCTCCGCCCACCATGACTGCTCCCACCAATAGGAGGCCTGGAGCTGTCACCAACCGGCTCCACTGGTGGAGAAGGCACCCGATTGGCTGATTTGAGTGTAGTAGTAGTAGTGAAGAAAGAACTTTTATTTACTAAATTATATATATATATTTATTTTAAAAAAGGGCCTCTGTGTTTTCTACTGGCTCCATCCAGGTTGACCCTGCAAAATGAAGTCACGTCGTCTCGAAAACCTTCATTTTCTCTCGATTCTGACACGATTAACTCAAGTTAACTCAACTTGATCTCCGCTCTTCCGTTCCACTCCTCCAGAACCTCCTCCACGTGGTGTGAAGACACAGAGCTCTGCCTCGGCGAATCCTGTTTTCCTGAGTCCTCCTCCCTGCCGGCTGGAAGCGGAGCTGACCCTCTCTCTTATGGAGCGGCTCGCCGGTGACCCCTTGTGGTCATGCGAGGCTCTGCAGACCCTGCCAGGTCCCTGCGGTAACTCGGTTTCCTCCTCCTCCTTCTCCTCCTTTTTTTCTGTCAAGTTATTAATAAAATATTTTACTGCTTCTTCACACGTTTCATCCGACGGTCAAGCTGTAGATGCCTGTAGTAACGTTGCCATGGCAACACAGCCCGTCTCCATAGCAACAGTGAAAATTACTTAAACCTCCGGTGGGCTGTCTTGCTCTCTCCCTCTTTATTTTTCCTTTTTTCTTTTTGAGTGGAGACTGACTGCGGCGCTTAAACTGGTGTCAAACTGGTTCCTGTCAGCTCCAGCGGAGGAAACTGTCAGACGCTCAGCGGCTCCTCCTGGAGGCCGTCAGCAGGAGCCGCGCGGCCTCCAGCGATCCCGTCACAGCCGCCCCACCCCTGCTAACTTGACGCAGCAGGTCGACGGGCGGAGCTGGGCGGAGCCTCGGGGCTCAGGGTTGTCTTCCTGGTGGTCCTGAAGCTTCTCACGGCCGTGAGTGGGCTGGTTGCAACCAGAGTCTAGTCGGCCCTTCGCTTTCACAACTTTTACTTCCACTTTCTGTCCTGCTCGTTCATTAAACTGCAGCAAAAAAAAGTACAAGAACAATCCTGCATTTGAAGCTTTCATTTTTCAAGTGTGCGTTCATATTCTGCCATAATTCGTGCAGCCTGCAGGGGGCAGTGACAGCAATTCAGCTGTTAACATGAGATTCAGTTTCTCCCCAGTGGATGACATACCATCCATGGCCGACATGGAGTTACCAAAAACTAAAGGCATTCTGTCATTTGGCCAGCAGGGACCGCCAGAGTTGGTTGCAAAAAGACAAAAAAAAGACAATAAAAGGGAGGAGCCTTAAATTCACACTGCCACAAACTGGTTCCAAAGTTCCCTCTGGTTGAAATCGAGCGTAAAAAATGTCCCTTTTGGCTGATTTGGTCTGGTTTTGAGTCAAAATGGCCATAAAGTTGTGGGCGTGGCCACTGTGGTCAACTTATCGCACTCACGCTCCGATCACTGCTCACGTCCGGTACCTCCGCTCACACAATCCAAATATCGTGCCGATCCGAGTGTGACCCCGCTCCCCGGGGCAGCAGAACCCACCGTGACTCCGCCCATCACACAGTCAGTGTCGCTCTGTGTCAAGAGTGTCACTCTATGAAAAAGTGTTCATCTCTCTCTCTCTCCTGTTCATTTTGCCCCCCCCCCGCTTCACCCCCAACCGCCGTTGTTGGAAGCCTGGCTGTTCTGCTGGGCCTCGGTGCATGCTGGGAAACAACCCTGAGAGGCCTCGGGACATAATGTAACGCATTCAAACTCCTGACATTTCCATGGTAATCGTGAACATCCTCACACACACACACACACACACACACACACACACACACACACACACACACACACACACACACACAGGCACACACAAGGGTCTGTCTTCCTGCCAGTCTGTCTGTCTGCCTGCATGCCTGTCTGTCTGTCTGACTGCACGGTAATAACTTCCTGCTTCAGCTGCCGGGCTCATCTATAATTCATGGAGTCCAACAGACGGACCAGCGGACGGCCGGAGTTGGAAGGTACAAAAAAAAAAGAAGAGTTTCAACTTGGAGAAAAGGAGAAGAAAATGAAGAAAAAGAGGTTATGAGAAGGACAGAGAAGGAAGGGAGGGGGGAGCAGTGGGAGGCGGGGGAGGAGGAGGAGGAGGAGGAGAGGGGGGTGTAGCTGAGAGAGCTGGAGGCGGTGGAGCGTTAAAGTCAAAAATGAGGAAAAAGACTCACAGAGAGAGAAAATAAATTCATGTTTCACGTGCTGAATTCAGATCAGCTACCCTCCCTGCTGTGTGTGTGTGTGTGTGTGTGTGTGTGTGTGTGTGTGTGTGTGTGTGTGTGTGTGTGTGTGTGTGAGAGTGCGTGAGTTTTCCGCTGTCTGTCTTCGACATGAAATGTGTTTTTATGTCAGACAAAATTCTCAGAGGGGAGCAGCCACACCCTGCCAGCCTTTACGACTGTTTGTACCACTGCGCGCGCGCGCGTGTGTGTGTGTGTGTGTGTGTGTGTGTGTGTGTGTGTGTGTGTGTGTGTGTGTGTGTGTGTGTACGCGCGCGTGTGTCGCAGCTGGTGTATTAACACGGACCAGAGAGCAGGAGGTCAAAGGTCAAAGAGCCATTGTTGCGAGTTGTGAGTGTCAGGCTGTCACACTGCAGCAGCAGCGGCAGCAGCAGCAGCGGCAGCGGTAGCAGCCGCTCGGAAACAGGAAGTCGGACAGGAAGTGATCGCAAGCCCACTGTTGTCACGAGGAAGCCGGCAGAGTGACGAAGCTCAGCAGGTGAGTCTCCATGAAACAACCTGGATGTGAAGCCTGAAGATCCCACCGAGTCCTGCTAGAAGAGCACAGTGGGCATCTGCAGACCTTCACAGCTCACCAAGCGTCCAGCATCAAGACCAGGCATGGGCAAACTACGGCCCGGGGGCCATATGCGGCCCGTAAAGCTTTCCAATCTGGCCGGCGGAACTTGAAGACATTATATTAATAGTAACTAAGTATGTAGCTGTGTTTCCATAACAGTTTTTGTCAAAAAGTGTAAATAAAGAGTGCAATTGGGATTTGCAGGCGTTCCCATTGAACGGTGTGAAGCGCGTGAGCCGTAATTCTCGTAAAACATCGTCCCGCGAGCCCCCCGCCTTGAGGGGAATGGAGGAACAAAACATTTGCATTTTGGAGCAGTTATTTCAGTTGCCCACTACTGACGTTGCTGCTTTTATCATCAGGAGACGAAGGCAGAGGGTGACAGTTAAAAGGCAAAGTCCGTGTGGGAGCGGACACGAATAAGGGATTCCTGGGAGAGGATCGCCACCGAGGAATTCACAGACCAACTGTGAATTCAGAATTTCAGAATGACCCCGGACACGTTTAATGAGCTGTGCGATTCTAGGATAATGGAAACGCAGCTACTAATAAAACAGCTTTTTTATTTGTAATTTTATATCCCATCATATATTTTTCCCCTTATGAGAAACTGACCCGTCTGTCAGATTTTAGAACCCATTATGACCAAAGAGTCAAAAAGTTTGCCAAGCCCTGATCTAGAGGGAGCAGCCCCAGCTGTAGGTTCTCAGTGGAACCCTCTGGAGAACCTTCACCCTGAAATGTGGCCTGAACTCATCAAAGAACCCTCGAGATGTCTCCGTGACCGTTTGGTGAAGGTTCATCAAAATTTTGATGACACTGCCTGGAACCTGGGAGTGGCTGCAGGGTCTCCAGGTCCTGGTAGAGGAACCGGCAGGAACCTTGGAAAGAACCGCCAGGAGCTGAAGAGCTGAAGACACCCTGGCTGGGCTGCACCGCCTCGAGAAGGTTTTCTCCAGGTTCTGTCTCCAGTCAGCCACCAGCAGGTGTCAGCGGGGTCAGTACGTCTGCAGCGTCCTGTCCTCTGATTGGCCGACAGGGCATCATAACCATAAACATTTTTTGTACTGTTTTTTTAGTGCTGCAACAGTGTAGTTTCCCAATTTGGGATCCATAAAGTGCATCCATCTATCTATACGTCTGTGTTTAACCTGCAGGTGAGGTACCTCCCCTGCCCCACCCCCTCCCCCAGTGTTACCTTGGTTACCAGAGGGGGCGGGGCCAATGCTGCAGGTGTGAGTTCCTGCAGTGTCGCGTCACGCAGTTTCGACAATTTCCGCGACTCCTCACTTCCTCTCCCACCCACCGCCTCCAACAGCCCCTCCCTCCCCCCACCATCACCACATCCACCCGTCCTCCCCATCCTCTGCCCCCCACCCACCCCCAACCCACTATGTAAATGAGGAAGCGGCTGCTTTCAACACATCAAGCTGATGATTACAGGCTGCCTTACCTCAGGCACACGCACACACACACACGCACACACATGCATGCACACACACACACACACACACACACACACACACACACACACACACACATACACACACAACACACACATGCACACACACACACACACCTCCACCCACATATTATCTCTGTGGTTTGCTGCTGACTCTCACACTCTCGCTTCAAAGAGACGACACAATCCGACACACACGCAGCTGTACGTGTGTGTGTGTGTGTGTGTGTCTGTGTGTGTGTGTGCGCAGTTAAATTTCTCCTCTTTGTTCGCTTCCTCTCCTTCACTCTCGGGGACTCTCCCTCTGTGTCTCTGTTCACCAGCTCGTCCTACTTTCTGTCTGCCGAGTGAGCAGACTGACCGCAGTACTGCAACCAGTCACTGGGGGGCGGGAAGGGTATACGGAGGCGCTGCATGTTAAGGCTATCTTCCACACACACACACACACACACAAACAAAGGGACCTTTTAAAGGGTAATCATGGAGTTTGAGTTTGTAGGGCTTTCTGTGTTTTGTGTTGAATTTTCACTCTGGCCGCTGATGATCAGCGTGAACGTCTGTAAGCTCACGACTGCTGCTAGCGTTAGCTGTAGTGTTTTGGAATTTCCACCCAAAGCCGATGAGGTTCAGGAAACTCGGAAGCCACAAACGCAAAGTGAAAAGCAAACAAACTGCTTTACGGCACCACCGAAGAAGAACCATCACTCGGAGAGTCTGTTTCATTGTGTGGTGGGCGTGGCCTTACAGCGGCCGCTAAACAGCACAAGGATCCACAGGTCGGTCAAAAACCGTCGGCAGGAAGCAACCGCCGACAACTCCAAGAAGCCCCGCCTCCTCCGGTCTTCCTGTCAGCCCGCTCAAAATTTTTTTCCTCTCGCCAAAACAAACGAAAACAGGACGAGTCGTTTTCGAGGCCGATGGGAAGCGACGTGTCTCCTCTGAGAGCAGACTCAGACGGCTGCCGAGGGTTTT
>NW_027466069.1:7707500-7715000 GCF_046127955.1 Nelusetta ayraudi | reverse complement strand
CGGCTATTCCCGTCTCTCTCTCTCTCTCTCGCTGCCCTTAATCTGGATTAAAGATCTGCTGGTGTTGACGGCAGATGTAAACACAGGCGGCTGTGTTTTTTGACAGAGGGACGGCGCCACAATGGGAAGAATTAGAGATATTCCTCGCTTTAATCCACAACACTGGATGGGAATAACGAGTGGGGAAAGAGCAGATTAGCGGCGGAGGCTCGGCCGGCGCCGCAGGAGGGAGGAAGGCGGCTAAAAATATCGGAAAACTCGCAGGAATCAAAAGGAATCGGTGCACTTCTTTGACCGTTAAAGGCGCAGATCACCCAACCAGAATCAAAAAATGGGGTTTGATTGGACGTCACCACAGGTCCGAAACAAAAAAACCCTCTCAATCACCTCTTGCTGGCTGGTTGCAGTAAAGGAAAGAAAACAAGTTGGCACGCAAGACGTGAGACTGGACTAAAAACTAGAAGCGTCAGCAGTGAGAGCAGCGTTAGCGGCATTAGCAAGACCGCTTGGCTAAAAAGCATAACCGAGCTACCGTCTAACTGCGCAAGATAAAAGTATGGCTCCCGCTCCTTTTTTTTTTTAGTGGCTAGTTTGAACGTTTACCCGGAAGAGAGGTGTCGACACTGCAGCAAACAAAAACAGCGTCGGCTGCTAGCTAGCCAAAGCAGTGTCCGAGGTTCAAACCACCACAGAAGAAAGAAGAGGAGAGTTTAGTCGCAGATGGCAAATCAAGCCTGTTCCTCTGTTAGCAGCCATAAATAATAAAACAACACAATTATGACAATTAAATAATAAATAACAGGCTGAAAGATGGCAGCGTGCTAAACTGTGGAGGCTAATGGGAGAAATAATGCGTTTGCAACCGCTCCCTCTGTTCACATTTTAGACACTTAGGAAAACTTCTATCGCAAAATGCAATCTAAAAATATCACATTTGTCAGATTAAGTGATTGACTTGAATGTTTCTTGTAATAACTGTATGGTTTACATTTTTGTAATGTTTTCAGTGCTGCGACAGTGCAGTTTCCCAATTTGGGATCAATGAAGCACTATCTATTCCAGGGGTGGGCAAACTTTTTGACTGGTGGGGCCACAATGGGTTCTAAAGGCCGGAGCAGGAACCGAACGGACAAAGTTACAGCCAAATCAGTGCCTTTAAAGTCCCACGGTATTTAGCTCTTTATTGAAATCACTCTTAAAACACTGAAAAAAATGGATGAAATACAGCTATGTTATGACTTCTTCACTATTATTTTAATTTCTTCAAGTTCGGTGGGCCGGATAAAAAGCTTTAGTATATGGCCCCCGGGCTGTAGTTTGCCTATGCCTCTATTCTATTAAAATCTGAATTTTAAGGACTTTTAGTGAAATAAGTGACCTCAGTGACCTCAGTGACCTCGGCCTGACGCATGACAGCAGTGTTCGAAACCTGAACTGCTAGCTGAGGTTTGGCAGCTTCCTCGTCTCATCTCAAATTTATCCTGTTGTTTTGTTCTGAGTCGTTGTGCGTCGCTCCGGGATCAATAACGTTTGTTTCTGTCTCGAGGCGGCAGGTCGTTAGCGGCAGAGCCCCGCCTCCTCCCAGGAGTCAAAATAAAAATACAGACGTTTTTTTTGTTTTGTTTAGTTTTTTTGGTCTGTGGTGAAGGTTTAACGACGTGTCAGGGTGTCGGCGCACAAAAAGTCAACAACCAGCATCACGTCGCACAACTTGTGTGTCAGAGTTTCCTGCCGCTGCCGCCGCTGCCGCCGCCACCACTGCTGCTGCTGCTGCTGTTGCTGTTGTGTTGCCGCTGTGTTGGAGTTGAGCTGCAGCCGAACCTGAATACTGATCACTGGCAGGATGAAAAATTAATCACTACAAGACTTTGATACTCTAAGCGCACGCGTGTGCACGCACAAATGCGCACGCACGCACGCATACACGCACACACACACACTCAGAGTGATGGAATTAGCATCAATATCATTAACACCCATCACCTCTCTGCTTGTTCACATGTTTCTCAGCTGTGTGTGTGAGTGTGTGTGTGTGTGTGTGTGTGTGTGTGTGAATGCACCACAGCCTCCTCTCCAATTAACAAGTGTGTGAGTGCTTCCAGAGACCACATGACAGGGGTTTTACCTCCACTCAGGTTCTGCGCAGCGGCAACGCCCACACTCACTCTCACTCACTCACTCACTCGCACACACACACACACACACACACACACACACACACACACACAGGCGGTGACGAGGTTTCATGGTCTGGATCCTGCTAATCCAGTTAGTGCGAGAACCGGATCCGATCGTCAATCAGTCCAGTTATCGATCTCGCCGCTCCGCCGTCCGGTGCCATTTGTCCTGATGGCGTCACACCTGACGACCCAACTGACCAATCGGCTACGGCACGACAGGTTCCGCCCACTCTTGTTTGGAAACCGACTTCCCTGCAGGGGAAACGATTGCTGCGCGTCGGCGTTATCTGCCTGTCGTCCACCAGGTCTGACTGGTTTGTCCGACTGGAGGATACGCACACACGCACACACGCACACACGCACACGCACACACACACACACGCACACATTGGCATTCAGTCGACTTCAAACAGACTCACTCCAACGTCGTGCGGCAGAAGAAGAAGAAGTGCGTATTTTCATGTGTGGCTCGATTTAGCGCACAAAGGAAGTGTGTCAGCCATTGTGGAAGCAGAACAGGAAGTGATGTCAGAAAGAAAAAGAAGAGTGACTCAGAGACCCAGTCGCCTGCTGGCGAGCGCCTCCTCAAACAGCCACCAAGGGGCAGGGCGGGTGGAGCCGTGCTCTAATGGCTAACGAAGCCGGCGCTGGGAAAGTTGTCGCGTTGAGACCCAGACGGCTGTTTGTTGCTGCCAGACTGACGGTTCGGGCTCCCCGCCACCGCTTGATGGCTGACGAGCTTCTGCTACATCCATCAGAGAGAAGAGAGCAGTTCTAATTTTACACCAGGGAGGAGGAGCAGAGGGAGGAGGAGGAGGAGGAAGAGGAAGGATAGAGGGGGGAGAGGGAGGAGAGAGAGGTGAGGGAGAAGGGGGGAGACGGAGGAGGGGAAGGAAGGGAAAGAGAGAAGATGAGGGAGGCGGGGGAGGAGAGGAAAGAGAGGAAGGAAAGGGAGGAGAGGGTGGAGGGGTAGGGGAGGATGAGGAGGATGAGGAGGAAGAGGAGAAGTTGAGGGAGAAGACCAGGTGTTCCTCACGAGCTGCACACTCTTCAACACTCCAGGACCTGAACAAGGAGCCCAGCTCACACCAGTCCCCATTCCCCCGCCCCGACACACGCACACACACACGCGCACACACACACACACACACACACACACACACACACACACACACACACACACACACACACCAGCACCAGAACCCACTGGGACCAGGACCCACTGGGACCAGGATCTAATCCCAGTCAGAGTGTGGCCCGGGGCTATTGGAGGGCCCAGCTGTGGCTGTCCAGTAATAAAGACACAACCTCCAGGCTGCAACATCTTCATCCTCACCCCCCCCCCTGGACCAGCAGCAGCTTCACACCTTCAACCACCTAAAAACCTCCCTGAACCAGCAGAGTTAGCCCTCTGTTGTCAGCCTCCTGCGAAAACTGAGGCCTCCCTTGGCATTTCACAGAGTGAGCGTCGTCTCAGAGGGTGGAACACTTGGGTGTGAGGCTACACTGGCCTGGGAGAGGTCAGACTGCCAGCCCTCTGTGACGTCACAGAGGGCTGGTTTCTGGGAGGAGCAGAAGTAAAGGAGAGAAGCACAGGTTGAGAAAAAAAACTTTATTTCTGACCTCGTTGTGACGGTACAATTTGATTGGTTGCTTTGTTCGTGCTGACTTGGCTCCGCCTCCACCAGCCTGCAGCCAATCAGACGTGTCGAGTCAGCAGCTCGTCATTTCTGCTGCTGAGTTCGTGTCTCGCAGTCAAGTTCCACCTGGATCCACACACACACACGCAACGCACACACACCTTTGAACCTTTAATCCACACAGTTTTTTTTCCACCCTACTCTTGATTCTCATCCTGCTGCAACATTGTTTGCTGGCTGCTCAGTCTGGCTCCTGATTGGCTCTCTGTCTGTCTTATGTAAACAGCTGCATTGTGACGTTGTCAGAAAAGGGAAACAACGCCTCGCAACATTCATCATTCATCTTCAATACCCGCTTATTCCAATTCAGGGTCACGGGGGTCTGCTGGATCCTATTCCAGCTGTCTTAGGGCGAAGGCAACATTGCAACATCGCAACGGTTTATCAGCTGGCCCCGCCCCCCCGCGTCTGGAGGCTCGTCTCTTCAGAGCGCCACCTGCTGGCCGAGCCTCTCCGTCACCAAACAGACTCCAATTCCAAACCAACTCTGCGAAAAAGTGTATTTTTTTTTCCCACTGCGAGATTTTTCAACGCCGGCGTCGAGCAAGCGTGTGGGAGGAAACCCTGCGCCCCCCGGAGGCCGGGCCGCGTCATGCCATCATCTCATCAGGACTCATTAGCGGGCGCCGCCGCCGCTACATCAGGTCCCGTTATGATTCCGTCGCCATGACGACAAACTCAGGGACGACAACACAACACAACACAACGCAACTGGGCCAGGAGACAGGAAGTCCACCTCCAGACGCCACCGCAGACGCAGAGGGAGTAGCGTTCAAAAGGCAGAGGAAGAAGAAGAAGAAGAAGAAGAAGAAGAAGATGAAGATGAAGATGAAGATGAAGATGAAGACGATAAAGAAGATGATGATGATGAAGAAGAAGAACAAAAGTTTTGCTTATGTTTTCTTGTTTTCGCATCGGCGGGCAGAAGGAGCCACTTCCTGTCGTCTCGTCTCGTCTCGCCTCTCCGAGGGCGTGAAGGAGCAGCGCGGCGCGTTTATGAGGGAAGAATTTTTACAAGATTAAAACAAGGCTTTGAAGAAGAGGAGGAGGACGGGGAGGGAGGGGTGAGGGGGGGAGATCGGGAGGAGGAGGAGGAGGAGGAAGGGGGGGCAATAAACGGCAGAAAATACTGTAATAACGGGTGTCGGGAGGGAGCGGGGGGCGGGGGGGGTGGAGGGAGCTGGGGGGAGCGGAGGAGGGGGGCGGGGTTTAATCACGGCGGGGCGAACAAGACGAGCGGCGTGGAGAGGGAGGAGATCCTTTTATTCCACAACAATCCGTTTCGCTCAACAAAACCCAAAATAGTTTTATCATCCATCAGCCAGACCTCCGTCACCTCCTCCCCCTCCCTCCCTCCCTCCCTGCCTCCCTCCTCTGTGTGTGTGTGTGTGTGTGTGTGTGTCACACGCACGCACACACACACACAAAGGGAAGCGGCAGCAGCAGGATACACTGGAAGACGACTCCGCCACGACATCCTTCATCCTAATTGGTGAATTGCGATGCGTTCAGGTGTCCCCGGTGTTTCCGCCGCCGCCGTTTCTGTGGGTGGATGTGCTGCGGGGTCGTGCACTCACTCTGCAAACAGCCCCCCCTCCAGATCAATACAGATCATAAAGACGGCCTGCGCTCGCATGGAAAATGCCCCTTGTGTGGAGCCGACCTCCTTCCGTTTTTTTTTTTTTAAACAGAGGGGAGAGAAAAAAAATGATAATTAGGGCATTAAAAATCCATAAAGTGACTCCTCCTCCCCCGCAATCCAAAAGTCTGGAATACATGAATGCGTAATTATTATTTTCCTCCGCTGGACACGCAACGTTTCTTCCTTCACGCTGAAGTTTTCAAAGGGCCTCCCAAACGGACCAATCGGCATCCTCGCAGGAGAACAAGGGGGCGGAGCAACTTAGCCGGGAGCCACAGCAACGTTGACATCAGAGTGGACTCCGCCCCCCACCCCTACCCAGCCACAAATAGGACACCTGGAGCTGCTACCGGCTAGCACCTCTGGCAGGGGAGGAGGAACCTGATTGATCCGTTCGGAGAGTGAACAATCGGCATCCTCTCAGGGGAAGAAGGGGGCGGAGCAACTTAGCCAGGTTCGACCAATCACCTTCTACGCCAGGAGTACGAAAACTTCCTGACTGGTGGGGCCCAATGGGTTGTAAAATGTGACAGGGGGGGCCAGAGCAGGAGCAGATGGAGTGTTTTTGGTGACCAACCTCATAGAATGATAAAATATATCATGGGATATGTAGAAAACATGTGATTTAATGTCAATTGAAAATGAATAAAAGCAAAGTTGCAACAAAATGCGTGTTTGAAGCGTCACTGTGTTTAGCTCTTTATTGAAATGACTCTTAAAGCACTGAAAAAACAGATGAAATATAGCTATTTTATGACTTGCTTCCTATTAAATATCTAATATATATATATATATATATATATATATATATATATTATATAAATATAATTTCTTCAGGTTCGGCAGGCCAGATTAAAAATCTTAGCGGGCTCCATATGGCCCCCGGGGCCGTAGTTTGCCCATGCCTGTTCTAGGGCTTCCCTCCAGGAACCAATAAGTCCAACAGCTTGAAGAAACGGCCGAGTGAACAACGTCCCTCGTGTTTAAGCCTCGTTCTGTCCGTTTCCAGCCCCCAGGTTGACCTTTGACCCCTGGAAGGCTCCAATAAAAGCCCCGGCAGAATACATTAGTTTTACTGGGCGGTTTCTCTCTCGCTGAGCTCAGAGGTTCTCCTAACCAGCAGGGGGAGCTCAACCTGCGACCAACTCTGACTGGTTCGGATGGTTTCACAGCAGCTTCATCACCAACCATGTGACGACCCTCTGAAGGCGTCAGTTCCCTCAGTCTCCACAGGGGGGCATCACACAAAGCCTCAATGCAGAAATAGAGAAAAAAAAAGCCATCTGAAACGTAGCAGTGAACGTTTGATACAAAGTCCTTCTCGCTTTCCTGCTACTGCGTAACAAAATCTGCACATCGCGGACCAATCAGAGGCAGGCGCTCAGCAGCTGACCACTTTGCAACACAATGCTGCAAAAATTCACAACACAAACACAAAATGCTTCTCCTACGTCCTCTTCTGGGGTTTGGACCAGCTGCTTGCTGTTCTCACCACTGCCCCCTACTGGTGAGGCGCACCACTGCATCGTACTGACTCACAACTGCTTCTGCTTCTGGCACGTCGCTAACGCTAGCTAGCGTGTCGAGTCAAACAGGCCATGTTTTTCCCCAGCAGACGTCTATTATTATCGTTTTTAGTACTTATTAAGTACTAGCAACTGTGATCAATGTTACGTGTAGTGTGTAGCCTCCTCAGCCACCGTAGCTCCGCTTCCAATCACTGCCTTCACTCAAATGAGCTGATTTCGCGCGACACTCCCACCAAGGCACAAACAGCAGATAAAACTTGGTTATGAAACATGTTTGGGCTAAACTGTGAAAACTGGGAACAAAAGTCACTCGTTTAAAGGGGGATGCTGCTTTCTTCCAGTTAAAAGACAAAGCAGAACTTGAACTCTTTAGCCAGTTTCAGCCTTGTCACATAACAGCCCTGAAATCACAATCACATTCACTTCTCGGCTCTTTATTCCTTCCTCTT
>NW_027466069.1:7692500-7702500 GCF_046127955.1 Nelusetta ayraudi | reverse complement strand
GCATCTAATAGTAGTGTAATTAGTTCTACATGTATAAAAAGATTAAGATGCTGTTGTCATTATGAGGCTAAAAAGTGTCATTTTATAATATTTTGTTTGGTTGTGTGCAATGGGATTTTTCTCAATGTAAAAAAATGTGCCGTGGCTCATAAAAGGTTGAAAAACACTGTCCTACAAAACCGAACCAGAACTGATCATCCCAAACAGACATTCTTGAAGGAGAATTACAGAAAAACACGGCGGCTTATTGGTTTTTAATTGAACATTTTAATTTGTTGTGCAAATTAAGGAATTCATTAATTACATGAATTAGTTCAATCAAATTGAAACCGATTGGTTTCAGTTATTACGTTTATTCAAAGATCTCTCTCTCTCTCTCCTTCTCTCTCTCCTTTCTCTACCTCCCTCCCTCCCTCCTGCAGGGCGGACTGCTCCTTTATTTCACTCCGCGGTGGCCATCTGGCGTCGAGGCCAAGCGTGGGGTCGAGCAATGAATCACTTCCTGTTTGTCTTGTAAGCAGCTAATGAGCTGCGCCGAGCCGCGCGGCTAATCAATCACTGCCGCCGCCGCCACTCGTCCATTTGTCATTGTCGTCGTCGTCACAGCGGCGCCTCCTGCTGGCCGCCTCTGACACAACTGCAAAAAACTTTTAACCGGCCGCCACATCGATTAAGAAAAATAGTCCCAACAGGGGAAACAAGTGGAGAGACGGCAGCCGCAGTGAGGAGCTCACAGCGAGAGCAGTCGTCTCCTTCCTCCTCATTGGTCAGCTTTGGTCACCTGACCACCTGCCAGGCCGCTACCATCGATCTTCACACACACACACAGAAGGAAAGAAAGCACTCAGCTGGCGGCTCCGCCCCCCTTGCCAATCAACTCCGGGAGAAGCTGCATGTGAAGCCGTGTGTGTGTGTGTGTGTGTGTGTGTGTGTGTGTGTGTGTGTGTGTGTGTGTGTGTGTCAGACAGTTTGTCTTGCGAAGGACGGACAAAAATCAGTGGGCGAGGGAGGACTAGGAGGCCTTGGAGAGAAAAGGTTGGAGGATGGAGGGGTGGTGGGGGTGGGGGGAGGGGCTAATGGGGGTCACACAGGTTCTCGTCACATTTACCCACAATTCAGCTGTTCCCGAACGACAATGACCACAAAAAAAGCTGTTTTAGCGACTGCACAACTGCGGAGTCCTTCAAGCGTGTGTGTGTGTGTGTGAGGAAGTCATCCCCCTACTCAGGTCAAGAGGCCTCAGACACACACACACACACACACACACACACACACACACACACACACACACACACACACACACACACACACGCTCCATTCATGCTGTGTGTCTGGATGCAAAGGTGACGTCACACACACTCTTATCTTTGTTCTCGAGGAACGACTCGCAATGTAGAGAAGCGAACCAAAAACAACAAAACACAACAAAACACAACAAAACACAACAAAACAAAACACAACAGACTCGAAATTCTTGCCGAGGTTTTGTGTTTAAATCTGCTTTGAAATGAGAAAACACCCGTCACATTAAAACTTGTGTGACCCGCAAGCAGAGAAACTTCACAACATTCTCACACAGAGTGCGCGCGTGTGTGTGTGTGTGAGCATTTCCCTGGGTTGCGTCAGCGGTTGCAGCAGGATCATCATCAGCAAATATTAGAAAAGCAAACAGCCGCTTTCATGTTGCTGCGAGGTCGCGGCTCAACTTCTGCTCCAACGTCCCACAACTCCGGCGGTTTCGCTCAGTCGGCCCCGCCCCCTTCCTCCTCGCAGAGCTGCCGATTGGTCCGCTCAGATCAGATTGGCTGAGATTATTTCAACGTGTGTCAAAGATGTTTCGAAGGCAGAATTTTATATCAAATTTCAAAAAGCCCGGAGCCGCGGGGTTCAAGTGTGTTTTGTTGCGTGAAATCGCGGAGCGGGTGTGTGTGTGTGTGTGTGTATGTGTGTAAGTGTACGTTTGAGTGTCGCAACACTTCACACACTTGTGTGCGTGTGTGAAGAGAAACACCTGAAGTGCTGCTGCTGTCGCTGCCGCTCGTCTCAACACCCCAAACTGCAAAAACATTCAGAAACGCCAACCTTCAAATAGGCCACCAGCCTGTTTAATCCCCATTAAACCTGACCCTGAACACACACACACACACACACAGTCAGTCAGTTAGGCCGCCTGCCTTCATTCACTAATCTGCGCAGTTAATCTGGTGGTTCTAACTCTGCAAACTGAGACATTATAGAGCTCTAATCTGCATATATGGAACACACACACACACACACACACGCGCACACACACACACACACACACACACACACACAAACAAACACACACAAACACACCCAGTTGGCCATATGCAGCGTGTTGCAGATTTTTCTTCCTGCGGTGACTTGCACAGATTTTGTCGACATCAGCAGCTTCACACACGCAAGCGAAAAGATGAGACTGTGGACGCGCCGCTGGGAGCCAGAGATTCTTCTGTCCCGGTTGGACAAAACCGCTCCGGGGGACAGACAGACACACAGACACTCTGACAGACAGGCAGGCAGGCAGGCAGGCAGGCAGGCAGACAGACGTGTCTTTCCTTAGGTTCAGGACGGCAGTTCAGGGCTGAAACTCAACCCTGAACCGAGCGGAACAGACACACGTGCTATTCTGCCGTCCAACACCAGGGGGCCGATGGAGGGGGCCTTCAGAGAGATGTCAGTTGTCTTAATATAGAGACGAGGAGTGGGAGATCAGATTGCACCCTGGGTATTTACAGAGACATCAGACCTCTCTGCCGGGGCTTCCCCCAACAAGGTCGACGCACACCGAGAACCCAGCCGGCCAATCAGCTGATGCCGGCCCGAGACGAGAGCGCGCCGCGGTCCAATCAAACGTCTCGTGTCCGTCGTCGTTGAGAGGTTGAGACGGTCAGACCTCCCGTCACACAGCTGCTCCCTGTCGAGTTCGTAAATCATCAGCCGGGTCAGAATTAGCCAGTTGTTAGCTGTGATTAGCCTACGCTAACGTAGACGACGTCAGAGCACTCACACTCTTGGCGAAGGAACTCTATTACTATCGCGTATGTGGAGGGAGTTGTTGAGCGCTAGCAAAAGCTAAATATTCATAAATATGAATATTAGATAGCTGTCACATACATGTTTAAGAATAGAGTTGCCAACTGTCCCTTAAAATACAGAGTTGTCCCTCATTTGACAATGAAATGGGTTCCTGTTTGGAATCGATACGCTGTGGGAGACCTCGTAACTAAAGTTACTTACTGAAATGAAAACATTTGGTATTTTACTTATTGAACTTTGCTGTTTGTTACTTTTTGAAAGAAGTCCTCTGATTAAAAACCCCTGACGTATCTCAAGAGCACACCTGCCGAGCAGGAACCACCTCCTTCAGAGGAGGAGCGACTACAAAAAAAAACAACTCGTCGTCTTTCCTGTCCTCTGCCGGTTTTTCTCTTTTCTGCCGTTCACTGGCACCTGAACGCACCTTTCATGTCTTTTTGTTCTCGCTCTGTGTTTATTACAACAAGGAGACTTTGAACAAAAGGCTGCAGGCAGGCGGAATGAAAACAGGAGGGTTCAGAGAGGCTCCAGCAGGGCGAGAAACTCCTGCTGCTGGCGCGGATCACACAGTCCGTGTCGGCTGGAGTTTATCATTATTATTACCAATAATGATAATAATAATAATCATAATAATAATAATAATAACTTTGAAAAGAAATCTTAGGCAGGTAAATAGAGAGAGGCTTTCGAAATCTCAGAAAAAATGGAGGAAATGAGGAGAACTCAGAAGAACCAAGAACAGAGAGAAGAGAGAGTAACAAGAAACTCCTGAGAGAAAAAAACGTGCTAACCAGGCAGTTAGCGCTGCGGCTAACATCATGGTAGAGGACCATGATCGCGGCCGTGGTCTGGAAAGGTCAGAACTCAGGTTATGTTGTTCGTCAGTCAGATAATAACAAATCACAGTGAGCCAGTCAGCTCAATCGGGGGCTCTGGCGGCACGGCTCGGTGCTACCTGGCCAGCTCGGAGGGTGACGTCACTGGGATGAACAGAAAAGTCACGTTTCTCAGTTGGGACAGACGCGTGTGTGTGTGTGTGTGTGTTCAAACCAGTTACACACTCTTCACAGACAACCTCTGTGTGTGTGTGTGTGTGTGTGTGTGTGTGTGTGTTTCTAAGTTGGGCTGTAACTGATGCCGGGGACTGAAGACAGCTGCACTCCAACATACCAATTACACTCTCACACTCTCCCTGTGTAATCTCGGGGCGGGACGACGACGCTGACAACGCGTTGTTTAGTCGTCTGAAAAGGGGGAAGGGGAGTTTGGAGCGGGGCAAGGGGGTAGGACTCCGCCCTCACAGCAGGAACCACGGGACCAATAGGAAACCAGGGTAAACTCGCACCCTGATGTCCTGACTACTTGTGAAGAAAGTGGGGTTTTCTTTGCCCTGTTGGGGCCACCTGCTGGCCGTCAACAGCAGCAATATGTGTATACATATATATATATATATATATATGTGTGTGTGTGTGTGTGTGTGTGTGTGTGTGTGTGTATATATATATACAGTATATATATATATATATATATATATTTTTTTTTTAATATATATATATATATGTGTGTGTGTGTGTGGACACGACCAGCTACTACAACTACTTCCCCCTTTGACTGACTGCTGGTCAAAGGGGCAAGTAGTTCCCACTTCCGGATTTTCCTGAAGGCCTCATTGCTTTTACTTCCTCCTCCAGCAGTCCTGGCTAGCTTAGCACAAAAATGAAAAAAACCTGAGGGTTAGCATCAGCTCCCTGAGTGTCAGGACTTCCTGTCAGCTGAGTTTTCCCAAAACAGACGGCAACAGGATATTTCAGCAAAAGTTACCGGCAGCCGACAAACTGAACAACAAACTGAACATGTGGTGGTTTTGATATTTTCAGTCTGGAGGGGGAAGACGGTCAGGAGGAGAGGAAGGAAGAGGCCAGAACAGCAGAGGAAATGGAAACTGAGAGACAGAAAATATAGTCTCTCACACACACACACACACGCACACACGCACACACACACACACACACACACGCACACACGCACACACGCACACACACACACACACACACACACACACGTACACATGCACACACAGCAGCAGCAGCGGGTCCCAAACGTCTCGTTAGCTTCAGGCGCAACAAAACTGCAACTTTGAGCTTCTGCAGGTTTAATGAAACTTTATTGGCAACACTAGGGGAAACTTCCACTCGTCAGTGGGATGTCGCCGAGCGTCGCTTGTCAATAAAGCTCTGTCCGATGGCCTGAATGGCCCCTTTTTTCCTTTCTTCCCTGCTGTTTTGTGTTTGCTCTTTGTCCGCAGTCTTTTAAAAATAAAAGTGGCTGTTCATCGGCGCCGTTCGCTCCGCAGCCTCTCAATAAAGTTAATTTAAATTCACCGCTTTTGTTGAGGAGCTTCCTCGGAAGACCCTGCCCTCTAAAAAGTTCCACGGCCGACAGCTACAGGCAGTGAAGGCTGCACGACGGAGAAGGAAGTTTAATATTTAAAAAAAAAAAATGTATTCAAAACAAATCCTCAACTCGTTGATCAAGACAAGTGATGATGTGTGACGTTGGCCCTTCCCACTCACTGCAGATGAGTGCATCTGCAACGCATTACCCACAGTGCACTTCTCTGCAGAGTCACTGTGAAGGTGAGGCCAGCGGCTGCAGCCACAGGAAGGCAAGAAAGACAGGAAGTCAGCTGCTTGACACAGGAAGTGTCTTTGTGTCTGAAGCTCTGAACTGAGCTCTGAGCATGGATGCACACACACACACACACACACACACACACACACACACACACACACACACACACACACACACACACTATGGAAAAAGTAGAGGAGGGTGTGAAGCAACAGTTACAGTAAGTTGGTGAACTGGTTGGAACCAAATCAGCTGACGAATCGTTCAAATCACAGCATCTTGTTTTTTTTGTCTCGTGTCTGTGTGTGCGTGCGTGTATTAATGTGCATGTGTGTGAGTGCGTGCGTGTGTGTGCACTGGCCTAGATGTTTTTCCTTTAGTGCTGACCGTTTACCGGCTTCTGTTTCATTCACTTCCTTTGATTCATCCGAGCTGACTGTTTGCTGAGTAGTTGCTAGTTTCTGGTTGGATGCTGACTGATTATTGAAAACTTTCACCTTCTCATCTGACTGACTGGTTTGTAGACTGGTTATCAGTTGGCCAGACCCAGTGCTTGGCTGACTGGTTTTGGTCCCAGTTTGACTGCCTGTTTCTGGGTATGTGGTGCTGCTCTGTGAGTGGCCGGTTTGTCTGCCAGCTGACAGACTGACTGCTCCCAGTGCTCTGGCTGTTTGTCTTCTGGCTCCCTCATGAAAACTTCTACCTGTCTGGCTGAATGGTTTGTGGACTGGTTCCTAGCTGGTCTCTGACTGGTTTCCAGCTGATTGTTTTTCTGCTGGTTTCTGACTGGTTTCTGACGGGCTTCCAGTCAGTTTCTGACTTTCTGGTATCTCTTTCTGGATTGGTTTCTGACTTGTTTGTGGACTGGAATCTGGTTTATTGGTTTCAGAGTGGTTTCCAGCTGGTTTCTGGCTGACTGGTTTCTGACTGGTTTGCAGCTGGTTTCTGACTGACTGGTTTCTAAATGGTTTCCAGCTGATGTCTGGCTGACTGGTTTCTGACTGGTTTCCAGCTGGTATCTGACTGGTTTGCCAGCCAATTCCTGACTGCTTTGTGGAGAGGGCTCCGGCTGATTGTTGTCTGACTGGTTTCCAGCCGGTGTCTGACTGGTTTCCAGGTGGTTTCTGACTGAATGGTTTTGTGGGCTGGTTTCTGGCTGACTGGTTTACAACTGGTTTCCAGCTGGTTTCTTACTGACTTGTTTCTAACTGGTTTGCCAGCTGGTTCCTGACTGCTTTGTGGAGAGGGCTCTGGCTGACTGGTGTCTGACTGGTTTTCAGCTGGTTTCTAACTGGTTTCCAGCTGGTATCTGACTGCTTTGCCAGCCAGTTCCTGACTGCTTTGTGGAGAGGGCTCTGGCTGATTGTTGTTTTACTGGTTTCCAGCTGGTGTCCAGCCGGTGTCTGACTGGTTTCCAGCTGGTTTCTGACTGAATGGTTTTGTGGGCTGGTTTCTGGCTGACTGGTTTACAACTGGTTTCCAGCTGGTTTCTGACTGACTTGTTTCTAACTGGTTTCCAGCTGGTATCCGACTGGTTTGCCAGCCGGTACCTGACTGCTTTGTGGAGAGGGCTCCGGCTGACTGGTGTCTGACTGGTTTCCGGGCTGCTTCCTGGCCGAGCGGGTGCTCCTTCGACAGCTGCACCGGCTGCTTCTGCTTCTTCAGGCGTTCCAGCGTCTCCACATCAAAGGGAATTTTTCATCACAGCCAATTATAAACACACACACACACAGACTCACACACACACACTGGTGCGCTGGTTTCACTACTATCAATGTGAGGCCCGTCAGCTACACTCCTCATCGCCACGGTTACCACCAGCGTCTCCATGGAAACCAGGACCATCAGAAGGACACGCCTGACTTTTCATTCTGCTCTGGACTCGCTGGCTGCTGAGGCTGAGCGCCGTCCCCACCGTGACCCAGGGGAGAGGTGGGGCCTGACACCCAAGGGGCGTGTCCTGATGGGACACTCGAGTCCTGATTGGTCCGGGACCGTCCGGTTGGGGCGGAGCTACAGTCAGACTCTAGAATCCACCAATGGCATCCACCATCAGCACTTCCACACCTCCAGGTTCCACAGCAGAATTTTTCAACCAGAACCAGCCTGAGTTCTACCTCCCCTCACAACACAGAACCAGCCGGCTGGTTACACAGACTACATCTCCCATGATTCCTCAGCATCAGCAGCATCGGCGCAGGTGGAAGCGAAACTGGACTCTGACCCTTTTGGGTTCCACAGTGTAGTCCAGAGTTCTGCTGCTCAGGACAATACGACCAAGCAGGCAAAGAGTCAGTCCAACAGTCAGACAGCTGGCTAGTGTGTGTGTGTGTGTGTGTGTGTGTGTGTGTGTGTGTGTGTGTTACTCCACGGGGAGCGATCGAGAGAAACCAGTTTCTTTATGGATTATTAATATCACCTCCGGCTACACACACACAGTGGGGGTTTGGGTGTGTGTGTGTGTGATCTGATACACACACACACACACACACACACACACACACACCCTTGGCTTGACTGTGTGTGTGTTGGGATGGTTCTGGAGACGGGGTGCTGATGAGTATTCTGTTGGGAGGTCGGCTCAGCAGTTGGTGCGATCAAGGACGCATCATTCACACGGCACTGCACAGCGTGTGTGTGTGTGTGTGTGTGTGTGTGTGTGTGTGTGTGTGTGTGTGTTACTATAATCTTGCTGGAGGCCACGCCCTAATCCAGGATCAACAACAGACCCCCCCACCTCAACATCTTGTCTTTCAGTGACTTTGTTTGTTTCAACTCGTCCTTCTCCTCCTCCTCCTCCTCCTCCTCTTCCTCCTCCCCTCTTCACTTCGTCCTCCTTCTCCTTTTAACCCTCCACCTCCTCCTCCTGCACTTCCTCTTCCTCCTATGACTCCTCATACTCCTCCTTCACCTCCTCCTTCTCTTCTTCACCCTCCACCTCCTGCTCTTCCTCTTCACCCTCCTAATCTCCTCCTCCTCTTCACACTCGTCCTCATCCACCTCCCCTCCTCCTTATACTTTTCACCCTCCTCCTCCTCCTGCATCACCACCCCCTCGTTCCCCTCCTCCTCCTTTTCACTCTCCTCCTCCTCTCTTCTTCCTTCTCCTTCACCAACTCCACCCCCTCATGCTCTTCTTCTTCTTCTTCTTCTTCTTCTTCTTCTTCTTCTTCTTCACGCTTTCCCTCCTCTTCCTCCTCCATGTCCTGTCAGTTCAGGTTCAAGGCGTCAAACATCAAACACACCCAGAAACTGAAGACCCGGGTATGTGTGTGCGTGTGTGTGTGTGTGTGTGTGTGTGTGTGTTGGATACAGTCAGAAACGAGGCGGCGTTCCCCTCCATCATTAGCGATTCCTCCCAGTGTGTTTTCAGCTCAGGTGTCGGGTCGGGAAGCGTCGAGCTGGAGGTCGTCAGCGCCACTGACCTTTGCTCCGCCCCTGTGGAGACCCTTTGAAGCCGCCTCGCCGCCCTCGGCTCTTCAAACTGCGGATCCCTCCTCGCCGAGTCTCCGGGTAGAATGTGAACGTGTTCGGAGGATGTAAGGGCGAACGAGGAATCAAAGGCGCATCCTAATCATATGCCAAGCTACTGTAGCTTTGCACATAGACAGTGCAGTGGGTAGGACTGAGCTTGGCTAGATGCTGTCCTAAACATGGATGCGTTATAAGAACCGGATACCAGATTGGCAATATGGCAATATTTTCCCAGTGGTCACTCGTGGTACTGCAACAGAAAAATCCCCTGGGCCCAAAAGCCGGCAGACAGGACGACTGTGCCCTGAAATGCCATTCATAGCAAAAATTTCTATTGTGGATTTTTTAGTTATGGTCTTTTAGTTGTTGATAAAAAAAGATAAAGGTCAGAAAATCACCAGAAAATCTTTTATTCCCAGCGTGACGTCAGGGACGTCTGGAAGCGACATTCTCCACGATCGTTCTGATTGGCCAAATAAATCATGTGAGGTAAAGAGGCATGATGGGAAGTGACACTACTGCATATGTTTTATGGGCCCATTAATGTGGAAGTCAAAAACTTTTTCGGCGTCTGCGCTGGGTGTGCAACTACACTGAAATGAATGGGCCGCTACCGTAGAGTCTGGGGGTGTGCTTACATCCCGTCAAAAAATGTGACCGTGACGACTGCTGCTGAAAAATGTTCCGACAGGAAAGATGACAAGTTTGTTGCACACAAAAACCGAACAATCAGGAAAACAGCCAGTTGGAACGTGCCAGCGTAGTTCGCTAGCATTTCAACGTTGCTAAATCACTACATCACCGCATATTTGTCACAAAGTCAGTCGGGCAACAGT
>NW_027466069.1:7657500-7687500 GCF_046127955.1 Nelusetta ayraudi | reverse complement strand
AATAATATGACAATAATAAAACAGTTTGCAGTGGTGATACAGGATGATGTAACATGAACTCAGCTCAAACCTTTTCCAGAGGAGAAAGTTTCTTCTCGCACAAAAAAGTCTCTTATTTTGAAATCTGTAAGAGCCCAGTTGGTGTTTGCTGCAGGTTCAGTTGCTGGACTGGACTGTAAATTGGTCCAGTGTGGAAACCGGGGCACCAAAACCAGTTCTGGTCAACAGACCAGGAACTAAACCTCAACTGCCGACAGGCGAGAGCGGAGCTCGCCAAATTAAAACACAAGTGGGGAATTAATTAAATGTAGGCAGGCGCTTTTAGTAAACGTTACAAAATAATCATGTCTATATATTTATATTCAATATTTATTTTTCACTTTAACAATTCTACTAATTTTCTTTCTGGTCTAAGATCATTTCATTGTATTTGAATTTAGTTTTTTAAATCAAATAAAAAAATAACATTTAAACTATATGCTAATTTTTGTGTAATCTTTGTGTCGTACTGACGTTTTCTCGATAGCAGGAGAGGTTCTCAGTAAACAGTTTAATAATCTATCAATCTGATAACAAATACATCATAAGGGAACGGCAGAGGGAAAAAAAGGGGTGAAGTGACGTTAAAAAGCATTTTAATGTCAAAATCAAAAGGGAAATGTTAAAAGTTACTTTTATTCAATAGCTAATGCCAGCATTTATTTTTTAGACTTTGGTTTTAGTGGTTTTGACGGCAGATTAATAAATTTATACTAGTATTTTTTTCCCTGCGTCTTTCTTTCTCTCTTTCTCTCTCTCTCTCGGCAGCGCCTCCGAGGAGTTTCTGTTGCAGCTTCAAAAACCTAAAAATAAGTTTCAACCGTGTTTCAGCTGCGTGATCAACCTGCTCCGTCTCCACGGAAACCTGCGGAAACAGCACAGGTCCTCCGTCAGGGACTCCTCTTCTTCTTCCTCGTCATTCCTCCTCCTCCGCCTCGCCCTGCTCCTCCTGCTCCACCTCCTGCACCGCCTCTCGCTCTCCCAGCAGGACGCACAGCTCCGCCAGCCGCTGCTGCATCTTGGGAATCCCTGACAGCTGACTCTCCAGGCGCTGCTTCTCCTCCTGCCAAAGGAAGAACATCTGTCACTGGCGTCACTTGAAACACCGCTTCAGCATCCTACAAAGAGGTGGAAGGGGAGGAGTAGGAAGAGAAAGGGGGGGGGGGCAGAAGAAGGAGGAGAAACGAGAAGAGAAGGAGAAAGCAGAGGAAGAAAAAAAAGGACTAGGAGAAGGAGGAGGAGAGGGAAAGGAGAAGAGTGGAGGGGAGGAGGAAGAGGAGAAGAATAGGGAAGCAGAGGAGAAGGAGGAAGTGCGGAAGGGAAAGAGGAGGAGGAGGAGAAGGAAGCAGAGGAGTAGAAGGAGAAACAAGGAGAAGGAGAAAGCAGAGGAAGAGGAGAAGGAGGAGAGAGAAAGGAGGAGGAGGAAGTTGAGGAGGGCGAGGTGGAGAAGGAAGCGGGAGGAGGAGAAGGAGAAACTAGGAGGAGAAAGCAGAGAAGGAAGAGGAGGAGGACTAGAAAGAGGAGAAAGAGAAGGAGGAAAAAGAGGAGGAGGGGTAGAGAAGGAGGAGTTGGAGGAGAAAGAAGAGGAGGATGACGAGGAGGAGGGCCCCTCAGGGCGCCTATAACCCATCTGACCCTGCACACTGACAGCTGATTGGCTGAGATCTTCTTCTTACTCGACTCTGACACACACACACACACACACACACACACACACACACACACACACACACACACACACGCACGCACACACCACGAGGCAGAGGCGTGCGGGTGGTTTGCTGGTTTCCACGGAGACGGCAGCTGATGTTCCCACAGCTGGAGCTCAGAGCTGATCAGCTGATCAGAGAGGCGGGGCCACACCTGGACAGGTTGGCAGCCAATCAGAGCCCCGCATGCTCAGGAGCTCCGGCCGTTGTCACACAAAGTGTGACACCGCCATGTAGGAGGAAGTGCGGTTCCTCAGTAGATTTCCCAGAAACCCTTGAGGCGGACGAGCTCATTGTGGATCATGTGAGCGCTGTGACTCAGACTAACGCGGTCTGGACAGGAAGTAGAAGTTTGCAGGCGATTCCTGTCACCCGCAGGCTACGCGCAACTGTCGGTGAACTGTGTCAAAGGACGGGATGGGACGGGACAAAAAGGGAGGGGATGTTTGATTTGTCGAGCGGCACACACCTGCAGCGACAGACGGGTGGACGCGTCCAGAGGTTCGAACCGCCAGCCGCCCTCCCCGTCGAACTGCAGCAGGTGGGAGTGGTACTTCCTGCAGAGTGGAGAGGAAGAGGAGGAGGAGAAGAAGAAGACAGGCGAAGAGCGTCAGGGTGTGGCAGCTGAGGTTCAGCCCTGAGCTACACTGCCCCCTGCAGGCTGGCAGGATAACTGCAGCTGCGACTGTGTGGACTTGAGGTGAGTGGAGAAAAAAAACAATGAATAAATATTATAACAATAAACAATCTTTAAAATTCCAAATTAGATTCCAAAAATATCAATGTCTGCTTGAACAACAAGGCAGCGGAACAACAAGCCGGACTTCATCAAATCAATCTGCCATTGACAGAACAAATAAAACACTCAATAACTTAGCGGCCGACGGAGAGAATCGCTCCAAAAATGTGTGTGTGTGTGTGTGTGTGTGTGTGTGTGTGTACACTGACCACAGGGAGGGCCTGTGTGTGATTGACAGCAGGGCTATCCCAGCATCCTTCGCAGCCTGGAAGATGTTGCCCTCCACGTCAATGCTGACAGCGCTGGTGCACTCGTCCAGCAGGGCGTAGCGAGGGCTGGGCGAGAGACATTGAGGGATCACAGAGAGACAGAGAGGGAGAGAGGGAGAGAAACAGACAGGGATGAGTCAGTGCAGCAACAGTCACCGGGTCAGACTTATTGACTGACTCACTGACTGACTGACTGACTGACTGATTGCTGGTTCATGTAAAACAGGCATGGGCAAACTGCGGCCCGGGGGCCATATGCGGCCCATTAAGCTTTTTAATCCGGCTGGTTGAACTTGAACAAAATATGTTAGTAGTCGGTGAGTCATAAAACAGCCGTGTGGCATCCATTTTTTCCTCTGTTTTAAGAGTTAGGCCCGGTGTCATTGATCAGAGTCGAACCAGACGAAGCAGCGTGACGCTGATGATGTCACCCAACCGTGCGTCGAGCTGATTGGTCGACCAGGACGTACCGGTGGTAGAACATCCGGGCCATCCCCATCCTCTGCTTCTCTCCTCCTGACAGGACGTCCTTCCAGTCACTGACCGCTTCCCAGCCTGAGACACACACACACACACACACACAATGATACACAACTGAACAAAACCTGCACAACCGCTGTAGCTGCTACTTTAGCTCACTCTGATTGGATCAGACTGCTCATCTGCAGATCAGCCACCCAGACACCAGATTAACACTTCAATCCAGAACACACACACACACACACACACACACACACACACACACACACACACACACACACACACACACACACACACACACACACACACACACACACCTCCCTCTCGGTCCAGGATGTAGAGGAGGTGGACGGTGCGGAGGATCTCCTCCAGGTCCGTGTGACTGACCCCCCTCTGGACCATCTCCTCCACAGAGTCTGGGTAGATCACCTGGTCTCTGAGGGTCCCCTCGGACATGTAGGGCCTGGAAACAGGACGGCACACAGTCAGCGCACACCAGTGTTGCAGTGCTGGAGATCGGTCTCGGTCTCAAGACCAGTCTCAAAACCACTTTTTAAGGGTCTCGGTCTCGTCACGGACGTGGGATCTTTGATCAGGACCGTTGGAGACTCAGCCGACACTGCGGTGACAGATAATAACAGAAGAGAATCCAGCTGCTGCCTTGTTGCGCTCCATTTGTGACACCCTGAGTGACTTGCCTCAATATTCCTCGTTAATTTGCCTTTTGATTTCATGAAGCAAAGCAGTTTTTTTTGGAAAAACAGCTGGCAAAGCACCAAAATGTTAAAAGCAAATGACTGAAAGATGCCTTGCTGCAAAGAAATGTTGCTGTTTAATTTATGAAGAAGCAAATTCTAACTATACCGCTCATTTGTTCTGCATTGTTGCTACTTTTCTTTGATATAAACAGTCTTGGTCTCAAACCCCAAATGTCTTGGTCCCGTCTTGATCTCAATAGATCTCTACGTGGTACTACACTATACTAACTTATTTTGCACTGTATTGCTGCTACAATTCTGCAAAATTCACTGGCTTCTATTCTATTCTATTCTATTCTAATACTTTCTAGTCTAATGTCTTGGTTGGTGCCGTCTTGACTACAACACTAGCACGCATACACGCAGAGGAGGAGGTTGTGGGCGGGCGCTACCTCTGCGGGATGTAGAACATGTGGTGCGGGTCGGGCCGGTACAGAACCCCTCCGTAGACGGGCCACAGGCCGCTGAGGATCCTGAAGAGGGAGCTCTTGCCGCAGCCGTTGGGGCCGGTGATCAGCACGTTCATCCCCTCGTCCACCTGAAGAGGGCAGCGGTCACAGCGGCAGGAGCTTTAGCTTTCACACCTGAACACAGCTCCCCACCCCGCCCCCGAAGTCTGCCGCCCCCCCGCTGGTCAGTGTCAGTGGTGTTTGGCACGTTTGAAAAACGATGATAAAACAGGAGGAACGACGAAATCGAAGCACTCGGGGGGATTTCTTTCTGTTTTCCTGTTTTTTGCTGATGATTGGCTATGGACGCGCAGCAGTTCAGAGTCCGCCCACCAGAGGCCCTTGTCATGAAAAGCGTGGCGGTCCAGACCAACCAATAGGAAGCATGGAGGAGGAATTGACCCGCTCCGCTGGGAAACTGGTCCGCAGACCAATTACACCAAACTGAGCAATTAGACCAATTAGCGTTTCTCAACTGATGGATCGCAACCCAAAAGTAGGGTAATGGAACCGGAATTTTTATTAAAGGGATTTTGAAATATATACAGACATTATGGAGAAAAGGCTGAGCATTTATTTTGAAGGACACACAAGTCAATTCAATAATTTCAATAATTCATTTAATGGACAGGGTAGAAAGTGGACTGGTGTTTTAATCTTTGTGGAATAAATTTGGGTCGCGACTTCATGATGACCTGACCAACCGGACCAATCAGATCAATCAGACCAATCCGACCTGCAGAGGGTTTCGTCCAATGCCGTGTGGAGGATCTCTCTGCAGTCCATCCAGTTCCTTCTATGCTCTCGAGTCTCTTTCTCAGATGCGAACCCAGTAGATCTGGGAAACATTCCATCTTGTGTGTGTGTGTGTGTGTGTGTGTGTGTGTGTGTGTGTGTGTGTGTGTGTGTGTGAGAGAGAGAGGCTGCTGCGGTGTCAGCTTAACACACACACACACACACACACACACACACACACACACACACACACACACACACACACACACACACACACACACACACCGCCAACTCTTCGGCTCTGTGTCTCCTGAAAACATCTGAAGCCGATTTTTATCTCGGGTTTGAGACGCTGTTGGCCGCCTGCCACCATGTGATCAGACCATCTTCGAATTCCTCCTCCGACTTAGCCCAGCCGGAATGTGAGCCGGAGCGCTGGGAACGCTGCTCCGGGAGGTCACGGCGGCGGAGGGGAAGACAGAGAGGAGCTTCTGCCTCTATCAATGTTCTTCTTCTTCTTCTTCTTCTTCTTCTTCTTCCTCCTCCTTCCGTCGCTTCTCGTCTCTTCTCCCCCAAAAAATGCCACGCCATAATCCGCCCATTGTGTTAAAAAACACACACACAAACACGCGCGCACGCACGCGCATAGAAATGCTAATGGGCGACGGGCTGGGCTCTGACCTTCGACCCCCAGTCAGATGGAAAACTGGCAGCAAAAGCACGAGAGAAGAAAGAGATTAAAGGGAGGAGATGGAAAAGGGAGATAAAGGGGAGGAAGGCCGCTACTGAGCGCGCTCAGTCAGAGCATCGGTGACGTCACGGCTGTCCTACACCAGCACAGAGCAGCGGCTGTCTGTCCGCCGCTCCGTCTCACACGGTCTCACGTTGATTTAGGAAGTTCCCCAAAACAACAACCAACCACCGCCAAGGCACTGGAGTGACAACCTGACTGCCACAACGCTGCCCCTGTGTGGCCGTTGCCACACACTGCACTGCTCCGTCAAAGATGAAAGATTTCTTCATACCACCTGCCAGAGGTGTGTGTGTGTGTGTGTGTGTGTGTGTGTCTGTGTGTGTGTGTGTGAGACCTGTATATTCAGGCTGGAGACCACCACATCTCCGGTCGGAGTGATGATTGGCAGGTTCTCACAGCGAATCCCCTTCTCCACATTGATCACATTACCTGTACACACACACATATATGTATGACACACAAAACGCGACACCTACCCAAAGCTATATTGAGGCTCCGCCTGCCCCCCCCCACCTCTCATCTCCAGCCGTCCACAGACCCTCTGGCCGTGCCGCACCACCGCCCCCGCCTCCGCTCCCCCAGCAGCAGGCTCCGCCCCCTGGTCGGCGGAGCGGCGGAAGACGCCCATGTTGACGTCCTCGAACACGTCCAGCATCTCCGACACGCGGGCGGTGTAGCCGGCCAGCTCCGTCACCTGCACGCAGACGGGTTGGACAGGGTGAGGAGGAGGAGGAAGAGGAGGAAGAGGAGGAAGAGGACTAGGAGGAGGAAGAAGAGCGACGAGTGGGGGGTGGGGGAGGGGTTGGCGTCGGTGGCCCGAGTACCTCCTTGTAGGAGCTCATGATCCTCTCCACAGCGTCGGCGGCGGCGTTGAGGAGGTTCCTGGCCGTGGTGAAGGCCTGCGTCCGCTCGCTCACGAGGTCCTCCTCCTTCATCACCATGGCCGCCTGCTTCACCTCGTCCGAGTCTGCATGGTGCACGCGGCAGGTCAGAGGTCAGTGTGTACATACATTGGTTGATCATTTTGCGAAAGGGAAAAAAAGTTGTGCAAAAGTTGCGTTATAAAAATGAGTTGCCCATTTTTCATTCTTTTGCCGTCAGTGTTAAAAACACATGTAATCTTCTTAGGGTGGGAGAGCTTTTAAAAATTACAAGAAAAATAAATACTCTCACAAAGTATTTCTACTTCATTAGTGCGTGTGCTGACCGTATTGGGAGTATCCGGTGGCGGTGATGATGGGCACGGCGACCATCACCAGGCCAGAGGAGCTCCAGACGTACTTCATGAGGAACTGCTCCAACATGATGTACCAGAGTCTCTTCAGCAGGATCTGGTGGATCTGGGAGGTCAGAGAGCTGTAGGTCCTCTGCAGCTGGGCCATCTCCACCTGTCGGCCAAACACACACACACACATACACACACCTTGTGACCTCCAACCTCCTCGCACTGAATGTGACCTCCACCGGGGGGCGCTGCTGGCTGGCTGGCTGGCTCACCTTATGCCCGCCGTAGAAGGCGATCTCCTCCGAGTTGGCGATGATGCGGGAGTGCATGTAGCGCAGGTCTCCCTTCCGCTTGGCCTCCTCGGCCACCAGCTTCCCGAAGCGCGGCGAGCAGGAGCGCAGCACCTTGGCGGTGAGCGCCACCACCAGGCCGGCGATGACGGACGGCCACGTGGTGTTGGCCCCTGCAGAGGCGGGGCAAGAGAGAGAGAGAGAGATCACACTCAGGACCATCAGGTTTTCCAAACATTATGGTAGGGGGACAAGAAGACCCTTTTCTTCTTCTCCTGATTGTAGTAGCGTCCATGTCATGTGACCTTGTGAGGCCAAACTGATACCTTGCACCATTACTAGGAAATAAGACACATCTCTTCATCTTATCTTTGTGATTTTATCTGATCTCAGCTTGTAGACAGACTGTAAGAATGATTGCTGTACTCCGGAACCGGGCAACGACATTTTGTTGTGGAAGGAATCACTGCTGTGTTCTTTCTCAATGACAATAAAGAAAGTCTAAGTCTAAGTAAAGTAAGGCTTCGAACGTCTGAACCTGAGTGGAGTCATATTTTATGAAACGCTGCATTAACATGTATATAAAGGAGACACGTATATAGGAGGAGTTTAAATACATACTGAAAGAGGAGCGTACTATAAATCCAGTGCGGTAATAAAACCCAGTGAAGTTGAAATTATACATGTATATGTATGTATATGTAGTGTCACAAAAATATTAATATGACAGATTATTAGAAGAGGTACGTCAGTAACAACCAGCACAGCAGAGCTGAATATCAGCAAAGGAAATGCTTCCATCTAGTGGTCAAACTTGTGAACTGCCTGTCGCAGACTTTTGAAATTGAAAAATAATCATCCGACTGTTTTAAGGTTATTATTATTATTATTATTATTATTATTAATATTATTATTATTATTATTATTATCCATCCCTACTTCGTCAATTTCCAACTGTTGCCATCGCGGCCACCACTGTCGTACCTTTGGAATGCGCAGTGCGCAGCAGGGTGTAGCAGGTGACCACCACGTCCAGGATGGGCTTGGTCAGGTTGGAGTAGAGGTGAGCGACGGAGGCCGAGAACATGACGATGTCCTCAGTGAGGGACTGGTCGGGGTTGGACAGGCGGCCGTCCATGTTGCTGACGCGGTAGTAGGTCTGCGGAGACACCGGGAGCGGGTCACCTGACCATCACTTCCTGTCTGCTGTGGAACCTTCCTGAAGCTCCACCAGAAGGAGGTTTCAAGTCTGAATCCCTGCATGTTCTGACTTTTCACTTGAGAAGCAGGGGTGCAGTGTGTGTGTGTGTGTGTGTGTGTGACCTGGTTGGTAAAGTAGAGCTGGTAGGCATGGTCCACCAGGCGGCTCCTGAACCTGAGGGTCAGCTGACCCTCCAGGAAGCGGATGGCACTGTTGATGAAGGTGGCGGGCACGGCCACCAGGAGCCACTTGGCCAGCTGCATCATGAAGGCCTGCGGATCTTTCTGCACGATGCACTTCACGATCAGACCTACACAATAACCACCAGCAGGGGGCAGCAGCGTCAGCAAAACCATACTTCACCTGCCCCGACCTCCCGATGTATTATTAGACCTGGATACCAGACAGCCAATATAACTGCGAGGAGAAGCTTTTTCAGTGGTCACTGAAGGTACTGCTGCCCAAAAAAAAAAAACCCATGCAGCCCAAAATGCATTTTCCCATACAGCTTGACCTTTGACCTGAAAAACGGTCTATATTCTTTATATTGTTTTTATTTTTAAGTCTTTGACTTATAATATATACAAAAAAAATATATAAAGGCCAGAAAATCACCAGAAATACTTTATTCCCATCATGACGTGGCTAATGTGAGTGTACAGTGGCATGATGGGAATTGGCAATACAGCTCCATGCTCTATACCGTCCAGCGAGGCCACGTAGATGGACAGGAAGGTCCTGGACATCAGGGTGACGGAGTGAAGAGCCAGCAGGCCGAACTCCGGACACAGTAACCGTGGAAACAGCAGCTTCAGCAGGCGAGACAGTCGGAGGGCAAAATCCCTGTTGACTGCCGGGGACCTGCAGGCAGATAAACAGTCAGGCAGGCGGGCAGGCGGGCGGGCAAGCAGACGGGAAGACAGATGGGTGAGACCACACACACACACACACACCTGCTGCCTTTCTTCTTCTTCCCTCCATTTTTCTCCGCAGTGGTGCCGATGACAGCTACAGGCAGATCAGAGCGCCCTGATCCTGATGGTTTTCCTGCAGCATTTCCCTGGAAAACAACAAGTGTGAATTTGTGTGAATGTGTGCAAGTGTACATGTGCGTGTGTGTGTGTGAAAGAAAAGACATTGATTTCATAGGGTGTGTCCAAGCTTTTGACTATTATTAGTGTGTGTATGTGTGTGTGTTTGGGTTGTGACCCCCCCCCAGTTGAAAAACACTGCTCTACCTCACCTGTATCCTCCTCCAGACGTACGGAGACAGTTTTTTGATGGTGTAGGCGGCCAGCAGGACTGCCGCCACCTTCTTGATTCTGGGGCTCCGCCTCAGCTGAGCCGGCAGCTTCTGATAGGTCAGCTGCATGACTGATGGGAGGGGGGGGGGTGAAGCCAATCAGGGCGGGGCTAACGGCAGCGGGTCACGCTTGTCCTGCAGAGGTCCCCTGTCGTCATGGAGAAAACATCTCGCCTGAGGAAGTCAGACAAATCACACAACTCAGAATCTGGTTTCATAATCATTTCCTCTCGCTGGCCTGCAGGAGGCGCTGTCTAACCAGGCATTTTCACTCAGCTTGTGGTTAAGAAACCCCCTCACAGTCTAAGTTGTATTTATTTTATACAGGGATTTAACTGATTCTGGCTGCAGTGCTGCAACTTTTACCTACCTGTTAAACATCAGTTAAACAAAACAAAGCCAATATGCAAGTCATGACTTTTTCAAAGGACTAATTCGATTTAAAGTTACAAGACAACTTATAACATTTTCTTTCACAACGCATCAAGTTCAACTACTTCCATAAATTGACGACCAGCAGCTACAAAGGCTAAACACCAAGCTCTTGATCTGATCACAGGATACAAAGAGTACAGTAGCTGCATTTTCAGGTGACCCACTTGTATCTTATTCCTCCAGGTGAGTGAAAGCATTATTTATTTACCAAACGTTTTCAGATGAGTGCATGTGACAAAATGCTGGAGGAAAAATTGTTGTTATGTTTCACGCCGAAATGTGATCCTTGTGATTATTAGCTCCAGGACTGAGCACAGAGCGGCTCAGTCCTGACCTTAATACCACTTTTCACCTTTAGCCCAGTTAATTTAGTTCCTGTCAAACACACGCAGGAATTGCAGTTCTAAAACTAAATTGAACTAAGTCATAAAAGCCTCCTGATAATCTGATAATAAAAATCTGATCATTTTTGGACGGATGTCTTCTGCAAATAATCCCCATGTGAGACAATAAAGGCACATCCTATCTTATCTTATCTCAAAATAACTAAAACTTTACTGAAGTGTGGACACACACACACGCACACACACACACACACACACACACACACACACACACACACACACACACACACACACACACACACACACACACAGTGAGCATGTCTCCAGATGACATTCATTCTGAACTTAACTTTGAAAGTCAAGTGTCAGTAAAGTCAGTTCTAGTTATTAGTAATTTGCAGTTTACATGTACTGATCGGTAGTTGGAGGCGGGCTGTGTAATTCCAGCCTGAAAACAACTCAAAGTCTTTTGACCTTTGAAAGTCACAGTGACCAAAACAACAACAACACACAAACACACACATCCTAGTCTTGGCTGTGTGTGCGTGTTCTCTCATCCTTGCGGCACTGGACGGATCCGGTAGAGACCGACGGAAACGGGCGGAAATGATGTTAGGTCCGCTCCGTTAATTAGCTCCGGGTATCCGTTAGCTTCAGATCTTCCTGCCTGTAGCCGCCGGGACTAGCACAACACTGACAACTTCCGTGCTTTAGTAAAATAAAAACGTCGTGTAAACACACCGTAACACGAGTCTGGGTTTAACCCGGTAGTTTGGCTGTCGGCCGCAGCTACAAGCAGCCATGCTAACTGGCGCTAGCCGCTAGCAGGAACTTTATTTGCTCCTGTGATGTGGAGATTAAACGAGCTCAAAGGAATAAGTTAAAAAAAAAAAAAAAAAAAAAAAAACCGGCCGTGGAGTCTGACCTCAGTTCTGTTCGCAGCGGCGGAGACACAGCGACAGTCCGCCACAGCTTTCAACCCGATGCGGGATCAGCGTTGTGTTGTGAAAAGTTTTTGGGGTTTCTTTTAACGTCGGTGGAGAAAGTTCAGCATGTTTACCTGAGGGGACGGTCGGGCCGCGTCCCAATACTGAGCTCCGAGTCCTGCAACCGCCTCCCTCCTTCCTCCAACTCCCCCTGACTCACTTCCTTGTCCTGATCCGACTCTCGGTCCGACCTCCTACTTTCGCGGAAACGGTCCACGGTCGAATCGCAGCGTGTTTCCCATCAGTCTGGTGGATTAGGCCGTTAAAACCAAGTTTCTATCTCTAATTTTACAGTTCCTGCTAAGTGAACCAGCCGTCCACGTGCCTCTAGCGCCGCCCTGTGGTGAAATGTATTCGGGTCAGTAAACAGAACTGAAGGTCCCTCAACTGAATCTATATCACGCGAGACTCACTTACCTCCCTCTCCCAAAAGCCCTCTCAACTTGTCCAATGACTGTTTATTTAGCCTTCTGTTTACAGCCTCCTGCTAAAAACCTGATGCTTTATCACAGCCATTACCCACTATTACTCTCTCCCACTGTGTGACAGATAGAAATTCTGGACATTTTTCCCTGGTTCTAGTGTACCATGAGATAAAATATAATTCCTCCAGGGATATCAACTTTGTAAGTACACACTGAGTAAGTAAGTATGCATACACGAAGAGACTGTATTGTCATTATGAGCCTAAAATTTTGTAATTTTATAAAAAAAAAAATTATTGGTGATGTGCCATGGGATTTCTTTTAACCTCCACATGTTTGTATGGGGGCCAAAACGGTGTCAGAGGGCAAACAAAGTCACTGGCCCTTTGATGTGTCAGTGCCCTTTGTGACATCACTATGCTCTGGAAAGATGAGCCAGTTGAAAAAGTGGAGTTGGGATTCTTATGGAGTTGACTGACAGGAACAGAGACTGATGTCAAGAGAAGAGACTTGATGTGCCATCACTTTATTTACACGTAACCTCCCATTAATATCAAACAGCAGAAAAAAGGTTGACGGTGAGTGAAAAAGTATAAATGGGAGGGGGAAAAAAATGTTACAAAAAATGATATTTACAATGCTGTCGTACAGAAAATGCTGTAGAAGTACAGAATGCACCTGAACGCATCACGCAGCGGGATGAGCTGTGAGGTCACACAGCTGTAACCTGACGGAGAATGGGGGCCGGGGTCAGTGGGTTGTCGGAGCAGGTCCTGGTTGCTGGTTCCTCCTGTGCAGGGGAACCAGCCGGACCCAGTCTGGTGCTTTCTGTCTCTGCCAGTTTTTGGTTGTTTGTCACACAACAACAAGAACAACGACAACAGCAATGACGACAACAGCAACAAGTCTTCAGCGGAATCAGACCATGTGGCACCGAGGTGAGACGGAGTGAGACGAGGCCTTTGTGTGGCTGAGTGTGAACAGGGTAGATAGATATAGTTGATTTTATATGACTGAGGGTCTTTGTTCGACCTCAGAATTTCTATTTTGTTGTTATATAAATATTTGTACTACACATTATGACTTCATGGGAGCCGCTGAGGTTGTTATTTCTGGCCAGTTTATACCTGTGTCTCCATCCGAAGTTTATGAAGAACCAAAAAGAAAGCATTTCTGCTTCTTAGAACAAAAAAAATGATTCAAATAATTTCATTTATAATGAGAATTAAAACAAGTGTTTTTTGTGCAATATTTTGTCGGTGATACTGATGTCTTCTTATAAACTAGAACTCTCCCAAAAACAAATTTGGACACATTATCATCCTGAATGTGGTCAGCTGTGGACGGACCTGACTGGACCGGACCGGACCAGAACTTCACGCTGAGGAACCAAAGTGGTCAGACTGATCACAACTGAGGTGTTGAAAGGCTGACAACCAGCCGTCCCTCACCACGTCCACATTCTGTTTAAATGCTCCTCGGTTGGCTTCAGTGTCTGACCAGCAGAAGTGCATGCTGGGACATCTTTTTTGCCCACTGCTCTGAGGCTGTGTAACATGACAGTCGGGAGAGTCCATTAAAATTCCCATAAAACAGCATCACCCTGAACAGCACGGTGCTCTGTGGTTCAGTGGCGGCATCCAATGGCGAGGCACAATCTCTGGAGTTGGGCGGGGCTTCTGTTTGAATTCTAATATGTATTTCTAAAGCATTTTTTTTTTTTTAGCAGTTATGGCTAACAGTGTAGAAACTTTGACAAGCCGCCCGTCCATCTACCGAGGTCCAACGTCCAACCAGGTTGATTGTTAGTCATGTGACCGCCGTGACGACCACGGTGTCCTTGAACGCATCAAGAGGTCGTCCAAACTTATCAGCTTCTTCGCCGTGACTGGAGGAGGCAGGTCACATGACCGCAGCTTCTGGGCTGAACTGTTGAACCGAAGGTAAACATCAGACTGACTCTCCCAGGATGTCCATTGATTGACACCTCCGTCTTTTGTTTTGTTTTTTTAAAAGCTGGTTTCAGGCAAGAAAAGTGACCTTACATAGGGAACCTTTTTGTTTTAAATATATATTTATAAAAGTGTGAAGCTCAGAGCAAAAACTGGCTTCCCTCACTTGATCAAAAATCATTCAATCAATCAATCAATCAACTGTGATGTCATCCTCTGATTGTCGCTGCACATAAATTGCACCCTGAAAACTTTGTTTCCTCTTATTGCTCTTCGGAGGCCGAGCCCTCCGAGTTCAGACCCCACGAGCAGCTGATTTCAGTGTTTGGACGGAGGGGGCGGAGTTTCACTGCTGACATGGTAACATTGTTTCCCGTCACTGCGTAACCAGAAGAAGAAGAAGAAGAGGAAGAAAAATACTGAAAACGGTCAAACGGCATTTTAACTCCGCTGCCGCTCTGCATCCAGCCACCGGAGGGCGCTGTAGGTGTTTTGGCTTCACTTTTGGTCAGCGCTAATGACGTCCATCTTTTCGAAATAAGTTTTTCTGATGCATGATGGGATGAATTTCATTAAATCTGGAATCTGGAAACATGTTTTTTTTTCTTCTTGGTTCCCTGGAAATTTCCATTTTACTCTGAGAGGGTCGATACTGGCAGGAGCGGAGTGAGAGAGGGAGTCTTTACTTCACTGGTTGCAACATGAAGGAATAGTCCCACGGGGGTCAAAAGGTCACACTTCCCACGCCCTCGGCCCTTTGACCTTAGTGCACAGAGTCCCTGAAGAGCGTCACCTGACGGTTTTGTGGGAGGGGCGGGGGGCTAAGGGGAGACTCACCTGAGGGGCCGGGAACAGTGTCAGCTGACCTGCTGGTTCAGTGCGAGAGACCGTGAGCTCTCTGAGCTGGTGGCCTCAGCTGGTGATTGTGTCCTCGCACAACGAGTGCAACACTTTCATGGTCGTCGTCGTCGCTTTTATCAAAAGTCGGTGAGAAACTGCTTCAGTCCTGATTGTCTGACGACGGTGAGGAGACGTCGTGGTAGAAAAGTTTTAGAAAAACAACAACAAAAAGACGACAAAAAATGCTGCTCAGTTTCCAGTTTTAACATTTGATTGCTTTTTTCCCCCCCCAGAATCCCTCTGGGGCGCAACAGTTTTATCCCTGATCATCTCGGCCCGCAGTGGCGCCACACAGAGGTCAGACTGCAGCCCTGCATCGCTCTGACATCATCCTCCCCTGTGTGACATCATCAGGGTTCGGCCGCAGCTCCTCTGAAGCTCCTGCAGAAAACCTTCAGTTCTCTGGTCCGGGATTGGTCGCCTTGCCTGTCTGTCCGCGTCCTGATTGGTCAAACCAGAGTACCGGGTGACGGCGGCTCCAGGTTCAGGTCTCTGAGGGTCACTTCCTGTTTCTGAGGAGCGTAGAGGGGGCCGTCCAAGGACCTGGCAGACACAGAGGGTTGGACGAGGGGGAGGGTCAGTTCAAGGCGGTGGAGGGAGGGTACCTGTGCTGGCGAGCCGACACCCACCTGCCACTGTGCAGCGGGTGTCCGTGGAAGGTGGCCGAGTGCGGCAGTGCCGGCTTGCGGAGGGGCGGAGCCTGGAGGGGCGGGGCCTGGTGGTGGCTGCCCTCCGCCTGGAAGCTGGACTGCTGCACGGCGCCCAGGGTCCTCCGCCTGGCCGGCACGGCTCCGCCCGCCACAGTCTGACCTTTGACCCCGCCGCCGTTTGCCTTGGCACTGACCCCGGCGTTGACCTTCCCGTTGGGCTGGCTCTGGTGGGAGGAGCCCACGGTGTTCCTCAGGTACCAGTCCCTCAAACCTGCCAACAAGCACATTTCTGATGAGAATAGAATCTGCTGTGGACGACGCGGTGGCGCGGTGGTTAGCGGTAGAAGGTCGCAAGTTCGATTCCGGGCCTCCTGGGGCCTTTCTGAGTGGAGTTTTCTATGCTCTCCATGTGTCTGCGTGCGCTATCCACGGGTTCTCCGCCTTCCTCCCACAGTCCAAAAACTGCATGTGAGGTGAACTGGAAACTCTAAATTATAGATGTCAAACTGTGGTGTAATTATATTTGGCCCGCGGGGAAAGACAAAATCACTAGCAGAGCTGGCCCGCTGTTATTATACAGTTCATGTACCACTAATACTACAAATCCCGGAATGCTCTGCGGGTATGTTGGAACATCAATCAACACAGGACGTTCAACTGAAGGATATTATTATTAGTTGGTTTATTGTTATTTTACCTTTAAATGTATTAGCCTACGGAAAAAAAGTTACTGTTTAAATTTAAATGCTGGAATTTTGGAGTTTTTTCATTTGAAATTTGATTTTGCATGTATGTTTGCAATACTAAGTTATTTATTGTGTAGTATTAAGCGTTGAATATAGGTCCATATAAAAAGGTTCAGTGTTCTATCTGGAGGAAGATTCTGTTCAATAAATATCAACGCTGGCCCCAGACCTTTTGGACCAGTTTGACCCCACTGTGTGTTTATATTGTCCGTAGTTGTGTGCGTGACACCGAAATGATTGTTTGTCTCTGTATGAGGCCCTGCGATGAACTAGCGGCTTGTCCAGCGTGTCACCCTGCCTTCACCCTATAACAGCTGGGAGAGGCTGCAGCAGACCCCCGGGATCTTGAGTGCAGGAAAAATCAGGTATGGAAGACGGATGGATGGATGGATGAAATCTGATGTCTTGATGTTGTTTTCGTGTTTTTTCTCTCACAGCAGCCTAAAACAGCTTCGACTCTGACGTTCGGCGCCACCAGCCAGTGTGTTTCATGTATCTTGCTCTCCTCCGTAGGGGATCGTGAAGAACTCTTGTTCTGTCACTCTTCTCTGTGTTCTCTAGGCACGGTCTGCGGATGTCGGCTGGTGCAGAGGGGCGGAGCTCTGCAGCAGCCGACCGTGCTCTGATTGGTCGCAAACAGCAGGTGTCTGCTCCTGTTTTAGTTTTTCTCTCTCTATCTCCACCTGCTGCTGCTCAGCGCCAGAATAAATCAGGCCGGCAGGTAATTAAAGCCGTCTCGGTGGACGGTTGCAACCTGTTGATCCCGGTGTGATACGTCACGCTCCCACTAGGTGGCCCTGCTGTCTGCTGCCGTCTCTGCTGCAGTGACCCAATTTTTGGCTCTGCTGCATTAAACATTCATGAGATTTTATCAGTGCAGAGTTTCTGAAGCAGAGTGCGAGAGCAAGCCACCGCAGCGCCTGGAGACTCCTCACACCTGTGGAGGAAGACTGAGGAGGAAGGCTGAAGAGGAACACAGTGGAGGAACACTGGAGGAATACTTTGGAGCAACACTATGGAGGAACACTGAGGAGGCACACTGGAGGAACACTGGAAGAACATCAAGGAGGAACACTGTGGAGAACACTGTGGAGGAACACCGCAGAGCAGCAGAGCTGCATGTGGCTAAGTAGGCTAATTGATCCCTGAAGGTCAGACCTTCTTTGGCTGAGATGATGAAATGAAATGCGCCATGGTCGAGACACAGTGAAGATCCAGAGAGCAGGAAGCTGCAGGGTGGTCCAGGCCATGGGACCTCCACTGTTACCTTCACCTCCTCCGTGATCTCCACCTCCACTGTTCCCTCCACCTCCACTGTTCCTTCCACTGTTCCCTCCACCTCCACTGTTCCCTCCACTGTTCCCTCCACTTCCACTGTTACCTCCACCTCCACTGTTCCCTTCACCTCCTCCGGGATCTCTACCTCCACTGTTCCCTCCACTGTTCCCTCCACCTCCACTGTTCCCTCCACTGTTTCCTCCACCTCCACTGTTGCCTCCACCCCCACTGTGAGCTCCACCTCCACCATGACCTCCACTGTTCTCTTCACCTCCACTGTTCCCTTCACCTCCACTGTTTGCCTCCACCTCCTCTGTAAGCTCCACCTCCACCACTGGCTGGTCCACAGAGAGTGTGCAGTTCCTACCTTCCAGGGCGAGCGCCTTGTGCAGGCTCCTGGTGGCCTCCTCCAGGTGGCTGTCCTGGGGCGGGGCCTGCTGGGGCGGGCGGGGGGGCAGCAGGTGAGGGTGGGGGTCAGGCTGGATGGCGCCCAGGGGCGGCGGCTGGACGTCAGCCTGACCCGACTGCACGGGCAGGAACGGCCCGCACGATTTGGTGCGGGTCACCTTGATCCTCTGATTGGCCGGGTGGGCGCGGCCGGCGGGCGGGGCTCCCTGCTGGGGAGCGTAGCCATTGTAGAGCAGCTGCTGGTGCGCCGTGATTGGCTGCCGGCTGCCACTCTGGCACTGCTGCCGCTGCTGCAGCTGCTGCTGCTGATGTTGCTGCTGCTGCTGCTGCTGCTTCCCCCAGACGTAGTCCAGCAGCACCTCGCTGTAGCCGGCCCCCCTGACCCCGCCCCTCCCCCGCCCCGCCCCGCCCCCATCGGGAAGTCCGTTGGTTGTCTTTGTCCGCCCGTCGGCCAGCGTTTCCGAGCTCCGGAACAACCCGGCCGTGCTGGTCCCCCTCGACCCGGACCCGGACACCTGGCCGTTCAGCCACGCCCCCCCCGGAGGCTTGGCCGCCCCTCCCCCCTCCTCCTGGTGGTGGTGGTGGTGGATGCGGTCCAGGAGTCCGTCGGAACTGTTGCTGTGGCGTGCCAAGCCCGGGTCTGACGGACCGGACGAGGACGAGGACTCCAGTGAGCGGGGTGGGAGTGGAGGCGGGGGGAGGGGGAGGGGCCTGTGGGCCGGAAGAGTCTCTGGATGGTCGTTCCTGAATGGAAAGGGGGGTCCGGGGGAGGGGGGGGTGTGTGGAGAGAAGAGGGGGAACATGCCGCTGTTATGATGCGTTCAATAACATTGGAGGAGGGATTGTTTCAATTTTGAATTTATGACTTTGGAGGTGGATGGATGGATGGATGGATGGAGGTGATCGGAAGACCGCAAACAGGAACCTAACGGCGTGCTAATGACTGGTTAACGGCCGGCTAAGCAGATTTACACAAAACAAAACGCATGCTCACCTGTTGTGCAGTGAGTTCCTCCTGGTTTTGCTGTGATAGAAAACCTCCACTGGAGAACCAGTCGTGGCCAGCAGAGGGCGACACTGGGACACGCCGTCGTCTGACAGGGAAAATAAATCAGGAGAGTCGAGTACAGTGTGTGTCTGCCAGCAGGTGGCACAGCAACAGCAACAAACGTGGCGGTGTGTGTGTGCGTGTGTGCGTGTGTGTGCGTGTGTGCGTGTGTTACCATTATCGTGTCCCGTTGAATCTGATGTTGAACTGCTCTCAGACTTCACCATGTCATCTGAAAAGACACACACACACACACACACGCGCGCGCGGACACACACACACACACACACACTGTGTCAGGCTGTGGCTGTTACACAATGATCAGTTTCCTGGAGCCAAAAGTTAACATCCGCCTCAAAGCAGTAAAAATAAAAACTTCACATTCTAAGGACTCAAACAGAAGGCGACATTGTGAGTCAGAGCCATGCAACACACACACACACACACACACACACACACACACACACACACACACACACACACACAAATACACACGCTCTCACACACACAAACGCTTTCACACACACAATCACTCACATGCTCAGCTGGCTGCAGATGAAAAGTCATTGTTTCAGGAAAAGAAAGGAAACGTCCCTTTTCCTGCTATTATTCTGAACTGTACTGTGTGTGTGTGTGTGTGTGTGTGTGTGTGTGTGTGTGTGTGTGTGTGGGTGTGCTACCTGTGTGGCAGCCCCTGTGCACGGTCCTCTTGCCGTGGTGTGTGTGAGTCTGAGACAGGTTGTTTTGCTCCGAGTCGCTGTGTTTCCTCAGAGCGCCGCTGAATAAAGTTTTCCTGGACTTGGAACGCTGAGAGTCTTCGTCCTGAGGAGGAGGAGGGGAAGAGAAAGACAGGAGGAGGAGGAGGTGGAGGAAGAGAAGAAGGAGTAGAGGAGGAGCGGGAAAGAAGGAGGAGTAGAAAGGGAGGAGTGGCGGAGGGGATGATAAAGGAGAAGGAGAAGAGGAGGAGGAAGGGAATGTAGAGGTGGAGGAGGAAGAGGAGGAGGAGTAGAGGAGGAGTGGGAGAGTTTGAGGGGGAGAGAAGGTGGAGTAGAGGGGAAGGAGGAGCGGAGGAGCAGGGGAGGTAGAGGAGCAGGAGGAGGAGGAGGATGAGAGAGAGGAAGAGGTGCAACCGGACCACTAAATTAAACCTGTTGCACAAACAGAATTCTGCTGCATGTCTGATTGGCTGACACCTAATCGCTGCAGTTAGCGTGCTAACGAGGCCGAGCCTCTTCTCGATGAAACATAAAGACCCACCTCTGAGCGACACTTCCTGTTTGCGTGGCGGGAAGTCCCGCCCCTGCGTCTCACACAGGGGGGCTTCTCCCCGGCCTCCAGGGGGAAGTCGCTGGGCACCGCACCCGTCAGCTCCTGACCAATGAGAGTGCAAGGGAGAGCAACGTCACGCAAGCTCGTCTGACTAAAGCTCCACCCGCCGTGATTGGACGGCCGACGTCGCTCACCGCCTCCTGCAGGCAGATGCGTCTCAGCTCGGCCAATCGCGCGCTCAGCAGCGCCTGCAGGCTCCGCCTCCTCTCCTGCAGCTCCGCCATTCGCTCCCTCTGCTTCCTGTCCGGACAGGTGAAGGGGTCTGCAGGCATGCACACACACACACACACACACACACACACACACACACACACACACAGTCACAGTCACAGTTACACTTCACTGTAATAACACGGTTTTAACACACACACACACCCACACACACACACACAATTTGCTGTTTTCTCTCACCAGGTGCAGAGATGACTTGACCTTTGACCTCCATGGCTTGTGTCTCCCATGTGACTCCGCCCCCTCCCTCCTCGCCGCTCCACTCGTGCTCGTCGCCCCACACACGCTGGCTCACCTGCAACAGGTGCGACCCACACAGTGTCATCAGTGTGGTGGCGGGTCATGTGACCCCCATACCAGCCAGTCAGCGAGCAGCTCCGCCCACCTCACCTTGTAACTGGGTTCATAGGCGCTGCAGTAGTTCACTCCTGTTGCCATCCAACAGCCCCGACAACGTCACAGGCTCCGCCCCCCTCCCTCACTGTTAGCTGGCGGTGCGGTTGCACTGCTGCGGCCGTCCTGCAGAGGGAGCTGAACGATCCCCGGAGCCTCGCACCTGCATGGGAGGAGCAGCGGGAGAAGAAGGGGAAGGTCTGGTGAGTGGGAGCAGGGTCATGTGACACGAGATCATCAGTGTGACATGAGATCAGAGACAGCAAAGTGGAGAACGGCGATGGAAGGGCAGATAGGTCGCCAACCAATCACAGCGCTCTGTGACGGACCAATCATAAGCGTCTCACACCGGGAGCCGAACCAGCAACAACAAGCAGAGCTTCAGAGTTCTGCTGCTGCTGCTGCTGCTCATCTTCAAAAACCATCTCATGTTTCAAAACACGCACACACACACACACACACACACACACACACACACACACACACACACACACACACACACATACACACACACACACACACACACACACGCATGTAGCCAAAACAGGTGCGACGCACAAACAGCCAGCACAGCGTCCAGCCGGGTCACATGTCTGTAAAGAATGTAAACACAGATAACATCCTCCAGGTTCGTGGCCACAGTGCCCCTCATTGGTCATGGGGCAAACTGCACCGACCCATGAACAGCTTTAACTGCACCGCCAGAGCAAATATTGATTTCAAATGGTAATTCGGAATGATTAAAATTAACAAAAAAATGAAAAGGCGGGCGGTGACTCCTGAGCCTTCAGGATCCTGTGACCTTTGACCCTCGACGAAAAGGGAGGACAAGATGTTCTCCCGTGGCAGCGGGACAGCAGCAGCCCGAACGTCCCTGAGAACAGGAAGCGGAGGCCGTCAGGAAACAGGAAGTAGGAAATGAGCGATGAAAACAGGGAGAGAAGTGTGGGTGAGAGAGAGAGGGACAGGTCCGGGTTCACAGCCACCCAGAGGGGCGGAGCCAGAGGGTGGCGCTGGCAACGCGTCCACTTCCTGTCTGACAACGACCACAACAACCACAACAACAACAGAACCGTGAGAGTGTCAAACACAGCAGAGAGCTACACACACACACACACACACACACACACATACACACACACACACACAGGTGACAGAAGTCGTGTAGCCACAGCCTAAAAGGGGGATTCAGACTCACAACAATCAGAAGCACTTTGTCATTATTAGTATTACTATTGATCTGGCCTGCGCCGGTGGTGGGCGGGGTTTGACGGCAGCATGTCCAATTTTGAATAGTACAGGTTTCTCTGCTTGGCATCTCTGCCTGTCGCACCTCCTCCAGTGCACTTTGAGGTCAGCTGCAGGGTCGTCAGCTGGTGCCACCGTTCACTGATGTTTCGCCCCCTAGCCAGGACACCTCGCGGTGGGGGGGCAGTGGTGGGGGGGCAGTGGTGTGGGGACGTCTCCCCACACCACTGCCTGCAACTGACCTCATTGGGGTGTTGAGCCCCAGCTGTTGTCCTTCCTCCGTAGCCACATCCAGAAACTTGCTTTCTCGGCCCCTTCTGCCAGCTCCTTGGTTGCCCTCTTCAAGCTTGCTCCAGTCATTCCCAGCGCGCGGAGAAGTCGAACTGCAGACCCCCCCCCCCCCCCCCCCACGAAGCCCCTGCATCCGATCTCCACGGGGTGAATTGTCGTGGACCAGCCACCACCTCTGCGCTCCTGTGCCAGGCCGCTGTACTTGGACCGCTTGAGCTCATGTGCTACTGGAATTCCCTCCTCCCAGGGCACAGTCAGTTCTGTGATGAGGACTTTCTTGGCCGCCGTGGACCACATGACAACGTCCCGCATCACTTGCGAGACCTCTTCCACAACCATGGTCTTCCTCTGTTCCCTTGTGGCTTCGGACCAATCAGAGACGGTAGAGTCACCTAGGCGCCTTTTCACATCTTCTTCTTCTTTTTCTTCTTCTTCTACCAATCACATTTCGCACCTCTTCTTCAAGTGTGACTAACCTGCTGGTTTATCTGTTTATTGACGTATTTATTTGTTCATCTACTTTATTTGTTACATTTTTACAGTGATTTGTATTCATCCAAGTCACTTCCAGAACGCGGTTCTCTCTCACTGTTCACCCACACTCTAAAAAATATCCAATAAAATGTCATTGTAAAAAAATCAATCAATCTTCTTCTTCTTCTTCTTCTTCACCCTCTCCTTCTTGTCTTCTTCTTCAGAGGAGGTAATGTTGTGCGGCTGCGATGGCACTCACCCACCAGCAGTTGGGGTTGTTTGTCGCTTTCTTTTGAGAAGAAAGTCGCAGCCCCCATCGATCCCACAGCTGTTTTTCTGACATCAACCCAACTGCCGCAGGTCGTTTTTTTTTTGTCACCACCCCCTCCACCACCCCACTGACCTCTCCTCCACTACCCCGCCCCCTCCCACCCCACCCCCTGCCGCACTGACCACATGATTAAAGGTGATCACTTAAAAAGCTGTGCTTGCCTGCCACTTCCTGCGCTCCCACACAAACACAAACACCAAATGCCCTGACAAATGGTCTCCTCCGCTCTCCCTCAACCACCCCCCCCACCCCCCCGCACCTCCCCAACATTCTTCTGTCCTGCTGACTCGTGTTCAGACCTGCAGCTTCTGTCCTCCCTCCTCAGACCCGCACGCACGCCCGCGTCCTCCGCCGTCGTCTTTGTCGCTTTCCGGCGTCTCCCGGTTCTTGAAGGCCTCTCTCAGGTCTCAGGTGTTTGCTGCTGAGAGCTTCACAGTGCCGGAGCTGCTGACTGGATGAAGGATCAGCTGTGAAATACCACGCTGAGCTCCCAGTTATGTCTCGCACGCTGACGCCACCCGGCTGCATGTGCACACACACACACACACACACACACACACACACACACACAAGGTCAAACACCTCTTTGTGTGTGTGTGTGTGTGTGTGTGTGTGTGTGTGTGTGTGTGTGTGTGTGTGTGTTGGGGGCGGGGGGAGGGGTTTGACTCTCACCTCCTCCTCTCAGGTGAAGCTGCTCCCGGCTGAACAGCTGACAGAAGCTCTGAGAACAAACCACTTCCTCCCGGCTGGGAGCGTGTTTTAGCAACCGGAGCGAGTGTTTGGTGTCGGAGCAAACACACACACACACGCGCACACACGCGCACACACCGTAAACAAACACACACACACAGCCGTGAAAACTCCAACAAGGCCAGAAAATGAAAACATAAAGCAGGTTTATCACATCAAACACCGTGATGATGATGTTCATCAGGGAGTCTGAGGCACTCACACAAACACACACGTACACACACACTGTCACACACACACACACAGACACACACACTTAGCATTCTATGAAAGGCTGCAGCTGCAGGCAAAGATGCAAATACAGAGTTTAAATATTCAAGGCAGTGAGGTGTGTGTGTGTGGGTGGGTGTATGTGTGTGTGTGTGTGTGTGTGTGTGTGTGTGTGTGTGAGAGAGAGAGCGAGAGAGCGTGTGTGTTTGTGTGTGAGTGTGTGAGTAGCACAGACAATGATGGGACAGTGGAAATTTTCTTGACCCAGAATGAAATCAGAGTTAGCCTCAAGCTCAGAGTCAGCTAGTTTCCTCTGAGGATGCTAAAATCAGTGCAAGCTTCTTAGAGAGCTACAAGTTAGGCGAAAATCTAGGATAACACGTTACTAAGAGTTGTTAGGCTGTTGCTTCTGTTGACTCGAGAACGTTTTTGAAGGCTGATTTTAGCCTGCAGGTGAAGGTGGCATCGATGCTTAACGTCCAGATAATTGTTTAAATGGCAGAAAGGGAAGCTAACACTACCGCGCCAGAATCAACCAAAAACAAAGTTCAGTTCTGCTGTTTCCCAGAACAAAACAGGGAAACAACTGTAGGTGACACAAACGTCACAGTTGTGTAACTTCGACCTGCTCGGAATCGAAGGGAAAAAAAGCTCATTTGTGTCACTAAATGCAAGAAGCTCTGTCTTTATAAGGTGGGATGAGGTGAGAGGCGTTAGCGTTTGCATTACTGCGTGACTATAGCAAGTGGTCACAGCGTCGTAAAAATAACCCAAAAAAACACACACACACACATTAACCAAATGGCTGTTTCCCTCCAGCAAACACAACAAGTTGAGAGTCCGCAGACAGTAGCTACGCTAACACTAAAATTAGTGGGCAGCAGACAGCTGCTGAGCATCCAGAGTGAAAGAGACAGAAAACAGTTTTCTGTCTCAGCGGTGAATCACTTCATCTCCAGGTGTCTGAACACGTTGAATCAGAGGCTTTTATTTCCTCAGGTGTCTCCTGACACACACACACACACACACACACACACACACACACACACACACACACACACACACACACACAGCCGGCTCTTTCATTTGATTCAGCCCTTAATGATGGGGCTCTCCTCGTCCGGGAGGCATTCAGGGTTTGAGGGAAATCGCAGCTATAACAGATTGAATCTGAAACCTTGGTGCTCCAGCACCACCAGCACCTGAACACACCTGAATAGGTCTTTTGAAACCGTGGTGGCAAGGAGGAGAGTGAAGAAGAAGAAGAAGAAGAAGAAGAAGAAGAAGAAGAAGAAGAAGAAGAAGAAGAAGAAGAAGACAGACCTGTGTGATGCTGTGGTCAGACGGCATGTCGGGGGTCGGTCATGTGACCTGGTGGGTCGGTAAGGAGGAGCTGAGTGAAGCCGCTGTGGAGCCTCCACGGCTGGAAACTGAGTCTCCCGAGTGTGAAAGTGGTGCCGCTGCCCTGAAACTTCTCCTGCAGCAGCCGAGCTGGTCTGAGCTGCAACACGTCCTCACTGACTCACTCACTCACTCACTCACTCAGTGAGCCGAGTCAACCTGCTGCTGCTGCCTCACTAAACTGCTTCCTCCACGTCCTGCTGCATTAAAGCTGCAGGCCAATCACGGCACACTGAACTTTTTGTCTTAAAAAAAACAAAAAAACTTTTGCTTGATATCACAAAATTAATTTCGAGTTTTTGTCCGCACCAGTGTGAAGTATTGTCTTGTGTTGCCTTGTGTTCTATTGTCTTGTGATGTGCTGTGCTGTGTTGGTGTTGTGTCGCGTTGCCTTTGTTGCATTGTGTTATGTTGTGTTGTGTTGTGTTGTGTTGTGTTGTGTTGTGTTGTGTTGTGTTGCACTGTGTGACATCAGGTGTCCGACCACCTTCACGTGACGGAAAACGTCTGGACTGTGCGATTAAAATCATTCAAACACTTCGACTGACTCCACGTTGGCCTTTTCACTGCTCTTATTTTGAAAAGGTCAGATCCTGTTAACCTGAAGCAGCTTTACAAGCCCTCGCTCGCCCTCACTCTCTCCCTCTCTCTCTCTCTCTCTCTCTCTCTCTCTCTCTCTCTCTCTTTCTCTCCATTGTCTTCTATCTCTCACACTGCCTCACTTTCAGGAGTTAACTGGATTTTAACTGGAATTTTTTGGTTTAGCCCGTTAATCGAAGCAGTGGCTGCTGAACACTTTCCCCTGTAGTGACTCGCAAGTCTTTGTGAGTCACTTTGTTCGACTGACTTTAGATCAATTTTTAATCATTGGAGTCCCAAAGCAAGCTCGGCAGCCTTCCTGGTCAGTCAGGCCTCTGAGGAGGCGTCTGCATAACAACAACAACACACACACACACACACGCACACACGCCTACAAACACACACACACGTGCATTCACATTCAAACATTCCCTCCTTTCACATTCAGCAGCTCAGAGTTCTAGACATCAGCAGGGTGGAAGCAGGGAACTCAGGGGGAAAAAAAGAGCCAAAAACTTGCAGGAAGCCTTTTAGCATGCGACAAGAAAGAGAGCTAGCTGTACTTGAAAAACCCCAGAAGAAGAAGAGGAAGACGCAGGGCTGCAACACTAGAGAAAAAAACCAAAAAAAAACAGGGCTCAGTATCACATTATAGCGTAAAACTATCACGTTATTTCATGATAATTTCACATTATAACTTGATTATTTATATTAACTTTATATTACATATTATAATGTGAAAGTTTCACATTATAACACGAAAGTTATTACGTAAAATCATGAAACTTTCACAAAATAAAGTGATAGTTTCACGTTATTATAATTTGAAAATTATCACATTGTAACGCGAAAGTTCTCACGAAATAACGTAATCATTTCCACATTATAACGCGATACTGAGCTCTGTCTTTTTGTTCAAGGGTGGCAGCAATGCACTTCCGTAGAAGAAGAAGCTGCTGCTGGTTGGGCACTGCAGGTTCTTCCCTGCTGCTGCTGCTGCTGCTAACTGAATGGCTGACTGGACTCACTGCTGGATGGGAGGCTCGCCCACCATCAAGTGTGGCCCCTCCCACCAGCAGGAGGCCTCGTGGGTCCGTAGAACAGGTTGTGTGTTGAGCAGCAGCAGTCCAGGAACCAGGGCTTGCTGCCTCTGATGCTGATATTACCCAGCATGCTCTCTGTTCTGTTGTGTCTGCCGCTACCGCAGGGCGAGACAGGATGGGGGAGAGAGAGAGAGAGAGAGAGAGAGAGAGAGAGAGAGAGAGAGAACTTCAAACAGGCCGATGGTCGGCTTTGATATGGAACGCCGGCAGCAATGTGTGCATCTATATATGTGTGTGTGTGTGTGTCTGTCTGTCTGTGTGTCTGTGTCTGTGTATGGTGTTGAAGTTGTCCTCTGTTAAAAAAATCCCTTTGTGAATAAATTGTGCAACTGAAATAATTTACACACTTGTTGAAGCTGCTTGTGTTTTGTCTGAAGTTTACACCATAGTAGTCAAACCCTGGCCCGCAGGCCAAATTTGGCCCGCATTGTAATTATATTGGCCCGAGAGGAAATACAATATCACGACTAGAGCTGGCCGCCGGTATTACAAGGCACATGCACTGCTAATACAACAAATCCCAGAATGCTCCGCTAGTATTTTGGCGTGTCAGTCAGGACAGGACGTTCATTGAAGGATGTTATTATTATCAGTTTATTGGTTTATTGTTCTTAATTTATTTTCAAATGTATTATTAACCCATGAAAATATGTTACTGTTGAGATTAAATCAGAAGACAGCAAATAAAAAAGAGGCATATGACTTTTTATTTACATTTCATTTATTTTGATTCGTTTTTTTTATTTGAAATTCGATTTTGCATGTTTGCAATATGAAGTCATTCATTGTATAGTATTCAGCTTTGCTAGTTCCATATTCAGTGCTGTAGCAAAAATAGTTTGGGTCAATATAAAAAGGTTCACTGTTCTATCTGGACGAAGAATTCGTTCAAGAAATATCAATGTTGGCCCGCGACTTTGTCAAATTTTGAAATTTTGGCCCCCGGCAGCTGAGTTTAGGTCCATGGCATATGAGCCGATTGCACGGTTGGATCCGAGCAGGTCCAAGAATACAGGAACCGACGGTGCAGGAAAGGGACTCACAGGGGGAACAACGTCGTAAATCACTAAATCAGCCGTTTCTCAAATGGAGTTTGTTTGTTTGCTCGTTTGTTTTTTTCACGGCTTTGCGTTCCGAGACAAGATTAGAACGCCGATAATTCAAGTGGATTAATGAAAAGAAGCAAGTTCCCATTAATAACGAGGGAGCACTCACGCACACAGGCGCGCACACATGCACACGCGCACACACGCACACCGAGGAGAAGCTTTGATAATAATCACGCCGCTGAAGATCTGAGGGATCAGAAAAACTGGATCCGTTTAAAATCTCAGGAAATGAGAAACTTCAGAATAAAAGAGGGGGAAAAAAGTTTGATAAAAAAATAGTTGCAAGTTAAAACACAATAGAGAGGGAGAGAGAGAGAGAGAGAGAGAGAGAGACAAAACACACTTGCATTCTGGGTCACAACCCTGCGCCGTGATTGGCTGTTTGCACGCGCAGCACACACGAATGAAAAGATGGAGGGAGGGGCGGGAAAGGGGTGAGGAGGGGTGTGTGTGTGGGGGGGGGGATTAGCGGAGGATGGGAACAGATTTAGACGGGGGGTGACCGCGAGGTCACGGACGAATATTAAATCTGATCATTTTTCATCTTCCAGCTTGTCGCCCTCGGGGACCTCGACCTGAATCCACGCCTGGAACCAGGCCGCCGCCCTCGCCAAGACTTTCCTTCCCACCAGAAAAACCTTCCAGTCGCTGCACATTTAGCCCTGTGTTTACATCCTGCTGCTAAAACCAATGCTTTCTTGCTCCCTCCACATAGGTGTCAAACACCGGCCCGTTTATAATTATATTTCGCTCATGAGGCAACACAAAATCACCACTAGAGCTGGCCCGCCGCTATTACACAACACATGCACCACAAATACTACAAATCCCAGAATGCTCTGCTGGTATTCTGGCAGACTACTTACTATAACCGAGTCTAAGTAATATTTTCTTTATGCGCTTTTTCTTGCTTCTCCAAGGCATTGGCTTGAATGGTTGCACGTTCATTGATGGATATTATTATTGGTTAACTGGTTTAATGTTCTTTTATTTTTAAATGTATTCGCAGAATGTGGAAAAAGGTTACTGCCGAAATTAAAACTAGAATTAATTGAGAATTAATTTGAGAATCGATTTTGCATGTGTGCCATATTAAGTTATTCATTGGATAGTATTCAGCTTTGCTTGTTCCATATTCAGTGTGATAGCAAAACTAGCTTTGGTCCGTATAAAAAGGTTCACTGTTCTATCTGGGGGAAGATTCTTTCAATAAATATCAATGCTGGACTGAGACTTTGTCCAAGTTTTACATTTTGGCCCCACTGTGAGTTTGACACCTCTGCTCTACATGGTTTGAACAGAGACAAAGACAGGAGGTCACAGCTGTCTGCAAGGGGCGTGGTCACTGACCAGAGAGAGTGAGAGAGAGCGAGAGAGCTGCAAGTGCCCCTCATGACATCACAAAGGGGCTGGACTGCTGTAGTTTCA
>NW_027466069.1:7610000-7652500 GCF_046127955.1 Nelusetta ayraudi | reverse complement strand
TGTGATGGACGGGAAAAAGCGCAAGTTCTTACAAATCAGGAGAAGCGCCAGGTCTCTTCACTGCTGCCGCTGCTTTACTGGCTTCTTTTTCTGCAGGAGGAGAGAGAAAAAAAACCCTCATTATTTTCTCATAAGACAGGATGCAAATTTTCTTTCACATTTGGAATGCAATGCATTGGAATTGCATTGCTGCGAAAAAAAATCCCATAATTTGGGTCATAAGTGGATACGGATCTGGTGGCAGCAGCAATTATTGTTGCTTAGGATGTTTCTGTTTAAATTTTGGTTACATTTTTTTTTTCACTTTCCTGGTTTTTGTTTTGTTTGGGGTTTTTAACTTATTTTTATAGGAATTTTGGTGAACATCTTCACCCATTTTGATTTGTAATTATTGTAATGTCTTGTTTGTCTTTGAGTGGACCCCACCCCAGGAAGACTAGTCTTCACATTGTAAAAAAAATCCTTATTAAATAAACAAAACAAACGCAGACTGGCTCCCCTCAGACTTCCCCCGCTTCCCACGATGCACCTCACCTTGGAGCCACCGGACCTGCGTGGCGGGCCCGTAGCCCTTCTGGTTGCGGGCGGCGATGCGGAAGATGATGGCAGGCTTGGTGGTGTAGTCGATGTGGGCATTGGCCAGGCTGGAGGCCTGGACCAGGCAGGACGGGCTGGGGCCGCAGTAGACCCTCATGAAGGCCAGCTGGGCCGGGCCCGAGCTGGAGGCCGAGGTGGCCTGGCTGGACTGGATGGCCAGGTACACCGAGTACTCGGTGATCTTCCCCGACGTGACGGCGGGGGGCTCCCACGTCAGCTGAGCGCCGTCCAGGTTCTGCAGGAGGTGGGGGAGGAGAGATGAGAACGCATTGTCGTAGTGCCGCGGGGTCAAAGTTCCAAACTTGGACAAAAAGTCTTCCACTGAGATAGAAAAGTGAGCCTTTTCATATTGACCCAAACAAGTTTTGCTTCAACCTGAATATGGAACAAGCTAAACTTAATACTTTACAATAAACTTAAACTTAATATTGCACACATGCAAAATCGGACTTCTAATTTAAAAAAAAAATAACTCATCCAAATAAGTAAAATGTATATAAACATTGTACGCCACTTTTTTTTTTATTTGCAGCCTTCTGATTTTAATTTCAACAGCAACCATTTTCCACGGGATAATAATTAATTTAAATAAAAATAACCTATTAAGCCATCTAAGCCATGTTGACGGTAATTTTGTGGCGGCTCTGGTGGAGTGTGGCTCCCCCTGCTGGAGTGGGAAGTGCAGCTCACCTTGCTGATCTTGATGGCGCAGGGCGCTCCGGGGAAGCCTGGCAGACACGTTTTGAAGGCCGACACCTCGGAGAAGGCCCCGCGGCCGCAGATGTTGATGCCCGCCACCCGGAACTTGTAGGCCGTCCCCGGCTGCAGCTCCACCTTCTTCATCTGGCTGTAGTCGGGCATCACACCCGAGTCGTCCTGCACGCAGACACATCGTCAATCACCACGTTGGACACACACAGCAGTGTTTGCCGCCTTTTCTACGGACCCAAACCAGTTTTGCTTCAGCATTGAATATGGAATTTGAATTGAATACAATACAATAAATGACTTCATATTGCACACATGCAAATTGAATTTCAAAGTAACGTGTTCAAATGTAATTACACCGAGGGCCAAATTTGGCATTCAACAGGAAGTCCTTGGTCTTAAAGGGACGGCGCGCAATGTTGCTCTTACGTCAATCGCGTTTCCGTCGAGGGGCACGTAGTAGTGAGAGACCACCATGTTGGTCACCTTCACGATGCCCACATCGTACCACTGGTTGTCCTTGGCCGAGGGCTTCGCCTGGACGCTCTGCTTCTGAACACACACACACACACACGAACATTAGCCTGGGATTAGCATCACCCTGACGCCACTGCTGTGTCTCCTCCACCTACCCCTGCAGCTACCGCGACGCCGTTGGTCGCCTCGGTCAGCGCCGCCGGGGTCTGACTTTTGACTGGAGTCATCGGAGTGTGGGCGGGGCCAAACGTGCTGGCCAACCGGGCCACCGCGCTGGTCACGGCCGACGACGACGTGAGCTCGTGCCCGTTGCTCTCGGCCGCCGGGTCGTTGAGGCTGTCGGCGGGAGCGAGGCCCTCTGGGAAACACAGGCTGGTTCAGCACACCTGGGACAGTGTGGGTGTGTGCGTCCGTGTGTGCGCAGGCGTGTGTGTGTGTGTGCACCTGTGGGCATGCTGTGCTGTGGCTCCGGCTCTGCGGCCTCCTCCTCGGGCTGGTTGTGGACGTCCTGCAGCTGCTGCTGCTGCTGCACCAGCGCTGCCAGCTCCTGCTGGGTGAGGACGATGGGGATGGTCTGCTCCTCCGACCCGTCTGCATCACAGGCGGAGCGATAGAGTTATACATAGATATATAGACATAGATAAATAGAGATATGGACAGATAGATAGATATATAAAAACATAGCGATATACATCTATATATATATATATCTAGAGACAGATAGAAAGACAGAGATATGGAGACAGACACGCAGATGAATGCAGGGGATTCAGAAGGGACACCAGGTGGCGCCCTGTGCTGCTGCTTGGCGGTAGAACCACTCTCACCTCCGTGCCCCGCAGCATGCAACACCGCATGTATCGTCGCCTGCTGAACGGCCTCAGTGGCCGACGTGGCGACGGCCAGCTGGTCCGAGGTCAGGCCAGTCACCATCAGGGTGGTGGTCCCGGGCACCGCCTCCCCTCCGTCCCCTTCCGACGACATCAGCTCCTGGGGCAGCCCACCGTGGTCCGAGGTCTCCATCTGAGAGGGGAACGAGAAGGTCGGCGGTCACCTCCCGTTGCCTTAGTTTTGTGTGTGTGTTTGTGTGTGTGTGTGTGTGTGTGTGTGTGCGTACCTGTGCAGCTGCCGCCTCGCCGGCCTCCACATGAACCTGCAACACTGAGGCCGACGACGGCTGCTCTGCGTCTCCCGCCTGGCTGTCGGTCTGCATGGGCTCCTCCCCCTCCGCCGCCGTGGCTGTCACCATGGCGACAGTCACCGCCTCCGAGGCCTCCGTCCTGACCTCTCCAACCAGCGACGAGATCTCCTGCGGCGCAACGCAAAGAGAGGAAGGGCAGCGATTAAAGGGCCAGTGCGTCATATTCAGCTTGATTAATGATTTTTATATTGGGAAAAGCTCAATATGCTGCCCATAAATACATAAAGAAAAGTGTGTAATCGCAGTACAATAAATGTAATTTGGTTTTTCCCACCCTCGGAACAGTTCTCATATACATATACAAGAATATACATATAGTCATGCCATGATCTTGCACTGCCATATTTCTAAGGAAGGTAAGCTAACACTCGCGTCCTCAAATAAACCATCGAAGAAGAAGGTGGACGAGGTATCCAGGTTTGGGTGTGCAGGCCACCGTAGTTCCCAGAGAGAGGAGGGAGAGTGAAAGACGCTGCAATCTGAAATGTAACCACCTGATGTCGCTGCTTCTTCTTCAAAATCTCCAATTATTACACTTTTAATAAAGGCTGGTAGTAAAACCGGCCCCGCGTCACATGAGCGAAAAGGCAGGGGAAAAAAGTGCAAAAGGCTCTAATTATCTGGTGGGGTGTGGGTGGCGACGGGCAACTCACAGGTATGGCTGGTCCAGGGGTGGGTGTGGCCTGTGTCACTGTCGTAACAGCTCTGCTCTGAGTGGCCGTGGTGGAGGAGGAGACGGGCTCTGCTGAAGAGGAGGGGGAAGAGGACGGCTCCGTCGAGTCTCCCTGCAGGTTGTCTCCACCCTGCTGCTGGGCTGTATAACAGGAACAGGAAGTGAGATCTTTTTCCCATTCAACGTCCCTGTGTCCCGCCCCCCAGGTCCTCGGGCTGAAGGTGTGTTGGCAGGTTACCCGTCGCCGTGGTGGCCGTGTTGGTCGTTCCGGTCTCGTGGGTCTCACAAGGCGGATTGGAGCAGACCTGGAGGGAGAGACGACTCGGCAGTGTCATTCGGTTCTACGCTGAGCAATCAAATCAAAGTCAGACTTTATTTAAAAAGCACTTTTCATACAAAAGTGCTTTTTAATCTGGCCCGGGCTGGTTCAAAAAGCTTAATTGGCTGCAAATGGCCCCCGAGCCGTAGTTTGCCCATGCCTGACATAAACCCACACCCCTACCCACACTGCAGAAACAGTCGGTATAGTAAAAACGGCAGGTCACTCAGGGACTTCAACTATAGGGGAATCATCCACACTGGGAGGGGTCCCCAGGATGAGGCCCCGTGGGCAGAATGGAGAAACCCCCCAGCGTGGAGGTCCCCCATGAGGAAACTCTGGAGCTAAGAACACTGCTCGGCAAGCATCACCTGGGCACGGCCTCACCTGTTTGACCCCTCCCGCCCCTGCCGTGGTGGCCGTATTGGTTGTTCCTGTCTCATGCGTCTCACAAGGCGGATTGGAGCAGACGGTCTGACCGACGGGAAGAGGAGCAGGAGTGGCTGCAGACGACTGGTTGGAGCTCACCTGAGGGGAGAGGAGGCGCTGGGGGTCAGAGGTCAGCGCCGAGTGACAGAGCCTCGCTTGATGGATTACACTCACACATTACATTGAAATGCACTCAAAAACTGGACAATCTCCATTCAGTCGCTGGTGATATTCAGACGTTGTGTAATAAATGATGGGTACCTGCAGTTCCCGGTTCATGCTGGAGGAGGAGACGGTGGCCGTGTTGGTGGTTCCTGTCTCGTGGGTCTCGCAGGGTGGGTTGGAGCACACCCGCTCGACACCGCCCATGGTCGCCGTGGCGACGGTGGCCGTGCTGGTGGTTCCTGTCTCGTGGGTCTCGCAGGGCGGGTTGGAGCACACCCGCTCGACACCGCCCATGGTCGCCGTGGCGACGGTGGCCGTGTTGGTGGTTCCTGTCTCGTGGGTTTCACAGGGCGGGTTGGAGCACACCCGCTCAGCGCCACCCATGGTCGCCGTGGCGACGGTGGCCGTGTTGGTGGTTCCTGTCTCGTGGGTCTCGCAAGGCGGGTTGGAGCAGACCAGAGTCACTGTGACATCAACACACGACAATGTTAGAACCGAGGCCGAGGCGTCACACAGTGTGGGTCTACTGGTGTGGCGGCGGCAGCTGGGGGTACCTGTGGCAGCGGCCGTTTCTCCAGCCTCTCCACCCGCTGTGGTCGTCGTGGTGCTCGTGGTACTTCCTGGGTCTTCTGAGGTCGGCGACGCCATGATGGAGACGGGCAGATCCTGGACCAGGGGCTGGGCCTCGGCGCCGCTAGGAGTCGTGATCAGAGTCACCTATCGGCAGAGTCATAGTGTTACTACAGAGTTACATGCTTACCACTGTGTTACCAGAGTTACATTGTCAGTACAGTGTTACCAGTCACTGTGTTACCTTTTAGTGTTACTACAGAGTTACACTGTTACTATAAAGTTACATGGTTACCAAAGTGTTACAGTGTCACTATGGTGTCACCAAAGAGTTACAGTGTTATCACAGGGTCATAGTGTTACTACAGAGTTACATGGTTACCATAGTGTAACAAGCATTACAACGTCACTACAGTGTTACTACAGAGTTACATGGATACCACAAGGTTACCAGAGTTACAGTATCGCTTCAGTGTTACAGGATCGCCACAGTACTGCTGACGTCACCTGTTTGGGTCCTGATGCTGCAGCCGTTGTTGTGGTGACCTGACCGGCCAGCGTGGCGATGGTTGCCAGGGTGGTGATAGGCGTTGCCAAAGAGGCGGTCACCGTTCCCAGGGTGGACACACCTGCACACACACACGCGTACATACACACTGATGCCGCTGGCCCACAGTGGGTGTGTGACGGCTGAGTGGGCTGTGTCAGCAAAACCCACCTGTCGTCCCTTTGACAACCAGCGTGGTGACGGTGGGCTTGGCGGCGCCAGACATCAGGCTGACTCCTCCCATGGGCACGGTCCGGAGAATGGTGCCAGGCGTCCCAGGAGCTCCCTTCAACAAAACCTGAACACACACACACACAGGTGTACAGGTGAGGCTACGTTACTTCATCCTGGAAGCTGATTGGTTTCTTTGACTTCCTGCTCCTGAGCCTCGTGCAGTGTCAGGGTATCCAGGTGTGTGAGGGTTACCTGAGTGAGGCCTTGGTGGCCGGCAGCACCGAGTTTAGCTCCAGTGGTAATAATTTTCCCAGCTGTTCCTGCCGTCATCATCTTCGTGGTCAAGATTGTGATTGGGCTGTTTCCACCTGGGGGGGGAGGCTTATTCAGTCAGTCGTCCTAGTTCAAAGGTATTACGTGCCAATCAGGTGTGGGCCAGCAGTACCTGCTCGTTGCAGGGCAGACATGGGGATGGTCTTGATGATGGTGGTCCCATGTTTGGAGGACCCTGGGGCCATGCCCAGAATGGTGGGCTTGGTGCCGGCGGCCTGAGCCGTGCTGAGGATAGTCTGTTTACCGTCAGCCGACAGCTTGAAGATGGTTCCTGCTGGGAGGCCGCCCTTCGCCTGGAACCGAGGGGGAAGGGGCGGAGTTTAGAGCCTGTCGCTGTCAAAGCGCAAAGGTAAGTGAGAGGGACAGGTGTGTTGGCCTCTGATGACCAGTACCTGAAGGATCTGGGTGACCGGACTGCTCCCGGCCTGACCGGTCACCACTCCACTCTGAACTGGCTTGGTCTGGACCACTGACACGACCTTCCCCAGGTTGCCAAGGTTACCGATCTGCAACGGAAGGCCAAGTGAGTGACGGCCGTACGAGCGGTGAGCGACAAAGCAGTAGGCGACACGGTGGCACAGTAGTTTGCATGTTCTCCCTGTGTCTGTCTGGGTTCTCCAGCTTCCTCCCACAATCCAAAACCATGCATGTGAGGTGAATTGGAAACTCTAAATTATCCGTAGGTGTGTATGTGAGTGTGAATGGTTGTTTGCCTTTGTTTGTCCCTATGTGGTCCTGTGATGAACTGGTCTCACCCTGCCTTCACCCTATGACAGCTGAGCTCGGAATAAGCGGGTACTGAAAATGGATGGCTGGAGACGACACGAGTCACTCACCAGCGTTCCGCCTCCTCCCACACCGAGGGGACTGTTGACCAGTGTGATGGTCTTGGTGATGCCGCCCACCGTGGTGACCACCTGCTGTGGCGAGACCGTCACCGTGCCCGACTTGTGCACGGTGATGATTTGCCTGCCCTGGGTGCCGGAGGCCGAGACTACGGTGGGGCCTCCCACCTGGGCGGCGGCGGTCTTCAGCAGGTGGGTGGCCTGGTTGCTCACCTGGAATACAAGACAGGGGACATTTTAAACTCAACTCTAACCACACACACACACACACACACACACACACACACACACACACACACACACACACACACACACACACACACACACACACACACACACACACACACACACACACACACACACACACACACAGCGTTACCATGGTAACCGGCGAGGCCACTTTGACGGGCAGCGTGCCGGAGCCTGGCGTCACCGCCACCGTCTTGACGATGGTCGCACCCGCGGGGACGTTGAGAACCGTGGCAGCGGACGGAGGGATCTTCTGAGTGGCAGCCGCCGCCGCCGCCAGCGCAGCCATGCCGCTCATCTGAGGGCTGCTCCCGATTGGCTGAAGGCCAGAGGAGAAGGATGGCGGATTAACGGAGGGAACATAAACAGGAAGTCGTCGTCGCTACGAAGGCACCTTTACCGTCGCCTGGCCGGCCTGAGCAGGCACCACCATGCGGACACCTGCGGGCAGCGTCGTCACGGTCATCGGGGATTTAGTGGCGGCTTGTCTCACGGTGACGATGGAGGCTCCGCCGGCACTTCCTGGAGCCGCTGCCACCTTCAGGACGGCTACGAAAACACAGGAAAAGAGGTAAGGGACCCTCACCGGAAGCATGTGTGTGTGTGTGTGTGTGTGTGTGTGTGTGTGAGAGTGAGAGAGAGAGAGAGAGAGAGAGAGAGAGATTTTCTGTGTGTGTGTGTGAGAGAGAGAGAGAGAGAGATTTTCTGTGTGTGTGTGTGTGTGTGTCAGGGGGCAGCAACACACCTGGCGCTTTAACAACAGCAGCCAATGGGCTTCCGGATATGGAGGCGGCGGGAGAGGGCACCAGCGTAATGCCCTGGTTGGTGGGCGTGACCATGGCGGGGGCGGGGCTTTTCGGAGAGCTGGCTCTGGGCGTGGCCGAGGGCACTGGGCTGGAGGTGGGCGCCGCGGCCGCGGTCGCAGGAATGTCGTACTTCTGCAGCTGCAGCAGGTAGGTGTCGGCCGTCTGCGCCGGCCCCCAACTCACCTCCAGGCTGCTGGTGTTGGCCCGGACCAGCTGCACGCGGGTCGGGGCGCTGGGACGCTCTGAGGGCGGGACGACAGGAGGTCGCACTCAGGAACCGGCACAGTGGAGGAGGCAGAGGTGCAGAGAGAGAGAGGAGGCGGGGGGGGGGGCATTGCGCTGTATCTCACCTGTCTCCAGGTACCAGAGGTCCTTGCAGCACACCTGGTTGTTCCAGGCCTTCCTGTAGCCGTCCCGGCCGCTCCAGATGTACAGTCTGGAGTTGATGGCCACGCTGCAGTGACCTGCTCGGGCTCGGGGGATGTTCTCCTCCACGCTGTCCATCAGCACCGTCTCCCAGCACATCGACTCTACACACAGACAGACAGTCAAGACAGTCAGGCCCAGGAACTGGTGTGTGCATGTGTGTGCGTGCCTGTGTGTGTGTGTGTACCCAGGTTGAGGCAGGCCAGTGTGTTGGTGCACTTCCACTCCTTCTCGTGAGTTGCAACCTTGACGTCGTCCATCACCAGAGGAACCCAACCACCAAACACGTACATCCTGGCCAGAGCAAGCGAGGGAGAGGGGGAAGAGAGAGAGAGAGCGAGAGAGGGAGGTAATGGGTGAGAGACATCCTGACGTCACGGCACCATGTGACTCACGTTTTTCTTCTGCCGCCATTTTAATTTACTTGTTCTTGATGGTCGTGGCCGAGTGGAGACTGCGGGGGAGGGGAGCGGTTCCGGCCAGGTTGGGTTTACTCCACGCCAGAGAGTCTGCGTCGCGGTCAGAACAGGAACCAATCAGAGGGGCCGCATGCCGACAGACAAGCGGATGATGATGTTGTGTGTGTGTTTGTGAGACTCACCGATGTCCAGCACCCAAAGGTCGCCGAGCCGGCAGCCGCTCATCCCTCCGTAGATGATCAGCCTGTTGGCACTGCGGTTGCTTGTCACCACGGCCGTGTGACTCTCCCGGGGGGGCGGCGCCTGGCCCGAGGTGGGCGGGATCTCCCAGCCCACCACGCTGGAGCCGGGGCGCAGCTCCAGGCAGTACAGGTCGTTCAGGTATCTATGGGGACCAGAATCAGAATACTCCATTAATCCTCATGATGATCGTCACCATGGTCACCACGGCAGCATGGCTGTCTGACTCCCCCCTTTTATTTTCGTTCCCCCCCTTTTCCTACCTGGGGATGTTGTTCTTTGGGTCTTCGCTGTCATTGGCCAGTCCTCCAAAGAGGTAACAGGTGTTGCCAATCAGAGAGAAGCTGTGTCCGAGGCGAGGGCAGGGGGGCGGGCCGTTCTTCGGAGCCTTAGCCTTCAGCCGCTTCCATTCCCAGCGGCTCGCCTGTGTGCGTGTGTGTGTGTGTGTGTGTGTGGGGGGGGGAGAAAGACAGCGGTGACGCTCCAGACTGACCACTGACCGACTCGCTGAAATTGAACCCACAACCGCAGCAGCGCGACGTCACCGACCTGCAGCTCGTACAGATCGTTGCTGTATTTGCCGTACTCCACCATCCCCCCGAACACCAGCAGCCTCGTCCCATCGCACACAAAACCATAGGCGGCGCAGCCGGGGGGGATGTCGCCTCGGACGGCCGGGATGAACCACTGGTTGGTGGCTGTGGGGAGAGGAGGGACAGAGAGTTGATGTTAAGGTCCTCTGTCCTCCACCAGGAGACCAGTGAAGGGCCATCGGGAGGAACATTCTAGAGAGGTTGTCAGACCGCCGCAGAACACGAGAGCTATGTTCCTTCCTAGCTGATAGAAGGATCCTCTCAGGTGCAGCGCCATTAAAATAAATCAGTCAGTGTAATATGGTGGTTTGACAAGCCTCAGCGGAACTACAGTGATAAAGTTTGAAGGATGAACTCGATGTTATAATTGATGTTATAAAATATCATTAGTGGAAAAAAGCAAGACTTCAATATATAAATATACATGCATCCATATACACTACCAGTCAACAGTTTGGACACACCCTATGAATTGAATGTCTTTTCTTTCATTCTCATGACTATCGATACTGCAGTTCCTCACTGAAAGAATCAAAACTTCATATGAACACAAGTTATTAATTATGTGGGAAACAATAAAACAGTAAAATAACTCAAACACGTTTTATATATAAATTCTTAAAAATAGCCACTTTTCAAATAAAACACTTAAAGTCTTTAAATGTGTTTCTTTGCTGCATAATTACATGCATTACACAATTACATCTTGCCCATATTTTTGATGTCTTCAGTGTGTATCTACAATGTAGAACGTACTAAAGATAAAGAAAAAAACATTGCATTACATCTTGTGTCCAAATTTTGACTGATAGTGTATTTGTGTGTAAAGATGTGAGCATATTTGTACACACACAAGCTACATTACATATTTAAATAAATGTTTTCTACTTTAGGGGGCGTGGCTGTGACGTAGCCAATGTTTTCACTGAAAACGCGCCATTTCTCTGCGATCCTGTCAGAGCCGCTGTGTTAGCACCAAAGCTATCCCCCTTAGCTCGTTAGTGTTAGCACCAAAGCTATCCCACTTAGCTCGTTAGCATCTCTGAGCATGAGCTAAGGTAGCCTAGCTGGCTAACCTCAGTGTAACCCTGCGGTGGTTTCCCACCAACGAACACAAGTCTCAGTTTCAATCACAATGTACAGCCACATTAGCTTCATAGCAGTTAGCTCATGCTAACGCTTGGCTTCGCATTAGCATAAATGCCAGCTAACGGAGAGCTGTCGTTTGATATCCATGTAAAGACAATAAATTATCCCGTCTATATACTTCTAAGACATAATATGCCGTGTGTTACTGTTGTGCAGCAGTACCTGTGTTGTAGACGTGAAGCTCGTCCACTATACCCTCGTTCCCTCCGCCGAACACCACCATTAGCTCCTTGATAGCTACGGCTCGATGCCCGTGCCGGGGACGCGGTACCGGGCCGGTCCATCCCAAGACGCGCTTCCAGCGCGGCTGCAGCACGACAGGACCCACAGACCCTGTTGCCATTGCGCTTCCGTTGTCGCGTCAAAGTCCTCGAAAAGAAGGGGAAAATTCCAAATAAAATAAAAAACCTTTGACAAAGTCTCCACTGGCTAATAATAACGCCCCGGGATTAGCTACAGCCTGCTGTGCAGCTAACAGCTAACTAGCCTTTCCCAGCAGATTTCGAGTGTCCACGAACGATGCGTAAACAGTCGTCGGTCCCCAAAATGTCTATTTTCATCGGTCGTTGCAGTTAATTAATCCACTCCATTCTCTGGTGGCACGTATGCAACGCAGACGGGCAACACTATTGTGTTAGCTTCTTCTCAGTCCGCCATTTTAGCCCGGTGAACGCTGAGCACTCGGTAGAAAGCCGCCAACAGCTGCCCCGAGCTAACAAGGAAAGAACGGAGCGGAGACGCTTATTCGGCTGCGTTTGCTGAACGCGATGCACAGCAGCGCAGTGCAATGCACCAGCGCGAACGGGCCGTGCGAAAGCTGGAAGCCACCGTTAAATATGCAGAGCGGAGGATCTGTGCGCTAGGATGGGAGCCGCCATCTTGCTGCTAACGGCTACCAAACAAAACAGGGCTGCAGTAAATGGCAGGGAGAGGCCAGGAGGCTAACGGCTAAGCTGGCAGCTGACCCATGGCAGGGTGTCCGCTCCACCGCCTAACGTGTCAAATTATCCACAGTGCGGATAAAGTGCAGCGGGGGGACGAACATTTAACTGATGGAAAGATGTATTGTTCATGTGAATGAAGGAGGCACCCTGAACTAATATACAAATCATAAATGTGGTTGTTTTGTTGTTATTGTTAATATTTGAAATGTAGCAGCGCAAAATTTATCCCGTTTGAAAACCACAGCGTTGTAATTGTGTTAAGAGAGGCGAACAAAGGCTCACACTAAGTGGAATTCTGTAAGAAACTTTGCAGCACTTTCAAATTATAGATTCAGGATATGACATTAAACTTTAAAAACAAAAAAAAATCCAGTTTTACGATGGCGTTGTTTGCTTAAATAAATAAATAAATAAATAAATAAACACAATGTATGTAGACGAATATTGGCTTTTGTTTGGAGGCACCCCTGTTCATAACGGTCAGCACCACAGAAATGTAAGGATATGATTAAGAGACATTATCTACAAGGGTTTGACAGAAGAGGTGACTTCTGCACTTTTTCCCTTTTAAGCTGACCAACAGTTACAAGCAGGTGACAAACACACCTGGGTCAGGTTTCGGGGTAAAGCAGACATTCCTTTTTATTGTGTTCACAGTCATTCGGTTCTGTGCGGATTTTACTAGATCAGACTGAATGCGGACATACAGGGATGCTCTGGATTCTGATGCCCCCTCAGCTCTACATGCCTACCGACTCAACCACACTAGCTTTGCCGTCGGAGTCTCGGAAACATCGAACAGGCTAACGTTGTTGCGAGCGAGCAGAGCTTCAGAGCTGAAGCTCGTCGAGCTATTAAAAAAAATAAAAAAAAAATAAATAAATTGGTGCGACACGGTTACGCCGAAAAGTGTCTGCGCCACAAAGGATCACCGTAAACCAGAGGTAGAACAGAATTTCGAGAACTATGCACTTTGGCGTAATTTCGTTAATTAGCTCGTCGTTAGCATACATAGCATGCTAGCCAGCTACGGCGAACGGGTTAGCATCGACTTGTTAGCAGCAACTAACATCAGTATCTAAAAGCCGCGTTTCCGTGACCTCGGTCGTTGCCAGTCATTCAGACTAGTAACGACGCTCGAATTAGCTAGATGGACGGGTTTTGTTGACTCGATAAGCTGTAAATGCCACCAGTTCCCTTCCATCAGTAAACATAGCGGAGCGGCACCGTTAACTGCTGCCAGAAGCTACGGTGCCGTCAATAAACGAAATGCCTCTTTTGTCTTCAACGAGATACTTACTCGTGAAAAGCCGTAAGTTACAGTAAAAACCCGGCACTCGGGGCTAACCTAAGGAGGAATATGTCCACAGACGGTGTAAACTTAAAAAAACAAAACATGAACATCTTCTCATGCTGCTCAGGAAGACGCCATGTTTTCCCTCCCGAGCTTCAACTAGCGGGCAGCGACGAGGCTGTCGCCTACAGGACAAACACGGCAAGTGCAGCAGTGGCTTGAACGCTTACTCGCAAACTGACTCCCGAGCCACAGTCACATGTATCCCATTGGAAGAAAAAAAAAAGGGAAAGGCAAAACTCTACCGGAAGCCTTAGAAGTTTCCAAGGTGAGGTAATAATTTGTAATAATAATTTGTTGAATTGGAATATCGCAGCATCTTCTGTCCGTGGTCATCTTCCAGCGTTGCCTCGGCCAAACAGGACTGTCGGCGGAACAAGAAAAATGTTCCTCGAGCCAAAGAAGCAGTCGTGTTGGTAGGGGCAAATTCTTCTTTGTGTCAAGACTGCTGAGCATCCTCCAGTCCTTGGCAGTGGCCAGTGTGCCTGATTCTGGTTGCATGTGAAGCGAATCAATAAATAATTTAAAAAACAAAACAAAATTTGATCTCTTCATTAAGAGGAAGAAATGCTATAAAAAAAAAAAAAGAAAAGAAAAGAAGAAAGTATTCAGATTGTAGAAATGTCGTACGTCTTTATGCATTCAGATGTGACAAAAGATTAAATAATAATACAGAGAAGCGTTTAGTAAGGCACACACAGACTTTATCACGTTTGGCTAAAAATACTTATAAATCTGTCTGACATGAGACAATGGGTGTGAATAAACGAGCCATCCATGTCTGTGTGCGTGTGCATTTTTTTTACTGTGAAGTGAGGCCGTTGGACATCTTTGTAGTCTGTTTTGCACAAAATCACAGTATTGACATTTGATTGGTTAGTGTAGTGACAAGGAATGTTTGTATTCATCCGGACCACCAGCTTCGGGAGTCGTGTCCCATCCCGCCTCCGGCAGAGATCCCCAAGGCATCAGTCAGTGTCGGTGGCCCTTAAGCAGGAAGAAACTCCAGCTCGTCGCTCTCCTCCGGGCCTCTCGACTTGTCGCATGTCTGCTCGCCATCTGCCGAACGCCGAGGAGTAAACTGTGAATAAGTGTATAAACACATAAAAAAGCGACGAGACAGGACGTCAGAGGCGGGCAGACGCACACAGGTCGGCGGACGACAGCAGCTCGGGCGTCTCGATCCGTCCCTCCTCGTACAGAGCTTTCTTCTGCAGGAAGTGCCGCTTGCTGGGATTCATGACAACTGAAAAGACACGCACACACAAACAAAAACACACACACACACAGAGGAAGTGGTTGGGATTGAGAAACGCTGCTTCGCTGCTTAACGCACATGGGCAGTGTCTCAGTGAAAACTGCATAGAGAAAACGGACTGAAAATCATAAATTACAATCATAAAAACTACAAATTTTGAGATCTGATTATTTTAATACAGCGAACCGTGTCTGTGTTGCTGATTTCTCTTCACACACACACACACACACACACACACACACACACACACACACACACACACACACACACACACACACACACACACACACACACACGAAATGCTTGTGAATGATAATCATTGCTTCGTTGCATAATGTACACAGTCAGTGTCTCAGTGGAAACTGACAAAATAACTGAATGAAAATCATATAAAGATAAATAATAAAAACTAGAATTTTAAAGTCTCTGGTTATTTTTATACACTGAACCGTGTCTGTGTGTGATCAGTGTCGCCGATTTCTCTTCACACACACAAACACGCTTTAATGTGAAAGAGAGGACAAAGTACGAACCTGTGGGTCCCGGGAACAGAGACTGCAAAGACCTGATGGGGGAGAAGGACTCTGGGCTGGCCCCAGCACTGGCTCCGCCCCCTGACCGGCTGCTGCTGCTGCTGCTGCTGCCAGGTTGGGGAGGGAAGTTGTACTGGTCCTCGGTGGGGACGGACGGCTGGCTGAACTGGGAGTCTGCAGGTGCCACTCTGCGCTGCTGGTCGCCCGGTGACTGGGAACCACAGCTTGGGCTACCGGTCCTGTCGGCTCTGAGCTGGGAGCTCAGGTCATACTGGGAATACCCCCGACTCTCGTCTGTCTCGCACGGGCCGGTGAATGACGAGGGGGGCGGAGACAGGGGCAGGGAGGAGGAGTGAAGGGAGTGGTTTGAGGTGAGGGAGGAGAAGGTGGAGGAGGATGAGAAGGAGGAGGAGGTCGTGGAGGAGGAGGAGATCTGGGAAGGGCAGTACACGTCCTCCAGGGGTCCCAGTTTGGACAGTTCCTGGGACAGCAGCGACAGGCTGGAGTCCGGTGGTGGGGGGGAGGGCTGAGAGGAGGAGGCCCTTCCTACGTCACGGTCGAACTCCCGAAGCCTCTCAAACACCTGGATGGAGGAGGAGGAGAAGGAGGAGGAAGAAGAGGAGTTGGAGGAGGACAAAGAGAGGGTAGAGGTAGAGGAGAGTGGTGGAGGAAGAGGAGGAGTTGAGGAGAGGGAGGAGGAGAAATAAGAGAAGGTGGAGGATATGAGGAGAGTGAGGAGGAAGAAGGAGAGGATGCAGGGAGAGGTGGAGGAAGAGGAAATAGAGGAGTTGAGGAGAAGGAGGAGGAGGAAGAAGGGGTAGAGGTAGGGGAGGAGGAGGTAGAGGAAGAGGAGGTGGAGTAGTTGAGAGGGAGGAGGAGGAAGAAGAAGAGGGGGTAGAGGTAGAGGAGGAAGTGGAGCAGGAGGAGGAGAAAGAGGAGGAGGAAGAAGAGGGGGTACAGGTAGTAGTGGAGGAGAAGGAGGAGGAACACAGTAGGCCAATCAGAAAGGTGTGGGAGGGGCCATCTCAGCCATCTTTACTTTTCCAAACAGTTGAAAGAGTTTAAATTGGAGGAGTCGCTGACCTCCGTCATGGCTGGTCTTCGTTTCCTCATCCGGTCCAGACACCTGCAGGCCAGCGCCGCCACTTCCATGGAGCGGGGGGGCACCGTAGCGCCCTCTGTAGACAAAAGGTTGTATGAAGCAGCAGCAGAGACGACCAGGATGTGGAGGACGAAGGTGCGACTGACCTGCGACCAGCCGGCGGTCCAGCTGCTTCCTCCAGGCCTCCTCTTCCTCCACCTCGTTCACCAGCTCCTTCTGTAGCAGCAGGTGCAGCAACCAGTCAGACCAACATCACTTCCTGCCTGCCTGCCTGCCTGCCTGCCTGTCTGTCTGACTGTGAACCTGTGTGTGCTCTGACCAGGTATCTGTCTCCACACCTCCTGTCCGTCTGCAGAGCTCGGCAGCCGGTCAGGACCTCCAGCAGCACCTGAGACAAACGACAGCTCGTCTCAACCACAAAGCAACTTTCACTCGGTTCATGTCCGTCTCTTCCACCCCCTCCACCAGGGGCCGCCCATGGCCAACGGCATTTGGCTCGCTTTGTTTTCAAAAGCACCAAGAAAGACACAACATTTTTTAGGAAAGGGGTGAATTGAGAAAAACATTCTAGTACTACCTACAGTACTAAAAATTAACATATTATTCATATATGTTATAATAAAAATACTAGTATTTTCTTGTTATTGTGTTCTTCAAAAGAAAAAGGAATGTCTTTCTTTTTTCTTTTGCATACCTTGACTGTTTTTTCAATATCTTCTTGTCAGGGGCGTACAGTTTGGCGTGACAAACCATTGTAGACTTTGTAGATTTTTATGTTGTGGATAAGACTGACTTGACTTTCCCAGAGGTTTGTCTCTTTTGGTGCTTGTTGTATGTATAGAAAGACGTTCCAACAATCTCTATGTCAAACTCCTGAATAATAATAAATGTGAATCCATTTTGAAAGGATGAGGGATTTAAAAATAAACGGCGAAAGAGCTGAAATTAAAAACCTGCAGAAACATGGACAGAAACTTCAGTTCCTGTCTGAATCTCCAGGTGGTGCTGTGCTGTTCCTGCTTGTACGTGCTTTTCTAATAGTGACGTTTATTTGTACGTCTCCAATTAGTAAATTATTTCCCCCCCCCCAAAAAAACAAACAAACAACAAAAACAACTCCCATCAGTCCCTGCTGTGGCCTCACCACTCCAAAGCTGAACACGTCCACGGCGGTGCTCAGCTTCCCGCCTCGCACGTACTCCTCGGGCAGGTATGCCAGCGTCCCCCTGACCGTGGCCGTGCGGCCCACCGTGGTCGTCTGTGTCGGCGAGCCGCGGGGGGCAAACCGAGCCAGGCCGAAGTCGGCCAGCTTGGCCATCATGTGGCGGTCCAGCAGGATGTTGGAGCTGCGGAAACACGAGGCGGTCGATTGAACTAACAGACGTCTGGTGGTTGACCGTCCATGACTTCATGAGTGAGTGACTTCATGAGTGAGTGACTTCATGAGTGAGTGAGTGACGTCAGGTTTGGGCAGCATGATTCATCGCATTAAAACTGGTATCTGGATTCACACTTGCAAGTCAACCTCAACCTTTACTTAAGGCCCTAAACCTAAAAATTAAAAATAAAATGAAACACAGCAATGAATGCAGTGTCACAGAGCAGAAGTCGTAAAAAACAAACAAACATGAAAATAGATGCCGATTTAAAAATTAAATAAAGCCTGAAAAACTGAATACTGAAAATGAAACCAAATTCCGTGGGTAAATCTAGAATATTTTTTTTTTATAAATAAATTCTAGATTTTTCAATTCATTCATTTTGGAAAAAAAAAATATGAGAGAACCATGATCACAATTCTAAGCAACACAAAAAACAAAAAAACAAACAAATTTTTATTGAGAATCGTGCAGCCCAAAGCCCGGTCACTGTGATGATGCCACTGACCTCTTGACGTCACCGTGAATCAGCGCTCTGTGTCCCTCAGGTGGGCAGTGAAGGAACTGCAGCGCTGTCGACGCTTCTTTGACCACACTCACCCTCTGAGACCAGGAGAGCGGCGAGCCTTCCTGCACACACGCAAATAAATCACATCATCAATGACCTAAAACCACTATCAAGATTCATTTCATTGTGGAAAGGGTGTGTGTGTGTGTGTTTGTGTGTGTGCGCGCATTATTACGCTGTGGAGCTGATCTTCCAGCGACCTGTTGTCCATGTAGGTGTAGATGAGACACACTGACCCCGGTCCTTCACTGAAGCCCAGCAGGTCGACGATGTTTGGGTGTCTGAACCTGAAGAAGAAGAAGAAGAAGAAGAAGAAGAAGAAGAAGAAGAAGAAGAAGAAGAAAATCAACAAAGCAAAGGAGGGAAGAGGGCAACAACAACAAGAACAATGAGTCATGCAGAACTACATGAATCAGCTCTGTGGTCATTCAATCTTTATTGCTTTAGGGACACAGTGGAGGCGGAGCCAAAAGTCTGGGAAAACCCTGCATGAACTAACAGCTGCATGGCGGCGAAAAGCCGCTCACTCACTTGGACAGTTTGTCCACCTCGGTGTGGAAGCTCTCCTTCAGCTGCTCCCAGTCCAGCAGGCAGTCCTGCAGCAACACACATACAGTCGGTCACGCAACACCACAACCCCACCACCAGGCGGCCAAGGCCAATTGGGACAGACGGCTGACGCTTCCTCGGAATTCTTCCGCCTCGATTTCAATTTCTCCCAAGGCGGCGACTGAACGTGCTGTGATTGGCTGACCTGCTTGAGCCTCTTGACGGCGCAGTCCGTGTTCTTCAGGGACGCTCTGTACACCACCCCGAAACCCCCCTCGCCCACCTGCAGCGAGGGGCAGAAGCCCTCGGTCCCGGCGTGCACTTCGTCGTAAGACCAGCACATCACGCCGCCACTCAACACTGCCTCCGGTGGTGCCGGCTGAGGAGCGGTATTAACAAGTTATGATTGGGATCATAGATGTCACAGTGTGAGCTGTACTCTCATCCATGAATCATAAAAATGAATGCATGAATAATAATATAATAATACATTTATTTTATAGAGAGCTTTCCAAAGTCCTCAAAGACACTTTACAAAAGTAAGTTGAGACATGTCAGAATAAAAGAAAAATGACCTGAGGAGGTAGCTGGCGGTTTGAGTGAAGGCTGGAGGGTGGCGGGGCAGGGCGGGGAAGGGGTTTAGCACTGCCTTCATCTAGTCGGAACAGAATCAACAACAACAACAACAACAACACAGGTCATTAGTCAAAATCTAATCCTAGCTATTAAAAAAAAAGAGAGAAAAGGAAAAAAAAGTGGCACTGGTGTGGTCTGAAGTTTTATATGTGTGTGTGTGTGTGTGTGTGGGTGGGTTACCTGTCTGGGGGCTCAGGGGACGGGTGCGCGATGCGGGCTGTGTCTGTGATGGTTTGGAAGGCGGGGCCAACTGAGCGAGAGAGGCGGGAACAAAAGGTCGAGCAGCAGCAACAGGCGGAGGAGGTGGAGGAGGAGCTTGGAAGTGGGGCTTCCAACCAGCTACCCCTACACACACACACACATGCACAAACAAAGTTTTACATTTACACATCCTGGCCAATCAGAGGTCTTCCTCGCTCAACGACGCACACTCACACGTCAGGATGATGTCACGGGAGCGGAACAGACTCAGACGATCCAGCAGGTCGACCAGCTGGTTGATTTGGCCTTTCCTGCTCCCCCATTGGTTCATCACCCACGCGGTCCGATTCTCCTTCTTCTGAGCTAATTGCACGGTGGTTTGATCGCCCAGGACCTCTGAAGCTACAAGGGAGAGAGAGAGAGAGAGCGAGAGAGAGAGAGAGAGAGAGAGTCATCCGACACGGCAGATGAAACGTTCAGAAAATCTTTTTATTGCTCCCAAAATAAAAACATCTGGACCTTTGACCTCTGTCGGATTCAAAAGAGGCCCATTCACATCGTTTGCACTGAGTGGGCGTGTCTTAAAGGCTACACCTAGGCCGGCCACCAGGGGGCCGACCAGCTGTTTTCTCACGTCCATCCTTCTAAACGCTTTTGTAGTGAAAGAAACTAATTCTATGAAAGAAACGCTGGAGGAAAACTTAACCAGCGGCTAATTGTTATGAGGCTGGGAAGTTTCACATCCCTGTCAAACGCACAAAACGACGGGGCAAAGTTGTACAACCACCTCAGCTTCACATTGTATTCTGGTCACTGATAAAACGAGGTGGGGGTTTGTGTGTGTGTGTTTTAACCCCCCCGGACACAGGATGGCAGACAGCGAGGTGCCGACGGACAGGTAATCGCCCTATGTTTAACAGTCGCTACTATCCATTCTGATTCTGACTCACCGAATCGGGTCCAGTCGAGGTCAGACAGTGCGTCCATGACCCAGCAGAAGTCACACAGGACAACGGCCGGCAGGTCGTACACGAACGGTCCGTTCATGTCTCCGTACGACCCCCGCCCCCACACCCCCCCAAAAAAAAATAAAAATAAAAATTTGAAGCTACTCCCGAGCTACGAGCTAACAGGCTAACAGCGAGCCATGGGAGGGCGGGTACCGCTCAGCACCGCCACTCTCCAGGACCAGTCCGGGATGAACCGGTTCGAAAGTTGCGAAAACTGCTCAGCCTCACTACTAGTTTGTCTCCTACGCTACTTCCGCTTTTGTGACGGTCGCTCAGCCATGAGTGTGTGTACTTGGCAATAAAAAGCGCTTCCGGTTTCCAAATGACGAGTAAAAAAAACAAAAAAACGCGAAACAAAAAAACATTTAAAGACACTAACTGCGTGACGTTAACAGTGTAAACGTCATCTGTCATCAATTCTTTGTGCCTAATAGTTTTACTTAGCTTGAAGGTTGTATGCAAAGTTAATACAAACAGGAAAGAGTGATTTAAACGTTGTTTTTTTGCAGTGAGAAATTTTAAGGTTTAGGGGAATGGGTCAGGTATCACATAATTAATTAAAATGAAACTTGACTTAAAACAGCTATGACAGCATGAAACACTATATGAAAATAAAATGCTCAGGTGGGTGATGTCATTCCGGTTCAGAGAGATCCTGACCGAAGGAGGAAGTGAATTCACACTGTTTCATGTAAAAACACAACTTGCTCCGTGATGTAGAGTGACAATCACCACCTCAAATGTGAGCTACTGGAACTTGTGTTGTGTTCGCTGGCAGCGAAACTTAAGAAGCGGCGATTTTGGCTCGCAAGTTTCCCTCCTTATAACAATTTTTAAACGCTGCTCGCTTGTTAACACCGGTCGAATAGAGTTGTTGCTGTTTTGTGCTTTGTGTGGACTTAAGTTGTGCGGATATTCTTGTCTAATAATAAACGACTGTGAGACTCAAGGTGATCGTTTCAGCGTCTACATTTTCTCTTCTAGGACAGTGTTTTGATACAAGTCAACAGTATGAAACAAAGCCCTCTGAAAATGTCTCGCACAAAACAAAACCACGGTTAATACAAAAAGTGAATCCTATGGTTTCCGGGACACGGGCACAAAAAAAAAAACTTCGGTTTGCCTTGCAACCGTGACTCCGCCCACGCTCAGGTACTAGCCGGGCTTATGGAAATACCTTTCAACCGAGCTGTCCCGTACCGTGAAGGGCTGGCACTAGCCGCACAGGGCTAGTGGGTAAACGCCTTTAGTTCACCTCCTATAGTCTCCGCTAACCTCAGCTAGTTTCAGCTTTTTAAGCAAAATAAATTCTATTGTGCAGTGCATCTAACTGAGAAGCACATTTTTGATATTTGCACTACAATTTAGCTTTTTTGTGACCTTCCAGGAGCACCAGCGAGCCGGAAGGTTTTCGTGAATCCTCAGCAAGATGTTCAAATGCCACCATTTTCCTCTTTCACTTTCCTCTTTTACGCTCCCTTCCATGACACAGGGTTTCCACTTGGTCACTGACTCCCAGAGCTGTTTGAAGGTCTCTGTTGGGTGCTTTCTTAAGAATGAAATACATAAATCATTAAATAAATAAATCAGCAGATAGATAGGAAAGACATGCAGATGTTTTTTATGGATGACTGGGTGGAGTTTAATTTACAATACAAGGTATATATGGTATTGACCTCAGTGACCCTCAGTGACAGTTTCCTCTTTAGAAAATCCCACATCATGTGTCACAGACATTGCGTCATGTAAAAGTTAAGGTCATCAAAACATATCGTCACATTTGTCCTGTATGACTCTAAACTAAAACGGGGGGGGGGGGGGGGGTGCCAGTCACGTTCCTTCACTTATCTCACGTATGTGGTGGAGTCAGCTGGTGCCTCACAAGACCAAAGTGGTCTAGTGGTAGAGTGTCTGACCTGAGACTGGCAGGTTGTGGGTTCGATCCCCCAAAGACTGTAAAAATGGTACCCACTGCCTCCATGCTTGGCACTCAGTATTCAGGGTTGGAATTGGGGGGTTAGATCACCCAACAATTCCTGGACGTGCACTGCAACTGCCCACCGCCCCCTTTGGGGGTCCAGCCAGATGAGCTAAAGTCACCTCCTCCAGCTCGGCCGGCGGGACCACAAAGCATTCCCAGGCCAGCCGAGAGACGTAGTCCCTCAAGCGGGTCCTGGGTCTTCCTTGAGGCCTCCTCCTGTTGGACAGGGCTCTCCAAGGATGCGTTCAGGAGGCATCCCAAACCGATGCCTGAGCCGCGGAGCAGCAGTTCTACTCCGAGCTACTCCCGGGTGACCGAGCTCCTCACCCCGTCTCTACGGATGCGGCCCACCCACCCTACGGAAGAAACCCATTTCAGCCTTGCGTATCCGCCATCTTGTTCTTTCGGTCATCACCCAAAGCTCATGATCCTAGGTGAGGGTAGGAACGTAGATCTGCTGGTAAATAGAGAGCTTTGCCTTTCGGCTTAGCTCCTTCTTCACCACGACAGGTCGATACAACGAGCGCATCACTGCAGATGCCGCACTGATCCGCCTGTTGATTTTTGAGCTCCATCTTTCCCTCACTTGTGAACAAAATCCCGAGATACTTAAACTCATAACTCCATTGAATCCTCAAGTGTAGAAATGTTCAGTGTAGAAATTATTAGGTCTTGGCAGCTCAAAACACAGAGGCCAAGGGCGATGTGTCGCAGCACACAGTGGATCACTGCAGTGACCCTTGGGTTGCTCAGGATAAACCAAACTTGTAACCAATCTATCTCATATGCTTTTTGCACTGACATGCCAAGGAACTACAGGTGCAAATTAGCCAGTATCCCAGACAGAAGTACAGCTTCTGTATTACCGCAAGGTGGGATTTCGTGTCTTTTTTAAATATATGTTCCCTCTGCTACCACCTCCTGGTCACACAGAGAAGTGATCCAAGACAGCCCATATTCAACAGAGAATATGCTAAGGTTTTAAAGGTCCAGTGTCCAGTGTGTAAAATTTTGCTTGACTTTTGATTTTTATATTGGTTACAGCTTACCATACGGCCAATAGATAAATCATAATAAAAGTGTATACTGGCAGTACAAAAAAAGTAATTTGGTTTTCCTACCTATAGAATGGTTCTCATATAGGAATATAAGAATATATGTAGAGCAAGGGTCTTGGTCCTAGTTAGCTGCCATCTTGCACCACCATTTTTTAAGGAAGCTCGTCTGACAGTGCCCTAAATGTGAAACGTGCTGTCAAGCAGGCTAAGGAAGACCTGGCTTCCTTAAAGATTTTACACACAGGCCTCCTTTATTTATTTTTTTTCCAACACTGTTTTTTCCTGACCAGAAGACCAAACCTTCTGGTTCTCGAACATAGATATATCAACTTTTTGCTTTTCATTTGCTATAGATTTTTTCCAGGCTTATTTGATTAAGACCAAACTATTTATTAATATCTAGTTAAGACACAATAACCAATTTATTACATACACTTTCTTTTTCTCCATCTTCTTCTTTCATTATTATTATTATTATTATTATTATTATTATTATTATTATTATTATTATTATTATTCGTCCAGCTTTCAGAGCATCGTCAATACGGCCGGACCCTGATGAGTTCACATCTCGCGGGACAACGCCCCCTGCGCTGATTTGACCTCTCCTCGGCGCACATCTCGCGGTGCTTGCGCACTGACGGCGTTCAGAAATGGAGTCGGAGGGGGCGGGGTACAGAGGAGGGAGCGGAGATGTTTGGAGCCTTTTTTAATATAAAATTATTTATTTAAATAAAAATGGCCGCCGTGGAGAGCGGAGAGGAAAGACTGTAAGTGTGCTTTTAACATTTCATCCCTCGCTAAACCGCCACCACAGCTACCACTTCCGAGCGCCGCGGAGTAATTTCCATCGAGTGTTTTATTCAAGCAAAAGTGCGTGGATTTTTACCCCGGCCCGTCTCGGCAGAGCGGGGTTAACGGGAATACGTCACCAACTTACTGCTAAGTCTGTACTTTAGCTGCCGCTGTAGCTGGAGCGCGGTGACGGACGCCAGCTTTGTCCAAGCCCGCTTTTTTATGCGGCTGCCGTGCCGCTCGGACTCGCACGCAACTCCCGCCGAAGTCAGGCCGACAGCGAGTCCGTCCCACCTGCGGGCGCCAGCTATGTTTCCACCCGCCTCCGTCAGGCGGGGAGGTAGCTAGCAGGCTACTAGCCCGTTAGCAAACACTCGTGCGTGTGTATGTGTTTGTGCTCCGAAAAGGAAAGAGGAGGGGGGGGCAAGTCGGACAGTCGTAGTGTTTTGACTGCTACTCACTTGCCCGCCACTCCTCTCACGTACACAGACACGCACATCTCATAATATGACCTCAACGCACACACCCCCATCACCCGTCAACTAGCTTATCAGACTATTACCCCAATTAGCAGGCGGCTGCCCTAGTTCCGCTCAACCAGGCAGCTCGTTGCGTGTTTTGTGTTTAAAGGCTGTTTTCAAACTTGCAACCCTTTTTTTTTTTGCTCTGCGTGTGCCCGTGTTTTTGTTTTTTTGAGATGATACTCATTTCTTGCGCTCACTGGTTTCCACCTCCACTTTGCCCCTTCATCACAACAATAACACGCCAGTGGATGTTAAAGCTGAGGGGCGAGACCCTGAAAAGGTTCAGTCATTCCACATAGCGCTAACATGTGACATCACTTCCTGTCGTCCCAAAGGATTTTCTCTGAACACCCGAAATCTACGCTGTGGTGAACTACCCAAATGATTGATGACTGAAGTAATAACAATAACAATAACAATAATAATCACTCTTTTAAAAAAAATGATCCGAGATTATTTTCATTCTTCAGTTGTGTATGTTTATGCATCATGCCAAATCAGCAGTCTCTTTCAGCATTTATTTGTAATTTAAGTTGTAACGTGCACTGAATAGTTATGACAACCTCGGAATACAAGAGTATTTTAGAGTTCATACTATCGAGTATATGCTAAGGCAAATATCTCTGCCAGTGAACTGTCTATTAATAATCCACCATCCTGTGCACTGTGTATGTATTGAAGAGAACTTAATAATTCAAAGTTTGTTTGTTTTTAAAGGCATACGTTAACAGGTCTGTCTGTTCTATAGACAAAAGCTGTTTCCGCTGTGGAGACTTCACTTCCTGTTTACGGTGACCTTATTTTACAGTTCCCAACTGTGAGTGCACGTTTGCGTGGCAGCTGGGCAACGAAACACACGTTCACTTTATTTTCTGTTCTTGTCAAAACTACAGGCAGTTCACAGCAAAATTCCCCTTTCGACTCAGACAACTATGGTATCCGGTACTTGATTCTGAAAGTTCAACAGGAAAAATGTTTTTTAGCTGGCATCCCGCAAGACAGTGTTTCAAAGTGTTGTTTGCTGTGCGACACCCAGGAAAGTACAAACTGACAGAAGTTCTTAGTGGCAAACCAATTTACTAACAAACATGGATTAAAAATTATAATTTTTTTGACTGGGACTAGGTTGCTCTTTTTTTTTTCTTTCGCTGTATACAGACTATAAGGGAATCATTTGTATGAGCTGAATTAGCTCAATGAGCCAACTAGCTCAAAAAAAGAGCTGCGAGGAGAGTTCGAACCCTACTTGAGGTGACCGTTGTTGGATTTGGTTGGCAGCCAATCAGAATTACTGGAGTTGAACTGATGTTGCCTCTCCTCCACAGAGAGGAGGGTGAGGAGGAACCCGTCGACCCCCTGCGCCCTGCCAGGGAGAGAGAGAGGACCCACAGTAAGACCAAGAAGACCCGCCGAGACCGCCGCCATGCGGAGAGGGCAGCGGAGTCTGCAGCCCAGGCCTCTCCATCGGTGGCTGAGCAAGAGCAGCAAGCGGGAGAAAAGGAGCAACCGATGCAGGTAACTGACCGGGCCTCGCGAAAGAAGCAGCACGCATTTAACCGTTAGGCGGATTCATTATACAGCTACTTTCTCCCTCCGTCCACGGCAGGTGTCAGAGCCGGAGGCGGGGCCGTCAGAGGAGCCAGGTTCAGAGTCTGCAGCTGGCAGCGACTCGGCGGGTTCTCAGAGGCAGCGGCGCTCCATCATCCGGGACCGTGGGCCGCTGTACGATGACCCGTCCCTGCCCGAAGGCTGGACGCGAAAACTCAAGCAGAGGAAGTCCGGACGCTCTGCCGGGAAGTTTGATGTCTACCTGATCAAGTAGGTCATCCTCACTAGCCCCTTTCACACAGAGAGCTGCCTTTAGACACGTTGTGTCAGACACGTGACTGTTGCCAGTAAGCCGCCCTTCGGTTACTCCCACAGAACCCAATATCTGTACTGACGTAAAAACAAAAGTACTACATGACACAAGTCATTTTGGTGTAAACTACTAAAGATGTCTTGTGCGAGGCATGTTTATCTTGAAACATAATTTTGTTCTACAAACGCTGTTTTTTTTCCTTTAAAGATCTGAGAAATATACACATGATAAAGACGATGGTCTGTAGACTACAGCTAAAAAAGGACATCCTGCCTGTTCCAAAACGCATGGATAGCGATTTGTCTGATCTAATAAAGTTGGGAGACAAATTGCGACGACAGACTTCCATCCAGAGCGCCGACAGCTCGCAGAACTCACAATCTCGCCAAAAGTAAATTCTTCATGGGTGTAAGGTCGCTAACACAGAACATTATCAGAACTTGTCTGAGACACAGCGACTTGCTACTGATACTACCTCTGTAGCTGGCTAATAGATCATATTGTAAGTCGTATCCCCTAAGCAGAAAGATGGCTACAAAGGACATGAAAGACGCATCAGACCTTCTGTGTGAAAGGGGGGTACATTAGAATTTCTGGATGACTTGAAGTGACTGGTTTCGATGTGACTAATGTCTGTGGTATCCTGCTCAGCTCAGAGGGAAAGGCATTCCGTTCCAAAGTAGAACTGATTGCGTACTTCCAGAAGGTGGGTGACACAACCACCGACCCCAACGACTTTGACTTCACCGTCACCGGGCGGGGAAGTCCTTCCCGCCGTGAGAAACGTCCTCCCAAAAAGCAAAAGGTGGTGAAACCGTCAGGCCGAGGCCGTGGCCGACCCAAAGGTACTGAGGTTGCGACTTGTTTGTAGTTTTGGAGATAGTTGTGGTCCCCTCGGGTATATGCTGTACATGACAACTGTTTCGTATATCTGTAGGGAGTGGGAAGGTGCGGCAGGCCACAGAGGGTGTGGCCATGAAACGTGTGGTCGAGAAAACCCCTGGCAAACTGTTGGTCAAGATGCCTTTTGGCAAAGCAGAGTCCACCTCCGGCACCACCTCTACTACCTCAAAGGTACAGATAAGAATCAAATAAAAAAAAAATAGTGAGGAAAAAGATCCGGGTAAGGTCTATGTCCCAAGGTCCTTCTGGTCCCAGGTAAGTATTACTTCCTACATCCTTGGTCTGTCTTCACAGGTGTGTGGCAGCAGGGACTGCTTTTACAGTCATGATAGCCTCACTTTCATTTATCTTTTCGAAACACAACTGTATTTTATTGCAAATTCAATTTGCGTATAACAATTTAAAAGTTGTAAAGATCAATAGAATTAAATTTAATGCAGCGCTGATTTAAGAACTGTTTGTTTTACCAAATAAGTAAATAGTGGACTTTTCTCATTTTCACTGGCACGTCCTATTTGTCAAATGAATAAATCATGATCTGAAAATTCTTAAAATAAAATACTGAAAAGGAAAAAGTGAATAAATCATGATAACATTGAGTCCTAAAAGGAATAATGTTTCAAACTTGATTTTTGCACAATGCAAAATCACGAAATGTTAATGGCTCTGGTTGCTTTTTTTTTTTTACCCTGTAGGTGGTGACTCCCACTGTTGTGCCCAAGTCCCGTCCTGGGAGAAAAAGAAAATCTGAACAGGAACTGGTACAACCACAGACTGCCCCCAAGAAACGAGGCAGAAAGCCAGCCTCAGCGTCCGCAGGCGCGTCACTTGCCACTGCGTCCACCTCCACCGCATCGCCGGCTTCTAGCTCAACCGCTGGGAGCTATGCCACAGCAGCCATTTTAGCTGCCGAGGCTAAGCGGCGAGCAGCCAAGGAGTCTTCCACCAAACCTGTCGTCCAGGAAACGGCTCTGCCGATCAAGAAGCGCAAGACGAGAGAGACTGTGGAGGAACGGGAGAGTGTTCAGACCCCGGCAGTGCAGACGACGGCTGAGACTGAAAAAAGGGTCGACGTGGAGGCAGAACAAGGCAAAGACAAAGGAGAAACCTCCTCTGAGCCTCAACCGTCTGGACAAAGTTCCTCACCGTCGGACGAAGGCCCATCCCAGGGACAAAAGACACATAAAGGAAGGAAGCACAAGGAGAAAACAGGCGCAGTGTCGGGGGATGGAGGAGGTAGAGGAGAGGAGGTCGATGTTAATAAAGGTGAAAAAATAGAGGAGGGAACAGAGAGGAGTAGTATTAGCAGCAGCAGTAGCATTAGTCCGTCAAAAGGTCACAAAAGGAAGGACCGGCCGCCTCACAAACACCATCACCACCACCATCATCACCATCACCACCAACATTCCTCTGACTCTGTGGAGCCCTCTTCAGCTCCCTCCAGCCAATCCAAGCTCGGAGTCGAGCCCCAAACTGTGCCTCAGCTCACCGCCCTGCAAGTTGCTCCCAAAACACAGTTCAAGCCTGCAAGCCAGTCCCCAGCAGAGCATCGGCAACCCGCTTCACAGCCGCGACACCAGACCCAACCCCAGTCACCCAAGCAGCACCAAGCCCCTCCGAGACACCCTGCACCCCAGTCCTCACATGTAAGGCATGCCGTGCCGCAGCCACGGTTGCAACAATCCCCATCTCAAACACATAGTCCAACCCCAGCCTCCCCGCAAAAGACACACCCTGTACAGTCCCCAGTCCAGCAGCCAACTCAGCAACAGCACGCTACACCTCAGTCATACCCTCCTCATTCCCCATCCGGTCTGCAAACTCACCCGCCCCAAACCAGGCATCTGCAGCTGCAAACTCAACTGCCTACAGTCCATCAACAAGCCCAGCTGAGGCACTCACCCCAGTCCCCGATTAAACAACAAGCTCAGACCCGGCAGACACTGCAGCCTCAACCACAACCTCAAACCCGGCCTTCAGCCCAAACACAACCACAGTCCAGGACCTCAGCCCAACCGCAACCCCAACCGCAACCTCGGGCCCCAGGCCAACAATCACCCCAACCCCGATCCCCAGTCCAAATGCTAACCCAACCCAAGCCTTCAACCCAAATGCAGCCCCAACCCAGGACCCCAGCCCAAACACAACTGCAACCCAAAACCCAAACTCATCCTCAAACACAATCCCAGGCCCAGATTGCAGCCCAATCTCAACCTCAGCTCCAGCCCAGATATCCAGCCCAAACGCAGCCCCAATCCTTGCCCAGGTCCCAAGTCCAAACGCTGACCCAGTCCCCAGCACAGCCACAGCCTCAACGTCACCTGCAGCCCAGACACCATGTGCCGACGCAGCAGCCAACAAGGCACCCATTACAACAACCACAGCAGACCCCAAGCAGACCACAGCCCAGGCAAACTCCATCCCAGTCTGGGCCACCTCGGCACCAAGCGCAACAGCAAATTCAGCGGATTCAAACGCAGCCGCACCTTCACCCACAGCTTCAGCTGACCCGGCCCCATGCGCAGCACCTTACTTCCCACCGGCCATCCCCCAGCTTACCCAGGACCAACACAGTCCCTTCATATCAGATCCAGAGCGAAGAGCCACAGGATCTGAGTACAACAAGGCCTGGTCGACAAAGCCGAGAAGTCAGCGCAGAAGGTGTCAGATCAGAGGGAAGAGGGGAGCCGTTGGAAAGCCAGGAGATTTTAGGAGGTGAAAGAGGATCAAATAGTACCTCGAGGCCTCCTTCATCTCCAGGAGTGGCCCCAGCTGGAGTAGGTCTTGTCCCCGGGGCGGACGGGAGGGCGAGACTCCGGGTGGAGGCAGAGGCGGCTGGCGAGGGCAGGGAGCTCAGAGACATCGTCCCCCAGTCTGCTGTACCCTGCCCCAGCCGAGAAGAGACGGTAGAGTCACGGACGGTCGTCAGTGAAAGAGTCAGCTGATTTGGTCGGGCCAGGGGCAGGCGGACTGTTCGGTAGACTGAGTCAGCGACCTGGAGGAAAGGGAGTGTGACTGGGCTGCACTGTTACCCAAGGGGACGAAGGTCTTAGTTGCAGAGCTGGTAGGACTGTCGCAGCATCAGCTCCGCTGGACTCTTGTCCAGAGACTGAAAAAGGGTTGAGAAGCAACCCGCCGCTGAAGGACAGTGAGGAAAACAAAACAAAGTGCGTCTTTCTTTTTTTTAGGAAAAACAAACAAAAAGGAAAAAATGGATAAACAAGTGTGTGTGTATATAATCAAAAGGCAGCTGTTGTGTCCCGCTAGTCTCCGTGGGGAGGGGGGAGTAGTTTGGAACTAAAACCTAAAAATGCTTAACACATTACTCTGAACGAAAACGTTGCTTCCGGAATATAACCTCTTTTTTTCTTGTGTTTTGATAGTTTGTTTTGTCTCTGTTACACAGCTTTAAAATCTGATATTGTTGACTGAGGTCCCTTATCCAACAATGTGCTGCTGACAGACTGTATTTTCTCTGAGTTTCTGCCCCCAACTGACAAACAATAACTCCCTGTATGACTCCCTCACCGCAAACTTTCTTTGACTGAAAGCCTCTTTCAGAGATGACGGTTTGCTCTTTTACCTGCGCTCTCAGAAATACTGGTTTGTTTGTTTGTTTTATTTTTTCACCTTTTGTTCCCATTTAACCCATCAACGGGTTTTTAACCATGTTTCACATCCTCTTTAAGACTGCCCCGAAGAGGCAAAGAGTGCACTGACATTATTTAGTCGTTGCAACCTATCGTTGAAAATATTTTCACCCGATCCTTCTTGATGTGTTCAGACTAAGACACTCCATTGAGTGGTCATTCTCTTGCAAAAACACAGTGACTTGTTCTTCCAGCAGAAGAGATTCTTCCACTCTGCTCCTCATCCAATGTTTGTTTTGCTCGTCTTTTGTCCCAAAAGGAAGCTTCTCATCTTGAACCAACCAAACCCACTTTTGCCGTAGCTTTATTTTTTTGGGGTTCTCAGTCTTAAAGAAAGAGTGAAAGGGGGAGTGGGAGTCTTTTTTTCTTCTTCTTTCTTTAATACCGCGTCTTTTTCGTGTTTAATGTCTGGAACAGTTTGCATCCTCCAGTTTGTACAATCAACCGCCTGCATGTCGCTCTGAGACCCTGCAGGCCTTCAACCCGGAGCAGCACGTACGCAGAGGTCAACCGGGGGTCGGGGGTCACTGTTGGACGTCCTTTGAGCTGCAGCAGTGAAAACCTTGAATAACTTCCAATTCAACTTCCTGGAGTGTCACATGCCGGCTGTGGCATCCCTAAATCTGATTAGTGGATAGAAACCTAACTCTTGAGTCTGCCTAACCTGAGATCACACAGAAGAAGAACCTGACCTGGTTGTGTTTCGGTGTTCAGGGGGCCAATCTGAGCCAAGGGCTGTCTGTTCCTGATGTAAGCAGGGTCGCCAGCTACAGCACTAGCGATGCTAAAAACAACCCCCCGCGCATTAAAAAAAAACGTGACAAAACAAACTGGAAATTTACACGGAAATTATTTCGTTAGAATCTGCAATTAGCTCTACAGGTTTCACACGTTCGGCGTGCTGTCGCTATGTCTTGGATGTATTTAATGGGCTTTCAGAGCGCCCCCGACTGAAACTAGAATGCAGTGCCACCCTCCCCACTACCACCACCCAACAATATTCACTCACATTCATCAGAATCATCAGACCAGGCAATTTTGGCAAAGTGTCTTGCCCCGAAGACACAGGGACAGAAACAAGAGAATGGGCTAGAGCAGGGGTTCAAACTACCAGTCTGAGTTATTGGATGAGCTGCTCTTCCTGCTGAGCCACAGTCGCCCAGACTGTATTTCTTATACATTCGCTTTGGACCTTTCAAATTCTGACTTGTCAATCGAACATTTTCTAATTACATGTCCAAATTTGCCAAATTTAAAGTTTCAGATTTATTACTGGCAGTTTTGATTGAATTGACCACAAAAAAAAAACAAAAAAACAAACCCTTTCAGCTTTGCATTTTATCTTTAAACCACAGCCTCTCTGGAGGCGTCAGGTTATTTCCCACTAGTGGAAATAACCGTTACTAATAGCCATCTTGTTTGCGACACTCTGATGTAGTCTTGAAAAGGAGACTACCTCAGAAGACTCTCCCCAAAACACACTCGTATGCGAATCTGTGTGAGCTCTCAGGTTCTAGCCGCTGTTTGAATGTCAACGCTCTCTATGTAGAATCAATTTTCAGTCTTTGCACCTTCAGAATCAGCACCGGTGTGTGTTTATGCGTGCGGGGAGAGGAGTTCTGGAGCAGCAACGCAGAAGTCTCAAGCTCCTGAGCCCCTGACCAAGGAAAACTGTAACTGAATGTCTTCAAACCCTTTCACAAAATAAACGTGCCTCTGTCCACTCGCCAGGTGACGCTCGTCTACGCGGCCTCACCTCTGCGTACGTGGCGCTCCACCATAGCGCCCGGTCTCTGCTCAGAGTAGCCAAAGCCCCGTTAGCATGCTGCCTCTGGCGCAGCGGCGGAACCCAAAATGTCCCTCTGTGAACGGACTCACTCCACTAGACTCGACCCGGCACAAAACTACAGTAACCAGCCACCATATTGCATGTTCCAGAGTTTAGTGCCTATAATATTGTGTGCGTCTTGCCAGAAGCCACCATGTCAGCCAAGCCATGTTGTGTTTCTAGACTTAGTAGTGATGTGTGTGGTGACTTCATAGTTGCTAATATTGAGGATGAATATTCTGCTTTTACTCTGGTTGGAATTAAGTGGAAATCCAATACACTGTCGCTGTAGACAAAACTAGTTTTTACCTGTTTTTTCTTATTTTTCTTTCTTAACTAAAAACGTTTGATGTCCGCTCATGTGTGGTCGTCTGGCTGATTGTAGCTCTCATGCACAAAACAACAACAACAACAACGGCAAAGATGTGGGTGAACTTCATTCTGATTTGGAGGGGAACTTACACACCTGTTGTGTGTAAGCAAAACACACAACAGGACTACAGATGGAAGGACCGATCATCTGGAGAGTAACTCAACTGTTACATTTAGGTAGAGACTGGGTTACCTGTGCTTATATTTATATTATGCTTTAGAACTTGTGTATCATTCTGTGTCTACACATATTGGACTAAAGTTTTAAAGGTTTTTATGTCTTACTGCTGTTTTCTGATTAAATATTTTTTAGAGCTTAACATACAGGAATAGTTGCTTAATCTGATTAGAATAAATATCAGACGTTAACTGAATTACAATTGGTTCCAGGTTTACCGACTGTAACTTCAGAGTAGTTTAGAAAAATAATTCCTGTTTAGCAGTTTGTTTTGTTTTGTTTTTTTTTTTCAAAAGAGTGGGGAAAAAGGTACCAGAATCCTTATACATATTCAAACAAAAGTTTAAAGGTCCAGTGTGTAAAAATTTTTAAGGAAGCCCGGAATTGAAGGTAGCCCACCTGACGAGTTTTGTATATAGGGCACTGTCAGGTGGGCTTCCTTAAACATGAGGAGCAAGACCCTTGATCTATTTATATATACACTCACTTGTATTAGTGCATTTATGGACAGTATTCTAAGCTTTCACCAATGTAAAAATCATAAATAAATAAAGCAAAATTCTACACACTGGACGTTTAAAGTGAAGAGGAACTCGCATGAAGTCTGCTGTTTGCTTATTTGTTGAGCTTTTGTATTTAAAGCAATACAAACAACATGCAACTAGCAACATGGATAGCTAGAAGCTAGCTCGTCCAAATGTTAGAACGAGAAATTATTATAATATTTTATATTTAATAAAATAACTGATACAGGACACAGTCCTCTACATCAGTCTCACGCGTCACAAAAACATTATATATTCGGAGAAGAAAGCTGAAGGTTGGTCATGTCGTTAAACATGATAACCAGTTTCGCCAATGGGCAGACGTGATTCCAACTTGTCCTCAGCATAGAAGCCTGCTGCTACTATGTTCTCGTAATAGTATTTGACTTTATCCTCTCAATTACGTCTTCAATCTCGTGACTTCAGGACTAGTCTCGACAAGACTCCAGAGTGGAACGTGGCTGAGGAGGGGGGGGGGGTTCGTCTAATTCTTGGAGCGAACCAATTTCAACGGACTCTCGGGATGCGTTTCCAAAACTGCTGGTTGTACTCACGACGCGGAGGTAGCATCTTGAAGTTCGCTGCAAGACGATGTCGGCTCTGAAGAACACAAACACCAGCTCGGAGATTACAAAAAAATAAAGTAAACAATACTGCTCGTATGAAGAAAATCTTGGAAATTTAAGCGCGACACTCGTGACCTCTGAAAGGGTGAAAAGCCAGCCTGTGATTGGTCGTGCCGCAAGGCAGGTGAAGATGGCAGCTCCGGGGGTGGTTCTGGTGCCGCTGCTGCTGTTGCTCGGACCGGGTCCGGGTGCAGGTCCCGGCCTCTCCTCGGCCCTCGAATCGGACCCGGAGCGCGGCCGGCTGGAGTTGCGGCGCGTGCGGAGCCTCGCGAAGCAGCCCCGCTACGGGGAGTGCTGGGCGCGTGCTCTCGAGCACCTGGACACGCGCTGCAGGGACATGACGTCAGAGAGCCAGAGCCGCATCGCGCTGGGATTCACCATGTGTCACCTGAGCAGGTAAGGCAGCAGCAGCTGGACGGATGTGTCGAGATCTAACATAAATGTCAGTCATTCATTGGAGTTTTAGTGCTGTTACGCAATTTTTTCCCCCACCTCCCTAAACTGGTGAAACCTTTGAATGATAGTTGAACTGGTTTGTCGGAGAGTCTTATATTATTTTGTATTTTTCTGTCATTAAATGATAATAAAAAACAACAACAAAACAAACCGGGTAAAGAGGATGTAGTAGTAAAGTAATTAAATCTGTATGCTGTCAAAGGCTTGTCGCCAGGAAAAAAATGGAAATGTTGAGATTTCATTTGTTTTTTTTCTGAACAACTCCAGCTGATTTAGTGTTGTTGACGTTTCAAGGCTGTTTGTTGCGTCAAACAACTCTTCTCGAAATGTCCTGCTTTGGTAAAACATGACGTCGTTCCTCACGGCCTTCTCACAACGGTCCGGTCCCTGATGACATTATTATGGTGCCTCGCTGTGGATCTTTGAGCTAAAACATGTTTGACAGCGAGTAGGTAGTTTTTCTAAACTAAATAGATACTAGATACATTAACTTCCCCTTTTTAAGATGAGGAAGGCCTGCAAGCAAACCCGGCACTTATTTAGAGGGTCCTGTGTGTGTGTGTGTGTGTGTGTGTGTGTGTGTGTGTGTGTGTGTGTGTGTGTGTGTGTGTGTGTGTGTGTGTGTGTGTGTGTGTGTGTCAGCTCAGGCAGGCATTACCCATCATGCCCTGAGGGATCAGAGGTCAGCAGGTGCACCGCTGGCATGGACGATGTGGCCTTTAACACCTACACAGAGTTCTTCACACACGCTCACTCGATCTGTCACTTCCTGCACGCCGAGTCCTGGCAACAGCGTGCTGAGAACACCATGCACAGGTGAGGAAACACCCGCTCAGGTGACGGGCATCTTGGGAAAACACAGCCGGGTAACTCTCTCTCTGTGTGTGTGTGTGTGTGTGTGTGTGTGTGTGTGTGTGTGTGTGTGTGTGTGTGTGTGTGTGTGTGTGTGTGTGTGTGTGTGTGTGTGTGTGTGAGGCTGACGGAGAGCTCAGCAGGTGTAGCAGAGCAGCTTCAGTCCAGTAGGCTAATGGCTGAAGACCTGATGGAGGCCCAGAGCGCCGCCCTGCAGGCGCAGCAGCAGATCCTGGAGAACGGGGAGGAGCTGAAGGTCACCCTGAGAGACTCTGCAGAGGGTAGGGAGCAATTGCAGCAACACACTGCTAGGCTCCGACTCTTTACGATCTGACCCCCGCCCCGACCCCTCTCACCTCCCCTCAGGCCTGAGGACGGTGTTCTCGGAGCTCAGCAGCACCTCCATGGAGCAGCAGGTGGCGCTGTCCGAGCTCTTCAACAGGGTGTCCTTCCTGCAGAACTTCCTGCTGATGGAGGCTCACAGCCTGAGCTCCTGCTGCTACAACGGCGCCGCCCTATGCACCGCCTACCTTCTCACCTCCACACAGCGCTCTTCCAGAGCCAGGTAACACTACCCACCTGGCCAGGTAACCCCTCCCTTCCTCGCCGGGTAACCCGTCTCCCCAGTCAGATAACCCTACCCACCTGTGTGTGTCCGTCTAGGTTGGTGTTGTTGCCCCTTGTGTGCTTAAATTTCTACCTGGAGAGGAAGATTTACCAGTTTGTTATGAACTTTCATCCTGAACACAAACACATGGTGAATTGCTCGAACGCATACACACACACTAACCGCTACACCTGCATACAGGCCTCTAGGTGTGTTTCACCGTGCTTGTTCTTTGCCTGCAGGAGCTGGTCGCCGCCTACGTGAGTGTGTTGCGCTGGCTGATGGTGTGTGTCGGAGTGTGTGTCCTGCTGTGTGTGTCACTTCGCTACACGGACCCGGTGCAGCAGAACCTGCAGCTGCTGCAGCAGCTCAGGGAGATGCAGATGGGCCTGCAGGAGGCACTGCAGCACGCAGGTGAAGTCGGCGCAGACACACGCACACACACACACACTTCGCTTTGACCACAGCAGCGCCTTGTGGACGCTGTATGAACTGCAGCTCTGTGTGTGTTTGCAGCCAGTCTGGGCCAGCAGCAGCAGAGGAAGAAGAGGAAGGAGGAGAAGGAAGAGGAAGAAGAAGAAGAAGAGGAGCAAGATCTGAGCATCCACTACCAGCTTCTTGTGACATCACTTCCTGTCGACAGCTCGGGGGCCGACGTCAACCTGCAGTGCAACTTGGCCCACAATGCCTCAGCCAGCCCAGGCCGACGCTCACGTCGCACATTCTGCTCCTCCTCCTCCTCTCCTCTGACCTACAGCATCCAGGTGGACGACAAGCAGGTACTTCTCATCTTGCTCGTCCTCACAAAATTGTGTGTTAAATCCATCTGTAATCGGTGTCCCTCTTCCCTCCTGATTGGTCAGCCTCGCTACAGCCTGCGGAGCCGCAGATCCTAGGACCCGGCTGGTGACGTCAGGCAACTCCACTATGTTTTTATGTGTGTCCGTGTTAATTATCAATAAAAACTGAATTTTAAAAATGTTTTTAATTAGAAACGTCATAAAGCACACAACCCATTCAGAGAGCCTCTACATGGACTGTGCTGAAGTGCTAAAGGGCACTTTTTTATACCTGTTGCTTGATGTTTGCTCCAGTGAACAGTTCACCTACGTTACTTGTCCTTCCTCTATAAATAATTGTTTCCCCTCCATTCGTGTGAAATATAACAGATGAAATCGACAGTGTAATTCCTGCTTTAGTTTCCATTAAAGTCCTGCTCATGACTTCAAGTTCTCTTGGAGTTTTGTAACTTAAAAAAACAGGTCTGATGTTGCTCATCCGCCTTGAAAAGTTCCACTCTGAAACATTATCATCTGCTCAGACAGTTTGCAATAGTTCTTTAAGAGTTGTGGCTTTATTTTGGACTAGTCAGGCAATTTTTGGGAAATATTTAGTAAATTCCATCCACTGAGTGGTGCTGTGGAAACTAAACTAAACTTTCTCTTTCCATTTTTGTTTTGACACAGCAACAGAAACGTTGGGGCAGGGGCATTTAAATTTTTTTTACCTCTCACACAAATGCACCTAAATCACTTTCACGTACGGGATCGGACTGAACGGCATTGTGACCTTGTGACACTCACAGAAGCAAAGCTCAAATTTAACGGTTTAAATCCAATTGAGAAACACGTGGTAGACCGGGGCCCCCTGCTGGCCGAGGGAAACTACCCCCAAAGCTTTAATATGGCATTAGTTCTGCTTCTCCAGATCAACTTGGTGAACGAAAGGAGATCCGCTGAGTTCACAGACGTTGCTGCTGCTGCTGCTGCTGCTGCTGCTGCTGCTGTAGCTCCCGTGGAAAGCTGGGGGGGGGGGGAAATAGGAAAACAATGCTGGAATTTCTCTCCACAGTTTTCTTTTTGTTTCAAATTTCAGCCTCAGAAACCCCAAAAAGGGGGGGAAGGAGGGGAAAATGAGAAACAGACCACGAGGAGGGGGAGGAGGTGGAAGAGGGGGAGGAGGAGGAGCTGCTCCGGGATCAGATGTCTGAGTGCAGGAGGAGGAGTCGTGCTGCTGCTGGTCTGCAGCTCACATCAGATTTTTCACACAAAAGCCTTGAAGCTGGCGAGGAAGGAGGAGCCGACCCACCGGCTGGCTGCCTGTCTGTCTGTCTGTCTGGCTGTCTGACTGACTGTTGGGACGGTGACACTCTGGAATGCAGGGAGAAGGCTGAGAGGAAGAAAGAGAAAACACTTTGTGGAGGACTAAAGTTGCGGCGCAGCAGCGGGGGGGGGACGGAGAGAACCTGGAGCGGGAGGAGAAGTTCCAGCTGAGTCGGCACATTCTGGATGGAGGCTCCTTCAGGAGGCTGCGGGGTGCGTTCCATTCTGCGCGCTCACCCCCTCCCTGTCTGTCAGCGGTGAAAAATCCGGCGGCGGAGCTGGAGATGGTGTTTGACTGAGGGGAAGGAGGAGGAGGAGGAGGAAGAGATGGAGAGGAGGAGCAGCGCAACACTCCACTGAGCCCACTGACAGGAAGTGACCTCTGACCCCCCCCGCGGCCCAGGTTGTGGGAGCGACTCACCTACGGCGGCTTCGGCGAGATGCAGCTGAACCGCCCTCGCAGCGCTCTGCCCGGCTTCGGACTCCTCCCACCTCCTCCCTCGCCGCCGCCTCCTCCTCCCACCTCCTTCTCCAGCCACTTCGGCACCATGAGGTTCTCCTACCATCTGAGCGCCTCGGCCGCCGCCAAGGCGCTCCACGGCTCCCCCCGCAGGACAGGTGAGTGACCCGTAGCCTTGAGCCTAAATCAACAGGTTCTAGACCAGGCATGGGCAAACTATGGCCCAGGGACCATGTGCGGCCCGTTAAGCTTTTTAATTTGGTCCACCAAACTTGAAGAAATTATATAATTTGTAAGCTAAATACCATGGGGCTCCAGACACACATACCTTCTTTGAACACTTTCGCCCATTTTCAATTCACATTAAAGCACATTTTCCTCATATCCCATAATATATTATTTCTTCCTATGAGGAGGGTCACCAAAACACTCCATCCATCATTTTTAGAATCCATTGTGGCACATCATTCAAAAAGTTTACCCACCAGTGATCTAGACGTTCAATTGGCGTTAGCAGTTCAAACTTTGCTGCAAACATGCTACAATCCTAATACACATCAGACAGACTGGTGGTGAGGTGAGATGAGGTGCGTCCGGCATTCAGGTGAACTGCTCGAGATGTCTCACTCGCCCGTCTCATCTGTAGTTCAGCGACAGCAAGTTTTTTTTTCCCTTCAGAGTCCCACAAGTGACTCGACACACTTCCAACAAATCACTGCAAGTGAGATGCAGCGGACCTGGTGGACCAGATTCAGCCCCTTACATACTTTAGCGGGTGAAGGATGGTTCCGCCCACCCTCCTTGCCATCACCCTCACTCTTTTTCCACTGGTAAACCACTTCCTGATTTCACCCGGAAGCAGTCTAGACGGGCAGCGTGCTGGACATCCAGCGGAGAGACCCGCACTGGATCACAGACACACACAATGCAGTGTGTGACAGTGTGTGAGGGTGTGTATCGACTGTGTGTTGTTGGTGCTGTATATTGAAAACGGGGGGCGGGACGGCAATGAGGAGGACAGGAAATGACATCATACGTCCCCAAATTGGACAGGACACCAAAGAAAAAGTCCTTTAAACCCTTCTGTGTGTGTCTGTGTGTGTGTGCGTGTGTGTGTGTGTGTCCTCAGTACTGAGCTGTCATGTGGGAGAGCGAGGCAGGAGACCACAGACAACGTGGCAGAGAGAGAGGGAGAGAGAGAGAGAGAGAGAGAGAGAGAGCTGCTGCACGCTCTCTCATTGGCCGAGGGAGAAAGAAAACTCAGCGTGGGGTCACCAGGGGTCAGTTGTGAGTGGGTGTCAGGGATCAGGATAACTCCTGGAGTTATCCCAAGTGCAACAAAAGGACACGGTTAGCTTAGCAAGAGCTAAATGTCTAACCCGAATCTTGTTTTGGAAAAAAGCAGAACTTTCCGCCCCGGAACTACTTTCTTGATGATTCCGGCGGATGGATACGCAGGTCCGGGACGCCACTAATGCGGTTGCTACGGGGTGCTGCTGAGCTCGCGCAGGAGCTAGAGTCATGTGTCGTCGGCTCAGATATGAATGAAGAGCCGAGGGGTTAAAAATAGAAGTGGGAGTGATGTGGATGTGCGACAGCCGCCGACCACGACTCCTCCGCACTGGAAACATCTAGTTCCAGAAGGTCACTGGTCCAGGCCACCGCTCTTCTCACCTCTAGCTGTGGCTCCTCACACAAATATTCACACTCACACCTGCAAATCTAGTTCCAGTTGCAGTTCTTGGCTCACTTTTGAATGTGTGATTTGTTGTTGTTGTTTCTGGAGTTCACTTTCATAGCCAGAAATGGAACCAGAGCCGGTACTTGAATCTTGTCAGGGGCTTTATTCAGTCCCAAAACAGGAACCAAAGGTTTAACTTTAGGTCCGGGAGGAAAGACGCCGGGTGATTCTCATTGGTCGGTGGTGTTTTGGCTGGTCATGTGATCAGTTTGCCGCCTGCTAGACTGTCAGTCAGGAACCGCTGTGGATCTGCTGGTGACCAGCGTGGCCTTGCTGGTTCCGGGCTCACGGTGTCTGTGTGGTTCTCCGAGGTCGTTCGGTTCCTTGAGCCACCGCCGCTCACTTCCTGCTTCCTGGTCAGGTGGGTGGCGAGATCCAGAGCTGACCTTTGGCTGCGTGTGGGGGCGTTTTCTGGGTCCTCCCATTTCCTGTCTCCCACAAGACACACACATAAACATGCGTCTAATAATAAAGACAAATACCGTGCTTGCCACACACACACACACACACACACACACACACACACACACACACACACACACAAGTAAAAATACAGACGTCTGTCAGCAGCAACATGAAACTGTTGACATCCACTCATCTATTGGCTGAAATCAGGCCAACAGCTGGACGTTGTACTCACACACATACGTGCGCGCGCACACACACACACACACACACACACAGACCAAAACACCCTCTCTCCATTCATAGATGTCCTGGGGGATGGACGAGCGAGCCTGTCTCTCTTTGGGTCACTGGGTCACTCCCTGTAGCCCCAGGAGGGAGGGGTTTGTGTGTGTGTGTGTGTGTGTGTGTGTGTGTGTGTGTGTGTTTCTGAGAGGTCAGGGGTCAGCCTGTAGTTTTATCTCCTCCCCTGCCGCCTGATAACGGGGTGTGTTTGTTTGTTTTCTCTTGGCTCTGTGTTGTGGGCGCGTTGCAGAATTCAGCCTCACGGATGGGGAGCTGCGGGGGCGGAGTTAACGTGCGACAGATACGTCGTTAACCCCGAGGTGTGTTTGCGCTGTGCGACTGATCTGGGTGCGTTTGATTTGAAGCGTCCACTGAAATTGGGTGGGGATTGTTTTTATTATCCCCACCCTTTTCCAAGAAGTATGTGTGTGTGTGTGTGTGTGTGTGTAAAACAGTTACAGGGATGTGTTTGCTTTGTTTTCATCGTGGGTCGACCCAGCTGCAGGGTGGAGTTACATCAACACTGTGTGTGACAGGAGCCAGGAGAACCCACAACTCGCTGTAGAGTAAAGTACAAAGAAATATTTTTTGACCCCACCCACCTCCATCGCAGTCGATCACCTAAGCCCCTCCCACTTCATACTAGCTGACAGGCTTTCATTTTCTGCTGTTCAGCTACAGCTGCAGTTTTGGTCATCGATTGAACCGCTTGTTGAACAACCTCGTCGATCCTAAGGGAAATTAGCAGCTAACTAGCGGCTAACTTCGAACCTGGGCCTCAGTGCGACGGGCCAAACAGGAAGTGGTCGGTTTTGGC
>NW_027466069.1:7585000-7607500 GCF_046127955.1 Nelusetta ayraudi | reverse complement strand
GACATCTCGCCGCAGTGAATGTAGGCTAGTATGGCTGCGTTGACACTGCGTCTGCCAGATGTGAGCCTGCGCGCCGACGAGACGGGGATGAGGCGCGTGCGCGTGCGCGCGCTCGAGCCTCCCGCTCACGGACAGAATTTTCGATGATCGAAGAGCCAATCCGGCCGATCGATCAGCGGTCACTCCGATCCAGACAGGATCCAGTCCGTGGCCCTCACTAAAGCTGTGTGTGTGTGTGTGTGTGTGTGTGTGTGTGTGTGTGTGTGTGTGCGTGCGTGTGCGTGTGTGTGAGAGAGAGGGGTGAGGGGCGGGGGGAGTGTTCTATTGATTGACTCCTAATCCATTGATTTCTGAGGCAGGATGGCAGCTGAATTGAGGCTGATGTGGGTGAACAGCAGGATGGAGGTGGCGTCATTTCGTAGTGTGTGTTCTGCATCTGTGTGTGTGTCTGAGTGTTTGTTTCTGCAGATAGACAGACTGACACACCCCCTGCACGCACGCACACGGACACACACACACACACACACACACACACACACACACACACACACACACACACACACACAGAGTGATTAACCCTTTAACGACATGTGTGTGGCGGAGGCGGTGTCTGCTCACACACTGACACAGAATCAGCTGTGTCGCTCGTCTCCGTGGCAACCAACAGATCTGGGTCAGAACAGACGGCGACGCAGATCGCAGCCGTGCGGAGCTCATCTGGAGGTCCGGATCCCAGGAACCTTGTGGAGGTGATGGGAGGTAGTAAAATGACCTTCTTGATGTCCTTGGATGGACCACAAAGAATTTGTCAAGCAGTAGAACCCTGAAAGCACCTGGGTGGGTGTCACTTCCTGTTGGGGTAACACGTAACGGACCTCCAGGAAGGACCCTTCTAGAACCCCTTCTAATCCCCCTAGAAACTCCTGCTTGATTGTTAGGATCTGCGAGGTTGCTCATCATCCAGAAGAACCAGAATAGCTTTAGTTTCTGCTGATCCTCAGCTTAAAGAACGAAACGAAACAAATCTTCAGAACCTTCTCAAGGTTCCACCTTCAGCATCCAGAGCAGATTCAGTTCTGCTGGGGAAGACGTTCCAAAATCCCATTTGGTTCCGTCATTGCTGCGGAACTCGGTCCTCCTGTCACACCTTCCCAAAATAGTTCCTGTAGGAACCTGTTCCAGCGCTGAGGATTTATCAGGCCTGAGCTCTCAGAGAAACGCTGCGGTGATCTGTATTCTGCTGCTCTGTGTGTGTGTGTGTGTGTGTGTGTGTGTGTGTGGGAAGGTTTGATGCTACAGAATAATCTTAGGCGCCTCTTCTGTGTTCCTTCCGTCACTCACTGCTGCTGGTGCTGCTGCTGCTGCTGCTGCTGCTGCTGCTGGCCCATTGCTGCAACACATGCACACACACACACACACACACACACACACACACACACACACACACACACTTGCCTGCACAGTGTGTGTGTGTGTGTGTTTGTGTGCGGCAAAGAGCTGTGAAGGTGACAGTCTTGCTGCAGCAAGCTGATTTTATTCAAACCATAACGTCCTACACATACACACACACACACAAACACACACACACACTCACACACACACTCACACTCACTCACTCACACACACACACACACACACACACACGCACACACACATACACACATACATACAGAGATCTGATCTGCCTCCTGGTTGCAGAGCTTAGTGCAAAGGCAGAGGGAAAACTGCTAGCCTAGCTCAGGATGAGCAGGCTAACATGGCCACCCTGTGTACTGTCTGTGGTGAAATTCCTTGTTGCTGAAATTTGGCTGTAAATTGTCGCTTGGTACAGGGGGGAATTGCGCGTTTGAGAACCAAAGTTAGCCGAGTCAGTGGTTCGAGTGGATTCACTTCCTGTCTCCTGAGTGGGCGCTGTGTTCTCAAATCCACACTGAGGTTGGAAGACACACATACCTGTTTGTCTTCCAAATAAATTCTCTTGGAATTCTTTTGGATCCTCATCATTTTCACCCGGTCAGAATTTGAGTCGACCCATCAGCTTCTTCGGGGGATATCAGTTAGGGAGCATGGCATTGGTCTGACCACCCATAAGTGCGACCTCACATTAGTTTGACAAATTGCGCATTGGTCCAACCTCCCCTAACCCTAACCCTAATGAGAGGTCGGACCAATGGGCAATTTGTCGGACTAATGTGAGGTTGGATTAATGGGTAAGTTCCCGACGGGTCAAGAACAGGAAGCTAATGCTTGTGAACAGCGTGGGCGGTGGCACGGGTTGATTCTCCCCCTTTTTCACAATTACAAACCGGCTCTACCGGTAAACAAGCAATCTGATTGGTCCACTTAAGATATGACGGACAAATGGGCAGAGTTTTTCCGCCTCATTCACAAATGTGCAACACAGCAATGTCACATCGTGTATTGGGTTCGAGGTTTGACAGGAAGTTACTTGAAAGGGGGCGGGGCAAACCCTCAGGACCAAGATCCAGGAAGTGACTTTATCATTAACATACTCATAACATACAGACCTGCACATTGGAATTCCAATTAAAAAGAGGAATTCTGGGAAATGTAGTCGTTTCATGGTCCAGAGGCGCAGACTGACTGACTGACAACAGATGGCGCAATGAGGAGCAACAACAGACTGTCAGTTCAACGAGTGGAAGCTATGATTTAACACACACATTTGACACACATGCACACACACACACGCACGCACGCGCGTGCACACACACGCAAACCATCTGCTTTAAATTAGCCTGTTGATGTTTTCCCATGACCTTTACTATCATATTCACATCTGTACACACACACACACACACACACACACACACACACACACACACACACACGCAGCCCTTTTGCCCAATGTGTTTCAAGCGACCGCCAAGACAATTTCTGCTATTTTTTCACTGAAATATTTTCATTTTTCTGTACATTTGAATGAGATATATTTCCTTCGGTGACCTACATCGACCAATCAGATCAAGCTGTGGGTGTTCTGGAGACAATCCATGCATAAAATACAACCCACACTTCTCTGCTTCTCAGGCTCGATTTATCGCCTCGTGGTCTTTGGTGGAATTGAAGCTTTGAGATTTTCTTTAGGTTTCTTTAGTTTTCTACTTTGAGTTCTTCTCAGATGATGCTTGGTTTTGCTGTTATAAGAATTGACAGATGGGAGTTTGCGGGCAGAGCGTGAGGACAATCAGTCTAATCCGTCATTAGAGGCATCAAGAGATTGAACCAGGAAGCCGTTTAGACTAGAATAAAATGAATAATTAAAGTTTAGACGACGATCTGTAAACAAACCAACAGGTTTCTGATTTGTCATGAATAATGAATTAGGAGGGAAGGAACCGTGACTTGGCCGAAAGCAGCTTCATGACAGGAAGTTGCTGTGAAACGTTTGGCCGGCGCTGTGAGCTTGAGATGAATGAAGCCGCTGCAGGGCTCCTGCTGGGAGCCTCAAAGCCTCATGGGAAATGCAGTTTAGCTGACTGAGCTCAACACGGTACTCGTCTGTATGGAATGGGGGGTGGAGTGTGTGTGTGTGTGTGGGTGGGGGGAGGGGTTGCAGAAGCACAGGACCAAGATGAACGTTTGATGTTGTTGTAAATGATGTGTTTTAGCCAATCCGCCGCCGGAGAGTAGCCTGAGCCGGCCAATCAGCTTTCAGCTCCAACAGACCACAAACATCTCCCCGGTCTGGCCCGGCATGTGGAGTTTATTTCTGTCCCGCCAGGGACCTCATGTGGAAGCTATTAGTGTGTGTGTGTGTGTGTGTGTGTGTGTGTGTGTGTGTGTGTGTGTGTGTGTGTGCACGTGTGCGCGCGCGTGTGTGTGTGTGGGCTGCTTTTGCCATCATTTGATTCCATCCGGCTCCTCAAACGCTCTCATCTGTCTCAGTTGGAACTCGTCTCTGGCAGATGTCGCAGAGGTCGCAGAGGTCACCGAGGTCACGCGGCCAAATTAAAATGTAAATGAGGGACTTTGTAAATGACCGAGCGCCTTAAACACCGCAAAATTTGGGATTGGTTATTCTTTTAATGATCTTTTTGTGTCAACAGTAACGCAGCTATAGTCAGACACCTCATTATTGTCACGTGACCTCCGCCTCCTATCTTCTCCTCCCTCCCTCCACCCAGGCCCCTCCTCCTCCAGTCCCAGCTTGCTGACAAAGAGCCTTTCTCTGGAGCCGTCCTGCTCGCCATGCGGCCACCAGGGGGCGCTGGACGCCGACCCCGAGCCAAGCTCTGACCCGGGTCCCTGCGTCCACTCATCCTCAGGTCCCGCCTCCTTAGATGGAGGGGCGGAGCTGTCACGGGTCAACGACACGGGGCCGCCGGAGCTGCCGGGGCCGACCACGACCGCAACGACCACGACCCCGACGATGACCACACCCCCCAGCAGGAGGCCGCCGCTCCCCGGGCCGAAGCCGCAGGGTAACACTCCGTCGGCCGCAGCTATATTGTGATACCAAGTATAATAATAATGTATATAATGTAACTGATTTAACTGAAACCTCCCGCCAGTTCCCCCGAAGCCCGCCCACCTGCAGCCGCAGGCGGGGGGATCGAGGCCACGCCCCCGAGCTCCAGACAAGCCCCTCCCCCCACCGCCACCCTGCAGGCCCCTCCCAGCCGACCCCAAGGGGACGCGGACCCCGCCCCCGCACGGCGACGGCACCGCCTCCCCCACCTGCGTCCTGTCGCTCATCGAGAAGTTTGAGCGGTGAGCCCCTATTGGTCGGAGCTGGGTGATGATGTCATCGTGGTCACAAGTGCTGATTTCGCTGTTTTTCTTATTTGTTTTTTTTTGCAGAGAACAGATCATCGTGGTGCCCGACATCACCGGCGGGGCCCTGTGTCCCCGCCTGCCTGACCCCTCTTCCTCCTCCTCCTCCCGACCTTCGTCGCCCCCCTCGTCATCTTCGCCCGCCCCTCCCCCGCCCGAGGAGGACCCCCCGCCGCCACCACTGCAGTTGAGCGGCAGCGATGACATCACACAGAAGGTCCATGCCGAGGGGGAGGCGCTCCACCACGATGACGTCGTCGACGACGACGACGACGACGAAGATGATGATGATGATGATGAAGATGAAGAACTGGCGGCGGCCTGCTGCGACGAGCTCCAGCAGAAGCGTCTCTCCATGGAGTCGGGCTACAGCCCCTCGGAGAAGCATCCGGAGGATGATGTGGTCACCGTGGAGATGAGGGAGACGCAGCAGCAGCAGCTGCCAGTGCCGGCCCCACTGGCGCCGCAGCTCGACCAATCGGAGCCATCGGAGCGGCTCTCCCTCCCTTCCTCGCAGACGGACGGGAAGCTGGCCAACCGCGACAGCGGCATCGACAGCATCAGCTCGCCGTCGCACAGCGAGGAGCTGTGCTTTGCCGGCGTGGACGAGGGAGGCGTGGCCTTCCCCTGCAGCCCCGCCCTGCTGCCCCGCCTCTCCAGCTCGTCCTCGTACGCCGGCGAGGGCGGCGAGGAGGAGACGGGGGACACCAGCAGGGGCGTAGGAGGCGGGGCCCGCAGGAGGCGGGACTTCTCCGAAGAGGGAGACAGCGACCTGGAGGAGGAGGAGGAGACGGAGCTGACGCTGGTGGTGCTGCCGCCGCCCAGCAAGGCTGACCGACAGGACTCCATTGAGGTGAGGCGGGGAGCGGAGCCTGCAGGTGGGAGGTCACATGACACCATGTCATGACGAGCGAGTGTGTTTTTACATTGGTGAAACAATACAGTTGTTGATCGTTTTGCAAGAAGTGAAAAAGTTGTGACAGAGTAATCTGGACCGAACTGACCAGAGGTCAGAGGTCAGAGGTCTTCAAGATCATCTGGATAATTGTGAACAGCTTTGCTACTCTCAATAGAATCAGGATTAGGTTTTCTTTTTCAACTGCAGCACAGCCAGAACTGTCAGACTTTTAAACACAAGTTTCCTAATGTAAGCAGTAGAACGTACAGATAGTTAGATAGGACAAATGTAAAAGTAAAAAGACATCAGAAAAAGAAATAGTTTATTAGATAAACCTCCCTGAATATTTTTACTTCACTTCCTTTCCAACCCGTGTGTGTGTGTGTGCGTGTGTGTCCTCCAGCTGTCCGTCCAGCAGAGGGTCTTCAACATCGCCAACGAGCTGCTGCACACCGAGATCGCCTACGTGACCAAGCTCCACCTCCTCGACCAGGTGAGTCACCTGCCAATCGCAGCAGGTGTGACCAGTGGGCCCCACCCTCTGACCAGTGACCTCACCCTGTCCTCCCAATCTGCCAGGTCTTCTGCGCCCGCCTTCTGGAGGAGGCTCGCTCCCGCTCCTCCTTCCCCTGTGACGTGGTCCAGGGAATCTTCTCCAACATCTGCTCCATCTACTGCTTCCACCAGCAGTTCCTGCTGCCGGCGCTGCAGAAGCGGATGGAGGAGTGGTGAGTGGCCACCAAGTCCCCGAGGATCCAATATGGCGGCCCATTCATTTCAAAGTAGTTGCTCACCCAGAAAAGGTTTTTGACCTCCGCACTATAGGGCCCATAGAGCGCGTGTAGCTCCCATGATGCACCAGGACGCATCAGCCAATCAGAATGAGCCGAGACACAGTGCCATGTACAACGCTGTGCCATCACGCTGGGAATATAAAACTCTTTTCTTTTGATTATGTGGCCTTTATGTATTTTTTTGAAAGACTAAAAGACTGAAAAGAAAATCTGCAATTGAAAGATTTATTATGAACCACATTTCAGGTCACAGTCGTCCTGGCAGCCATTTTAGAGTTTACTTTTGTTTTGCGGTCTATGGAAATAATGCTTTTTGGGTCCAGTGTTTTTTTTTTGCTGCAGTACTTTGAGTGGCCACTGGAAAGAATCGGCGCACCGTCATATTGCCAGTCCGATATCCAGTTCTTATAATACATCCTTCGTGGCCACACCTTCTTCTACACCCCACCCCCCCCAATCTGACACCAACCCCGACTCTCTGCAGGGATCTGAACCCTCGGATCGGTGACATCCTCCAGAAGCTGGCGCCCTTCCTGAAGATGTATGGCGAGTATGTGAAGAACTTCGACCGCGCCATGGAGCTGGTTAACACCTGGATGGAGCGCTCGGCTCAGTTCAAGCTCATCATCCAGGAGATCCAGGTAGGGTAGGGTAGGCATGCAGTTGTCTCTTAGTGGCGTGCTGTCTCTGAGTTCACCTTGTTGTTCTTGTCGTCGTTGTCGTGCAGAGGGAGGAGCGCTGCGGGAACCTGACGCTGCAGCATCACATGCTGGAGCCGGTCCAGAGGATTCCTCGCTACGAGCTGCTGCTAAAGGACTACCTGCACCGACTGCCTGAGGATGCCCCGGACCACAGGGACGCCCAGAGTAGGGAAAACAAACACACACACACACACATACACACGCACTCTGGAACAGCAGGAAGGAGGAGTTGATGTGTTGTAGCGGGGTGTTTCCTGTAGGAAGTGGCCTGTCTGTGCACAGGAAGCGAGTAGTTCTCATAGTAAGCTTAGCACCGCCCACAGGAAGCAGGAACCCCGTTCAGACCTCATCTGAAAGGACGAACCTGATTGAATTTCTTCGCTTTGGAAGCGTAGCGACAGGATTCGTGGCTCCAAGCAGAACCGCTCTCTTGTTTTCAACCACGTGAAGGTCAGCAGTGTCAAAACTGAAGCTCCTCCCACCACCTTCACTCACAAGGAGAAAAAAAGGCAGATTTAGCAGTACAAGATCCGGCCACTGGGGGGGCTGCAGCTTCAGTCTGTTGGGGTTTTCTATCCAAAGGTTTTCCCACAACTGTAGCTGCTCGTTTAGCCTCTTGTCCCTCTCTTGTCACAGCGAATCCCTGACGATGTGTGTGTGTGTGTGTGTGTGTGTGTGTGTGTGTGTGTGTGTGTGTGTGTGTGTGTTCTGTCTCTCTACAGAGTCTCTGGAGCTGATCGCCACAGCAGCAGAACACTCCAACGCCGCCATCAGGAAAACGGTGAGTGTGTTGGATTCGCCGCCAACACCCGGAGCTGTCACCCTCCATCAGTGTGTGGTCACGGTTTACCACACACACACGCACACACACACACACACACACACACAGTGTGACTCATGTGACCGCATCAGACGCGGTTTGCAGCTTGTCATTAGGTGGCTGTGATTAAAGTCATTAACGGCCTCAGACACAAACACTCGTCGCTCTGCCCTTTAGCAACGTGGAAGATCTTCTGTAAGGAACTGGTTTGAGAAAATAATCACAACAAATTACTGAAAATTGCCATTATAGCTATTAAAAAACTATTACTCTCAACTATCAAACATCCGTATTATTGAATTAATTTAGTAGATTCTATTCAGGATAACAAATCAGGATAAATCAGGATTAAGTGTGTTATTTTTCGTACATTAGTGTTCACATTGAGTGATTCTTCAGTCTGACCCCTTTGGGTCAGGCTGTGAACTGCAGACCCTCTAAGTTCATCCAGGAATCTGTGAGGAAAAAGTCTGGTCCCAGTGAAAACAGTGGAAAGTGAAGCCTCACTCGGCGCGAAGCCTTGAAGTTTTACGGCGTGGATGACGCGAGAGCTTGTAAAGTGCCTCTCGTCGGCTGATTAAAGGGCGCCGTTGCGCCGCGGCCGCTCTGTCAGGGCGGGACGCTACGCTAACAGGCGGCCACGCGTCTCATTAGCGGCACCGTCACTCACAAGCTCAAAGAGGGAAAGAGAGCTAGAACGCAGTTCAACCAGGCATTTTTTTTTTAAGAGCCTCACACACACACAGACACACACAGAGCCACACTGTTAGCTTCCACTCTGGCAACAGAATTCTACACAGTCAATGTCAATGCTAGCTCAAGATAATACACCACGTGGCAGATGTTGTTTGAATCGGTGACTGTTTGAAAAGATGATCGTAGGTGGCCAATGCATAACTACCGAAACCTGTATTCTATTGTTTTGGCCCCCAGAGACCGCCACAGTTGGCTGCAAAAATCCTTGAAATTACTGTCATGTAGGGGGAGGAGCCTTGAATTAATTACATTACAAACATTTACAATATTTTTAGAGGCTGTTAAAAGAATTTCAGCCAATTGGCTCAAATGTTCATTTTGTCTGATTTTTAGAGTAAAAACGGTCATATAATCGTGAGTGTGGTGAAAATTTAGAAGCCAATTGCAGTGGTTCTGCTTACATCTGGCACCGCCCACACATCCAAATATGGATTGGGCTATGCTAGTGTTTCTCAACTGGTGGATCGCGATTCATTTTTGGATCGCAGAGCTGTTTTGATTGGTTTGCAGCTGTTTTGATTGGTTTAATTTCAATATATTTTGTAACTATACATGATAGAAAGTGGGCTAGCGTTTTTATTTTTATGGAATAAATTTAAGTGCTGTGGAATAAATTTGGTTGTGACTTCATGATTTGGAAAAAAAATTGTGGGTCCTGAGACTCAACTAGTTTAGAACCACAGGTTATACAATATAGAATATGGAAGCGGCACGTATAAACCTTTGTCATTGTTGTTGTCCTGCAGGAGCGGATGAGGAAGCTGCTGAAGGTGTATGAGCTTCTGGGCGGCGAGGAAGACATCGTGAGCCCCACCAACGAGCTCATCAAGGAGGGCCACATCCTCAAACTGTCCAATAAGAACGGCAGCACGCAGGACCGATACCTCATCCTGGTAGACGGCCCCGCCCTCTCCCTGCCTGCCACTCGGTCCTGCCCAGCATCAGGAAGTTAACACCTCCCTCTCCCCCTTCTGTCTCCGTAGTTCAACGACCGCCTCCTCTACTGCGTCCCCAAGCTGCGTCTGATTGGACAGAAGTACGGCGTCCGCGCTCGCATCGATGTGGACGGGATGGAGGTGGGTGGGTGGGGCCTCTGGCCGTGCCCGCGCTCATCATCACGGGTCACATGATGGATCTGGTTTAACCTGTCTGTCCACCTGTCTGTCTGTCTGTCCTCTTGTCTGTCTGTCTGTCCATCTGTCTACCTTCCCGTCTGCCCATCTGTCTGTCTTACTGTCCATCTATCTGTCTGTCTGTCCATCTGCCTGCCTGTCTGTCTGCCTTTCCAGCTGAAGGAGACCAGCAGCGTCGCCGTTCCCAGAACGTTCCTTGTGTCTGGAAAGCAGAGATCCCTGGAGCTGCAGGCCAGGTACACACATACAAACACACACACAACCACTGCCTGGCAGTGTGCGATTGTGACAGACTCCCTGTGTTGTGTCTGCAGGACGGAGGAGGAAAAGAAAGACTGGATCCAGGTACGACATCTCCACATCAACTCGTCCTTCATCTCAGTCAAACCAGAAATAATAATAATGTGTGTGTGTGTGTGCGTGTGCGTGTCCAGGCCATCCAGGCCACCATCCAGAGGCACGAGCAGACAGTGGAGAGCTTCAGGCACCTCACCTGTTCGCTGCGGGATGATGAGTCCACGCCGCCTCACTCGCCGGTACACCTTGATAGAGGCACTTGATAGACACTTGATAGAGTACACCAACGACCTAGACTAACCTGTTTGGGCCCTCAGAGCTGCGTGGAGTTGGGGAAACGTGCGCCGACGCCCATCCGGGAGAAGGAGGTTACTCTGTGTATGAAGTGCCAGGAGCCGTTCAACTCCATCACCAAGAGGAGGCACCACTGCAAGGCCTGCGGACACGTACGTACAGCCACCACCTCTAGCGGTGCCCCCTGCTGGCCCGCTCACTGTTTGCTCATAAGCCTTCCCAGCTCTCCCCTCTTTCCTGCTGTGTAAATCGGGGACGAGCTACTGTATTTTGTCCCATTTGCTTCATGCACATTATGACAGGGTTTGTCTCCTCTTCAACCCAGGTGGTTTGTGGGAAATGTTCCGAGTTCCGCGCTCGCCTGTCGTACGACAACAACCGTACCAACCGCGTGTGTGTGGACTGCTACGCCATGTTGGTGGGAGTGGCGCCCTATCCTGGCACGCTGGCCAGCAGCGCCAACAGGAGGCGCTCCATCCTGGAGGTCAGTGCGCCGACCTTGTCTGAGGCCTCCCTCTCTGACCCTCCTGGGAAACTGACCGGCCGTCTCCCTTGTCCTTCCCTCCGGCTTGCCATAGAAACAGGCCTCCCTGGCGGCGGAGAACAGCGTTATCTGCAGCTTCCTGCACCACATGGAGAAGGGGGGCGGGCGGGGCTGGCAGAAGGCGTGGTTCGTCATCCCCGAGAACGAGCCACTGGTGCTCTACATCTACGGCGCTCCGCAGGTGGGCCATGAACACAACACAGCCAACATTAAAAAAGAAAAATACACTAAGAAAAACTGCTATGCTAGTGCTAGCTAGTGTTCCGTGGTGCAGTGGTCTCTGGAGAAGTGGGTATACCCAATGCTGACTGAAAATAAGTGGGTATGGTCCATATAACAGTGTATATTTTTCATTTTTTTTGCCAGGATGTCAAAGCCCAGCGCAGCGTGCCTCTGATTGGGTTCGAGGTCTCCCTGCCCGAGTCATGTGACCGGCTGGAGCGGCGCCACGCCTTCAAGATCTCCCAGAGTCACCTGACGCTCTTCTTCAGCGCAGACGGGGAGGAGCTCCAGCAGCGGTGGATGGACGTGCTGTCCAGGGCCGGCAGGGGGGAGGAGCATCCGCTCCACCGGTCAATCGTGGAGTGCGTGGACGAGGAGGGGGAGGAGCTGGCGGCCACGGCGGAGGGAGAGAACACGTGACTTGGAGGAAGAGGAGGAGTGAGAGGAGGAGGAGTAGGAGGAGGAGGAGGGACGACGGGATGAATGGACGACGATGGGTCCTGACTAGAAACCAGTGCAAAACCAGTTCATGTGTATGCAGCAGACGTCTCTCTCTCTCTCACACACACACACACACACACACACACACACACACACACACACACACACACACACACACACACACACGCACACATGCTTGTATTTAAAGTTGTGTGGTGTGTCTGCATGAGCCCCCCTCCCCCCGTCTGATCTCTCTCCGACTTCCTCCGTTTCTCGTCCGTGTTGCTGAAACCATGACAGTGGGCGGAGCCGCCCCGCCGCCTCATTGGACCCTCAGAACCGTGTGTTTGAAAAAAAAACAAACAAAGACATTGATGAGTGAAAGCTGCCAGATTTCCAAATCTCCCCCCCTCCTCCCACCACCAACTTCATTCATCATGAACGTAACCATGTGCTTCTGGAGGGGGCGGGGTTCTGATGGCTGGACCAGTCTTCAGACCCTCCACCCCCACCAACACCACCGCCAACACCTCCACCTCAGTTCCCGCGGGGCTGACGGGTTCACGGAGTAGCAGCAGACAGGTGTGACAAACTTTGACTCCCTGGGACCCCTCCCGAGGAGCAGAAAGTAGAAGCGCAGTCCACCCATGAGCTGCAGAGGGCGCCGCTGGTGTGTCTGTTCTGAGACTGAGAAAGAAAAAGCAGAAGAAGAAGGAAGAAGAGAAAGACTGAATTGCTTCTTAAAATGCACTTAAAGGAAAGACGTTTGTGTTTTAATTCCAAATTTCCCACAAAGGAAGAAAACATTTTTCTCACTGCTGTTGCCCCACCTCCAAATATGCCAATCAAATTCAAGCTGGAAGTGTCACTCAGCTGCGCTGCCCCGCCCCCGACTAATGGCGACTTTTGGTACGAGACGTGTGATATTGGAAATGGTTCTTTGTAAACGACTCCAAATGTCAGAAATATCATCCACAAAAAGTCTTTTTAGTCCAGAGAGTTTTTTAAGAAATAGAACAAAAAGAGTTGAATGGTTAGAACGAAAACTGCGAAATTTACATTTTGATACATTTGTTTCCTCATTCGTGCTGACAAAATTGGTCTCCAAACAAACCTCCTTTTTGCAAGACAATAAAAAAATGATTTTTTTTTAGACTGACATGAATCAAGACATGAATTTAAAGAGCTGAATCAAATTCAATTCCAAGCTGTAACCATCGTGTACACTTCCATTATATTTAATTATACTCAGAAGTTTTGCTTAATATCTGTTACCTGTAATATTAGTGTCTGAATATTGTGATATAAGAAGGAATTTTTTTTTATAAAAAAAATACAGATGTGCTTCTTCAAGTCTCATCAGTCTAAAAATACAGAGTCAATATTAGTGACTTCCCCCCCCCCAAACCGAACCACTCGAGCTTCCACACAGACACCCGGAGGTGAATCGGCAGCCCGGTGATTTTTTGTTTTGAAGCTGGTTTCCACCGAGCGCAGCTCTCAGACTCGAACAGTGACCCAGACGTGAGACAAAGCCGATCTGAAGAGCTTCAGCTCGACACTTCGCACCATCCGGGTGTTTTTCGACAGTGTGGACGATAATCAAACCTTCTTGCTGTTGTTGTTCTTCAGATGAATCTCGAGGAAGTGACCTCTTGTTGGATATTTCCGTGTTCATGAGTCGGGTTTGCTTTGATGTTTGCTTGATGCAAGTTGATGCAAAATGAAAAACAAAGAGAAAAGTTTTTTTTTTGTTGTAAATATAATTTATTCTCCTGTGGCTGCCCTGGCCTCTCCCTTCCGTCATGTGACTGAACAAAGGTTAAAAGTTCACGCTCGCTGTTCCGCCACTAAGGTCGGGTTCCACATTCCAGATTTACATCTGTGATGGTGGAGGTAAAAGGAAAAGTCTGACAGTGTGAAAACACTCAGAGCTGCTGAGAAGGTATTGGATATTTCAAACACATCTTATACGAGCACAGAGATGATGTTGAGTAATCATTCTAGTTTAATGGGGTAATTATTTTTGGTGAGAATATTTTCACTTAGTAAACCAAACGCCAAACCATTTTTTTTTTTTTTTTTTTTTACAGCTCAATGTGGTTTAAAGTGTGAGGGGGTTGTGAGTCCAGATTGTTTGTGGGACCTCCTTCTGGGTGACCCCTGCCCTCAGCTCATCGCTCTGATCCTCACACCTGTCTGGAAGTGTCAGACTTTTCCTTTAACCTGCATTGGTCAGAGTCACCTTCCTCTGTGCCTCCGATCAGTGTGTGAGTCCTCTTCTGTGTGAGTGAGTCCTCTCATGTGTGGTGTGTGAGTCCTCTCCACTGTGGTGTGAGTCCTCTCCTGTGTGAGTGTGAGTCCTGTCCTCTGAGGCGTGCGAGTCCTGTCCTCTGTGATGGGTGAGTCCTCTCCTCTGCGGTGTGAGTCCTCTCCTGTGGTGTGCGTCCTCTCCTGTGTGAGTGTGAGTCCTGTCCTCTGAGGCGTGCGAGTCCTGTCCTCTGTGGTGGGTGAGTCCTCTCCTCTGCGGTGTGAGTCCTCTCCTGTGGTGTGCGTCCTCTCCTGTGTGAGTGTGAGTCCTGTCCTCTGAGGCGTGCGAGTCCTGTCCTCTGTGGTGGGTGAGTCCTCTCCTCTGTGAGTGTGAGTCCTCACCTGTGTGATATGTGAGTCCTCTCTTCCATCACTTAGACTGAGAGGAAACGGCCAGTAACTTGCCATCATTTTCATTTCTCTTGATGTGGTGAAAATACTAAATTTAATTTGTGCACTGGGCAGTTGTTCACTATTATGTTTGCTTAAAAAAAAAAAAGTTTGTGTACAGACTGGCTTTAAACAGTCCTGACTGGTTCTCACCATTTCTGCTCAATATGTGTGTGTGTGTGTGGGCGGTTGGGTGTGTGTGTGTGTGTGTGTGATATACAGTTGAACTGTGGTGTGTAATATCAGAGTTCACCTTTGCTTCAAGTGCCAAAGCACATATTCAACAGCTAATCAGCGTTCAGTATCGAGAGCACGCAGCGTTTTGGGGCTGGGATGTAAAACCACCTTGTGTATTTTTAAATATAACCTGTGTTTCCTTTGGGCTGGGCTCCGCGGTTTCCTCTGGCCAGTTGCAGTTTCACTCTGAGCTGGTTATAACTGGAGATGAGCATGATCGCTCCATCGAGCCAATATTTATTTCAATATTTATCTCATTTGTTGAAGGCAGAGACTTCAAGATGCGTCATTAAAACCGGCTGACTGGATCACCGCATTAGCTAAAGACGCAGGAAGGAAAATTATTGCGCTGCTGAATCAAACTGATTCAATCACCTGGTGACCTGGTGAGGCTGCCATGTTTCCCCAGTCGCTAACTGATGACACAGCCGCCGCCGCGGTTTAGTGTTTGATGTAGCAAGATAACCCGACTGGCTTCTCTCTCGTTTTACAACCAGACATTAGCATTTGCGTAAAGCAAGCTAGCCGTAGCAAAAGCCTGCTTGAACCGACCAAGCGTCATGGGAAGTGCATTCGAGTTGCTAGCACTTTGCTGTAGCGGTGCCGCTCAGTGGGAGCGAGTTGGAACTGGTTTTGTCGGGTTAGCGCTGGGCTTGTCATCAGTTCTGTCGGTATCTTTGCCTTACAGTTTCTTAACTTTGTTGCTTGTGCCAAATATCAATGGCTGTCCGCTAAACTGTGGGTTCTGCATTTATCTATCCTCTTCAACCCAAAGTTTCACTTTTTTTCATTTTTTTTATTTCGGACTCTCTGCTTTGACATATTGTCAGAGAGCAACTACGCTGTTTGAATGACAGCGTTTCCTTGTCACACCGTCGACTGCACCGCTGTGGCTGCGGCTGAATGGCTCTGTGGGAAGTAAAATGCGGGCTGTGAGTTCTTGACAAAATGTGTTCATCTCCTTGGGAGGCAATCAGAGGACCAGCCACTGATGTCATGAGGTGGAAGCACTCGTTGCCGTTAGCTTCTCTGCAGCGTGTTAGCGTCATGTGACTGCAGCTAGGTGTGCTACTTCCGCTTCCTCCTCCTCCTGTACTTCCACTGTCTTGCTGTTGCTGGTTATTGAGTGTTTATTGATTGCAGATTATTGGTGATAGCTAATTATTGACTATCGGTTGACCGCAGGTTTGTTTTTTGTTTATCGGTTAGTGGCCGGCCACTGCCCCTGCCCCTCACCCCTCCCTCGTTTCCCATCATGCCCCTCTGTAAGAAAATACACAACAAGAAATGTTTATGAGGTTATAAATGAAATAAATCATTAAAAGCTGACTGCCTGACTTTATTTTGGTGCCGTTTGACATTTCCTGCTATTTCATCTCTGACAAACAGCTGTTGGTGGTAGGACTATTTACATATAGAGCAACAACGCCCACCAGTGGCAAAAAGTACTAACACAGGAAAGAGCAGTAAATCTCCTAAAAGTAATTGTAAATAGACTCGAGTTTGAGGAACCGTAACACTGTGTTTCATAATCTGAGAATTCAGTAAACAGCGGTACAAGATATGAAATGAGATGATCGACAATCTCATCTAGATAGAATTTGTGTTTAAATACTGAGAATACAGTTTAAAAAGAGAGAAAATAATTCTCGAATTTATCGAACATGTGCTCGGTCACGTGGTCCCAGCTTGGAGGCCATGGGCAATTCCACATTAGGTGTTTAAATCAATTAGAAACGTGACAATTACGTCATCACAACGAACTACGGCGCGCTGATGTCAAAGTTCCAACTTTCCCGCCTCTCTTCTGGCCGGCTTTCTGATTGGACAGCTCGCATGTCAGTCCATGCTCGGCCGATCAGCGCGAAGACGTGTCGTCACTGGAAATCCCCCACGAACCCCCTCCCCAACCTCCGATTCCCGTAAGAGCGAGAAAGAAAACAAACAAGATGGCGGAGTCAGAGGAGCGCAGAGCGGCTCTTCTATTGGCTGGCGGCGAGGAGAGCAGCAGCTCATTGGTCCGGAGGATCTCAGTCCTGGACTCGAGGCCCGGCCCCCGAGTCTGAGTCATACATAGAAACAGAACAGATAGATCAACTATCGCAGATAGAAATAAACAAAAGTTTTGTTTTGAACAGAAGTTTAATAATTCCGTGTTGAAAATGTCTCCAAACTTAAATTTGACACCATCATATTGTCATGATGTTCACATGCAATCATCAACAAATATTGAAATGTTTAATTGAGCTCATCCGTTTGTTAATAACCCTCCTAATTCCCTAATAATCCACTGGCTACAAGCGAATTGTAATAAAGAAATTGAACTTTAAACTATTTTACATAAGCACAAAAAAGTCAATGACGTTGACAGCAATAATCATGCACTACTGAAAACTTGAATTGAAGGGTAGTGGTTCAATAATTCAATATCCAACCAGCCAGGTGAGATATGATAGATTTCTTTCCATTGTATCTTTTATTTTTGAGCGCTGTTTCCTTCATATTCATTCCACAATGTTTAAATTGCCTTTTGCAACATCAAGTCCAACTTCCGAAAGTGGCATATACGCGATGTGTTGTAATGGATGTGATACTCTTCAGCTGATAGCTGGACTCTCGACGCACCTGCAAAGGTCTCTTCACTGTCATTCTACACCACAGATTCAGTTTTATATCCGACAGTGTTGCATTATATTCTACCAGGAAGTATCGCCTTCGGGTTCGGGACGTGGGATGATCCTGGAGGGTGACGTAATCGTTTGATTAAATTAAATTTAAAAAATAAAATAAATTGAAAAATTTCTATTGGTTATTTGACTATTTGGAATATGATTCATGCGCCCGAATTTAAATCCGGGTTGGTACAAATGGCTAGTCTATGTGTTCTATTTCTGTGCTCCAGGCTGCCGCCTGTCTTCCAGTCAGTCAGTCAGTCAGTCTGTCAGTATTCTTAGGCTCTCCAGGTGCCCCTCGGCAGTCGTGCTCCAGACCCGCAACCTTCCCCGGCACTTCACCTTCCTCCTGCAGGGGTCGGATCGCATCATGCCGCGGTGATTTCCCGGTGGCAGCTGACAAGGAAAAATAAAACAACAAAGTACCGTGTTTGTGTTTGTGCGTGGAAGACAAAAAAAACTCCCTCCGTGTAGAAATGTCTGCTTTCAGCCCGGAACTGGTCCCGAGCGGGGAGCCGAACCGAGCCGAGGCGGAGCCGCAGCAGGCCGCCGGGATATTGCAGCCGCAGACCGTCTTCGTCATCCTGGACTCGGCCGAAACGCTCAATCTGGTCCGGTGAGTCCGTTAAGTCTCCAGCCCCGCCAGACTCCATTCAAAAAACCTCAGATTTTAATTTATTTCCCCCGCGGTGCTCGTTGCTGATTTATTTATTTTTTTTGAGGTGACAACCAATAAGGAAGCGACCTGTACGTCGGGGGGTCTTGACCAGGGGCCCTCACCGTTGACCCGGATGTGATTTTGGACTGTGGAGGGGAGCGCTTCAGTCGTGTTGGTCGGTGATCCAATTGATTGAAAACAGCTCAGATTCCAGAGGGAGTTTGCAGCGATGATTCCAGCACGGGGATCAAGAAGCACCTGTGATTTAGACAGTTGATGACTCATCAATTCCAAAAGTTTCACTTTTTTGTTCAGTTTTTTTTTTTTTTTTTTTCTGTCACAGAATGAACATGCGAGGCATCGATACGATAAATCCTGAAATCTCGTCATGAGTGCCCGTCCTTCTGGAGGAGCTGCCCAGGTTTTCAGTCTGGCTGCTAAACAAGCCAAAACTATTTAATTTGTCAGCATTATATATGGAGTTTGGCGTTAGTCTCATCATATGACCACGACGACAATGATGTCACTCCTGAACGTCAATGCCAAGTTTGTTGCTCTTGCTCTTGTTTGACCCTTGATCTCTGATCCTCTTTGCCTTCTGGTTTAATGAGTCATCCGACATGCGCGCGCAAACACACACACACACACACACACACACACACGCTTGTAGGCCTGTGTTTTCCCAGGGGAACATGGAGACGGAAAGTCCTGTGGACAAGTCTGGACGAGTCCTTCAGTCCCATAAATACACAACCAGACCCAGAAACACACACACACACACACACACACACACACACACACACACACACACACAGAGGAAAACATGAACTATGTGAAAGCTGTGTCTGACAGAAAGCAAAACTAAAAACAAGTTCGAGGTGGCTTTTGGGGGAGTGTGTGTGGATGTGAGTGTGTTTATCTCAGTGTTAAGCTCCTGGCGACGATGATGATGGGGATGATGAAGGATATTTTGGCCCTATTTCGTCTGACACACACACACACACTGCTGTCAGGTGAGGATGCCCTGGCGTTGACCCCAGCGACCTCTGTCGTCTCATTTAATTTCATAGCTGGATTGAAGGCTGCTGATTGGCCCAGTTGGGGAGCAGTTATGATCCCACTGGCCCCACTGGTGGAGGAAGTGGAATCTGATTGGACTGCTTTGAATGTGACAGACATGCACCCAACCACCACCATCCTCCTGGCTTTGTCTTGTTTTTTTTCCCGGAGACCCCTCCCCCTTTTCCAAAGGTTATTGTGTGAAATAATCGATTCCGGTCCCGAGCCTCCTGGTGCTTTTCAATGTGGAGTTTTTCATGTTCTCCCTGTTCTTGTATTGGTTCTTTCCGGGTTCTACGGCTTCCTCCCACAGACCAAGAACACGCATGTGAGGTGAATTGGAAACTCTAAATTGTCCGTAGGTGTGTATGGGAGTGCGAAAGGTTGTTTGTCTCAATGTGGCCCTGCCATGAACTGACCACTTGACAAGGGTGTCACCCTGCCTTCACCCTATGACAGCTGGGAGAGGCTCCAGCAGACCCCCGCGACCCTGAGTGCAGGAAGAAGTGGGAATTGAGAATGGATGGAGAGTAAAGAAAGAAATAAGATGAAAACTCAGGGTGACGACTGAATGAAACGTTGTGTGTGTGTGGAGGCTTCTGAGCAGCAAAACATCAGTCCTGGGCAAGGAAAGAGGATTTTTTTTTTTTAATGGTTTTTATTAAGGAATGTGTGGCGCCTCGAAGGGAAGTGATTCAGCAGAAATCTCACACACACACACACACACAGGAAGTCTGGCTGGCAGCGGTAAAAGTAAACTGCTGACAGATGTTGTTCCTCCACTTTCTTCTTCTCCCGTTTCCACTGAACTCTCGTTAGACACTAGATCTTTTTCTGTGTGTGTATGTGTGTGTGCGCGTGTGTGAGAGGGAGAGAGAGAGAGATCAAGAAAGACAGGAGCGAAAGAGAGGGGCTCTGTCGTTCTGGATTTTGTTGAGAGCAGCGTTCTTGCACCCCTCAGTGGTTTCTGACCGTAGCAGCCTCCCCCTGGTGGACGTCAGAGGAACTGCAGGCGATTGTTTTCTCTCTCTTTCTCTCTCTCTCGCTCTCTCTCTCTCTCTCTCTCTCTGTCTCTCTCTCTCTCTCCTTTGATTGGTATATTGCTGTGTCGTCCGTCAGGGTGGAGTCCGGCATCGTGGCCGACATCGAGGTGGACAACCTACTGCCGTCCGACTGCGACGCCTACTACCAGATCAAGAGCCAGCCAATCAGCATCAGGTAACGCCCAGCGACCCCAGCCAACCTTGCCCACCTCGGTTAGCCTGAGTGAGTCAGCGCGTGACCGGTCAGGTGGTGGTCATCCAGGTGGAGCAGCTGGAAGACTTTTGGAAAGACTCTTTCCGTAACATCCACTTTTGGTGAAACCAGTAAAATAAAAAAGGAGATGTAAAACAGAGAATTAAAGTTTGATAACGAAATTCAGTGTGACAGCAGAATGCTTGTGTGAAGTTGTAGTTGTCTAATTGAGCTAATTTGAGTGACCTTTGTTCAAAACAGCAACTAACAAGAAACTCTCTCGCTCTCCCTCTCCCCCTTCAGCTCAGCAGCAGCTGCAGCTACATCCTCCTCGTCCTCCTCATCCTCACTGCAGTCAGCCATGTCATCCAGGTAAACACACACACTCACACACACATTATTATATTATATTTTATTATATGTTACAATGATGAGCAACTCAGTCTAAACCAGGGCTGTCAAACTCATTTTAGTTTACGGGGCGACATAGAGGAAAATCTATTCCCCAGGAGGCCAGAACTGGTAAAATCATGGCGTAATAATAACTTGAAAACACTGACAACTCCAGATTGTTCTCTTTGTTTTACTTTAATTGTGTTCTTGGAACACTCTGCATTCTGCTTCCACTTCTTCGAGAGAGACATTTTGGGACAATGAGGGCGGCAAATAGGAGACATAATTGGGTGGGTGGAGCAACATGTTAGCTTTGGACCTGCTACACTCTGGCCTACTTGCTCCACCCCGGTATTAACACTTTGTTTGCCTAACATAAACGCTGTTGCGACACCCAGTGGACACGTTTAGAACTGGAGTTTCTTTAATTGAAAAATTGCGGCTGGTTTTTATACTTTGCAAAATCATCTCGCAAGCTGGAAAAAAAAACGTACGTTTTACATCCCTGGTCTGAACCAATGCAGCCCTTACAGCCTGAGGCCCCCTAGGTATGCAGTACCACCATGGTCCAGCAGAGTGCGCAGCTGCAGCCCACCGTCCTGCTCTCTTGTCCGTGCAGGGTTCTAATGCGACAGGACCTGATGCGTCAGCAGGCCCTGGAGGAGCAGCAGAAGGAGGCGCAGCAGCAACAGATGCTCCTCCGCGCCGACTGCTCCGCCCCCATCTCTGTCTCCGCCTCCTCCTCCGGCTGCCAGCCGCCCGCTCAGGTCCCCGTGGAGGTGCTCAAGGTACGACGAGGAGGCAGGAGGATCCAAAAAAAAAAAGAAAAATTAAATAAATCGAAAAAAGCTTTCCAGATTTCTCCGTGTCGTTTCCCACAATGCAGCTGTGTGACAGGACCGCCCCCCCTCTCCTGCCCCTCCCCCCCTCAGGTTCAGACTCACCTGGAGAACCCCACCAGGTACCACATCCAGCAGGCGCAGAGGCAGCAGGTGCGCCAGTACCTCTCCTCCGCCAAGGGCGCCTTCAGCGGCAAGGCGGCCAATCAGGAGGCGGCGCTGAGCCACTCCCCCATTAGCCCCACCCTCAGGCTGGAGCCCGCGGACAGCAGCCGTCCAAAAATGGAGGTGAACACCGACAGAGGACACACACACACATACAGATCAAGCCGACGTGCAAAGCATCATGGGAAATCGCAGCAGCTCCGCCCCCACTCCCCACTGAGCCACGCCCCCTTCACTTTGAGCGCCTCGGCCAGGGGCGGACAAACTTTTTGACTGGTGGGCCACAATAGGTTCTAAAATTTGACAGAGGGGGCCGGAGCAGGAGCAGATGGATGGAGTGTTTCGGTGACCCACCTCATAGGAGGAAAAAATATATCATGGGATATGGAGAAAACGTGTGCCTTCATGTCAATTGAAATTGAACAAAATCAAAGTTACAACAAAATCTGTGTCTTTGAAGCCCCACTCAGCTCTTGATTGAAATGACCCTTAAAACACTGAAAAAAAAAGATTAAAAACGGCTATTTTATGACTTACTTACTATTAACATAATGTCTTCAAGTTCAGTGGGCCGAATTAAAAAGCTTAACAGGCCGCATGTGGTCCCCGGGCCGTAGTTTGCCCTTGCCTTGCCGAGCGCCTCCTTTAAAGGAGCAGTCCGTGACTTTCTGCTGAGTCAGCAGCGGTTCTTCCTGCCTGTGGGAGGTTCTGCTGGGTCAGCCAGTGGAGAGGATCTGAGTCCGCAGACTCAGCTGCTTCTCTAGTGAGCGGGCCCTTGCATGCACACACACATACACACACATACACACACACACACACACACACACACACACACAGACATACA
>NW_027466069.1:7512500-7575000 GCF_046127955.1 Nelusetta ayraudi | reverse complement strand
GAAGGAGGGAGGACGCCGAAGGAGGAGTGCAAATAGGTGGGGGAGAGCTCGAACCGTCAGCACCTTGGGAGAGATGACAACAGGGATGACGTCACTTATGGATGACGTCACAGGTTCAGGTGTGATTATTTTACAAGTGAGGTGCATATCCACGGATCCACAGGTACCTCTCTGCTTCCGCAGTGCTGAGGAGGAGGCGGGCTGGCAGGGCAGGAGTCGAGCGATGTCATCGGTGGAGCAGCCGTCCATTAAAGAGTCGTCACTACTGTCCTCTGACCTATCAGAGGCAGGGGGCGGGGCCTTGTCTGCAGAAAGGAAAGGCAAAGTGTCATAGTTACAGCGCCATGTCGTTCAATTAGAGCTTATAGTTTGGTTTACGGAGGGGGCGGGGCTTAGGTGCCATACTGCCAACCAGCCACCAGGGCCGATACGCTATTATTTGATCAAATCCTCTGTTTTCTATCTCTGCAGTCCTGGAGCCAGTTGGCAGGTTCCGGGTTCCGTGTCAAATGTGACACACCAGTCAACGTAACCGGGCAAGAAGTGGTCATGTGACTGTTTGGAATTTTAATGTTGTGCGTGCGTGCGACAGCCTGGCAGGAAGTAAAGCTCAGGGCAGAAATAGAAGGCGCGAGTGGTCCTGTTGGAGGAAGTCATGTGACCTCGTCCGCTTCAGACAGGATGTGGGTCCAGATGTCGAAACCAGCTGAGGCATCAGCCGCGCTTTGATTGATCTGAACATGAAATTTTAATGATATAATAATGGAAAACAACTTTTTGAAAAAGTCCCGCAAACCACAACAGGAAACTCAATACTTTGTAACCTTTGATGTCTCACCTTCGCTGCCATACGGCACCGTCCCATTGGCTGTCGGCTGGCTGGTGATGCTCTCTGATTGGCTCTTACTTGCTCCTCCCTCCAGGACATCTGAGTCGATGCCAGGGGACGTCACGTCCATCCTGCAGCAGTCATGTGATCATTGAGACGGTGGAAGTGTGAAATCTGGAGTGATGTCATGACTGCAGAAACTCCCGGGTGCTCACTACCTGTTAGCTTGTCGCGTTAGTTTTGACAATAGCTGCCAAATTAGCGTTCTAACTTGAAGCTGTTAGCCTCCTGGCACACTTCCAGGCTAGCTCAAATGGTCTCATTCTGTTCAACATCTACGCTACCTCAGATGATAGCCTTCTAATCGTCATTAAGGGTAGCTCTGTCATCGCTAACCAGACCAGCAAACACACTAGACTAGCTTTGCTGTTCGCTTCAGTGTTAATGTTGGAGCTATTGCTCATTTTTGTTATTATATTTTATAGCTCTGAACACTAGGTGATCTACGTGGGTCTGCCGAGCATAGGTTGCAGCACCGGGAAGGGTTATGTTTTTTTTTACCACGGCAAGAGAGACGGGAGCAGCCATTGCTTTGTTTGTTTGCTTGAAATGGAAGAAGAAATCAGCCAAAAAAAATTCTGTCATACGACTGTGTCATATCCCTGCGTAAATTCACTCCCTCTGTGCTTTAGTGGCCGTTTGATTTTATTTTAATGTTCACTTCGGATATCAAGGACAAAAGCAAAGAAAAGGATGAATGGCCACTACTTTTCATGAGGCTACCTGCATATCTTAATGTTCACCTGCAGTTTGACAAACCTGCAGGTTGACCTCATTCCGTCTTCTTGGAGACATCAAGGCTAACACATCCAAGACTAGCTTACATTAGCCTCAGTTAGTTTTGCCATTTTCACATTGGTGTTTTCACAAATGTTGGCTGCTTACCGACAGCCGTGTCACCAGTCCTCCACTAGTCCTGATGCTAATCTGTTACCGGTGACTTTCTGTGCAGTGAAAAAGAAAACAACATCTGCACATGTGTCTTGAAAACAGGTTGTTCATCTGATGTGTGAACTTCTCACAGAACAGCTGACGTTCGAGACAAAACTGTCCCATCGCAGACAGAATAATTAAAGCAGCTGTGGGCTTTTTTTAGTCTGCAGAAATAAGATTCACTTAAACAACAAAAATGCATTTTGCATTATTATTGTTGGTGTTTTCACTGTATTTTGGGTGCTGCTCTCTACAGTTCGATCCATGAAACATGGCAACATTTTCACTTGTAACAAACAAAACAGATTAAAAAAGATGCCCATAAAAATAAAAACTCAGAAATCTTTGGAACCAATGTGATGGAATCCAGCTCATCCGGGTAGAACAGAATCTATTTTTGTCTTTGAACGCTCTATCATCATAAAAAACTCCTAAGAGGAAAACAAACAGAATGGTTTCTTACCTGTGGCCTTTCAGTCTTTTCTTTCTTTCTGTCTTTCGTTCTTTCTCTCTTTTTTTTCTTTCTCTTGTTCTTTCTTTCTTTCTCTGTCTGATCCCTACTGTCTTTTCCTCAGCTCACTAACTCGGTCAAACACTTTGCCCTTGCCTCTGGAGCTCGCGCATGCGTGTGACCACCACCTTCACTTCCTTTAGAGAGGGACACACACACACACACTCACATGCGCACACGCTCGGCATAACAGTCCTTTTTTTCTTTTTTTATCAGAGGACAATGGAAAATATAAATTCACGGACAATCCAAACACATTTGGGATTTTGAAGTATCATCACCTTCCTGATGTTAAAGTCATTAGATCTGTTTGAGTAAAATGTTGTTGTTGTTTTTTTTTTTTATCATATCTGAATATTTTCTGTGAAGGATCTATTTAAATTTTTCACTGAAGGGAAAGTGAGAGACTTAATTATCAGAGTGCAGCAGATAATACAGGTACATGTCAACAGGTTTCCCTGGAATTTGTGTTTATGTAGTCCTGCTGCAGCTTCACTTCTTGTGATCGACAGCTTTTAAAAGTTTCAAAATGGATGGCATGGGGTAAAAAAAAAAGTTAAAATTTTGCAAGCAGTGACTGTGAAATCATGTCAAAATCGGTCAGTGGCCTTAAAAACATACATGAGAGACATTTATTCGGCTTCACTTTTTCAACACTGCCACCTGCTGGAACCACTGAGAACGGCAGCGTAAATATTTATTATCAACCCGTTTGTGATTGTCACGGCTCGTTAGTCGTTATTGTTCTAGTAACAATACGATGAAGCCAAATAATAATAATAATAATAATAATAATAATAATAATAATAATAATAATAATGATAATAATAATCAGGTTTTAAGTGTATTATTTTCTATTTCGTCAGTTCAAATGAACTGAAAATAATTATTTGCAGGTAAACGGTGAAATACGATCAAATAAAATCAGTTTCTGTCGTCAGAGGCGATGTCGTTGCGTTCAGTCTCGGCCTGAGGGGGTCACTGCTGCTCCGGCCACAGGGAGCAGCAGCGGCGGCAGCAGCAGCAGCAGCAGCAGCAGTAGAAGAAGAAGGAGGGGGCGTGGGAGGGGGTGATGAGGAGGAAGGGAAGCAGGATAAACAAAGAGACTTCTGCAGATTTACTGGGAAATTCCACAGTGACCGGGATGAAAGTGGAACTCTGAGAAGCGTTTTTGACTGGAAGTCCGCCACCTTCTTCTTCCTCATCATCGGCTCCCTTCTCGGTGCCGTCGCCTTCATCATGGTGAGTGTTGGAGCGTGTTGTGGTGATGGAGAGGAGCCGAACGTCGACACACACACACACACACACACACACACACACACACACACACACCGCCTACAAATGTCCAGTGAAGTGAAACGAAAGTGTGTATGTGCAAGTTTTTCCAGCGTTCACCGAGTTCTGGTTCCGTTATTTTTGGTTTTCTATGAGGGTCCAGGATGGAGGAGGAGCAGATGTGTCTTCACGTGTGTGAAGAAGCAACAGCAGCATGCTGGGTTGTGAATGTTCATGGTGGCTCTGTTGTCGAGACTTTGTGTTTCCAGTCTTGAGGAGCTTCAGTTTGAATTTTGCAGCCTCCTGCTAGAACGCCCCGCCCACCCCAATCATCCCGAGGTACTCTCAGTGAGCGGGGCTGGCACCTGGCTGGGTGGTGTGTGGTCACTGACCAGTGCCCCTTGTGACATCACAAAGAGCTCCTGGTCTCCTGATTGGCAGGTCGGCAAAGGCGAGTGCAGGGCATTAAGCCAATCAGGGACCGACAGAGGCGTGTTGGAAAGCGAGGAGGCGGAGTTTCAGTGGGATTCATAAAAACAAGCAACACATGCACCCTGGACTTTTGCGTGTGGGCGTGGCTTCTCTCCAGGTGCTCTGGCTCCTCCCACTGCCCGGAGTGGAGGGTAACTCCGCCCCCACTCCGGAAGAGCGTTGATATAGGCTCCGCCCTCTGCGATGATAGGACGGGAAAATTATTTATTTTGGTGTTAACATTTGAACCGTGAGGCTGCAGCTCTGTCCAATCAGCGGTTCTGCGCAGAATGAGAGAACATCACAGACCACTTTGATGTTCGGAACCGGCTGGAATTAAAGTGCGACGCGCGCGCGCACACACACACACACACACACACACACACACACACACACACACACACACACAAACTGCGTTTCCATTACAGTTTTTCACAAAATAAAAGCGATATTTTTAACATTTCGACAAAGTTCAATTGCGATTTGCAGGTGTTTCCATTGAATGGTGTGAAGCGCATAAGCCGTAATTCTAGTAAAATCTGGACCCACGAGATCCCACTTTGAGGAGGACGGAGGCACAAAACATTTTGCGATGTTTGCCGTCAAGAATGGTTGTTAAAAAATATTCAGTCTCCTCCTTTGTCCAAACACAACGCGCCATTTTCACTTGACGTGAACTGATCACGTGACCCTGTACGTCACGTCTGCTGACGTGTAAATGGGAAAAAGTGTTCCCACGACACTTTTGCGATTTACCTCGATGTCGATACGTCTGAAAAACCGCCAGATGACAGCGTCAAAACCTTTTAGCGATATTTGAGAAGTTTTTTGAAGTTTAGATGTTTCCATTAGCAGTTTTTTATTGCGATATTTAGGTTTCGCGCAATACTAGGAGTAATGGAAACGCTACTGATGCACTGACTGCATACCTTCTCTCACTTTCATGGAATCAATGTCAAGTTGCTCCAGGTGTTTCCAGGCCCCCTTGCTGGTGTGACAGGACTTTTATTTTTTCTCCTCTCTGTGTCAGTCTGAGGACGCTGCAGTAGCAGAGCGAGGCCAGCGGGAGGAGCCGAAGGACACTGAAGGAGGTGGAGGAGGAGGTGCCGGGGGTGAGGGAGGCAAAGAGAAAGGAGAAGAGGAAGAGGAGGAGGAGGAGGAGGAGGGGGAAACAGCCATGCACACGCCCACTGCTCCAGTGTACTGTCTCTGCAGGAAACCTGACATCAACTGTTTCATGATGTAGGAAATTAAAGAGCTTCAAGAATGTGTTTGTGAAGCACCGACTCACGGAGCCACGGAGCTGAACCTGCCTGTCTGTCTGTCTGTCTGTCTGTGTGCCTGTCTCACTGACAGAGGGTGCGACTGCTGCGCTGAGTGGTTCCATGGACGCTGCATCGGCGTGTCAGAGAAGGCGGCCAAATCCATCAGAGTGTGGTACTGCCCGTCCTGCAGAGGTCAGTGTTGTGCAGCAACACATGCAGGATGGAAACTAAAGTGTTTTTGTGCCTTTAGTTGTGCAAGCCCTGAGTTCGCCCTGAGTTAGCCGTTAGCCCAGTGTGCGTGAGCAGCATGAGCTGTCTGTGAGCGCCTCGAAGCGGCCTAGCCGCCTGTTCGCTCAAAGTTTGCCCACTGCGGGAGGTTGATTTGCAGCTCGCCGCCTGTTAGCCTGTTAACCCGTTAGCCGCTGCCTGTGTTTGATACAGAGGGCAACCCGTCTCTGGAGATCAAATACCGTCCGAAGAAGGCCAAGAAGGAGGAGGAGAAGCAGCAGCAGCAGAAGAAGCAGCAGCAGCAGCAGCAGCAGCAGCAGGAGGAGGAAGAGGAGGAGGAGGAGGAGCCAGAGCCAGAGATGGAGGACAGGACTGACGGAGACGGAGGGTCCACCCCTCCACCCAGGATGGACAGGAGGCGGAGCTCACAGGTAACCAGGCATCATCATCACCTTTTTTTTGTAGAGCGCAACCACGATGTGTCAGAGCGATATTTACAAACAAGTTTCTGTGTCGATGAGATTTTAAGTCTGGTTCTGATTTCCTCAGTTAGCCCGGTGTTTGTGTTTCCAGATCAAGCGTTCGGCCCGGATGTGCGGCGAGTGCGACGCCTGCCTGCGGACGGACGACTGCGGCCAGTGCGACTTCTGCAAGGACATGAAGAAGTTCGGGGGCCCCAACAAAATCCGCCAGAAGTGCAGAATGAAGCAGTGCGCGGTCCGAGCGCGGGTGAGTCGGTGCTGCAGTGCCCAAGGTCGCCTGCAGAGGGCAGCACAATTTTGTTCCCTGTGATGACAAGATCGATGTCGTTATCTGATCCGAGCAGAAGATGCTTCGCGTCAAAGAGGAGGAGATCAGTCAGGGTGGCTGCCGGGGGCGTGGCCTATCCAGGAAGTGGGCGGATGAACTGAGTGAGGATGAGGATGAGGACGACGAAGAAGAGGAGATATTCAGTGAGAGCGAGCTGGAGCTGTACGAGCAGTACAAAGCCGCTGGATACAGAGACATGGTAAGTGTGCTTGCAGCGCGTTTCTACGTTTGCAGCTCTCGGCCACCATAGCTGCCACTTCCTGCTGCAGCTGTCATGTGACCCTCCCTCCTGCTGCCGCAGGTGTGGCACAGCGGGGAGGAAGAGGACGCTCAGTCGGATCACCTGAGGAAGAAGGCGGTGAAAGTGAAGCATGTCAAGAGACGGGAAAAGAAGGCGGAGAAGAAGGTGGTGGTGGTGGTGGTGGTGGTGGGGGGGGGTTCAGGGGGGGGTGTCTTTTGCTAATGATGTCACTGATGATGTCACACAACTAACACACTAGGCCCCCGCTGCACCTCCGCTGCCGCAGAAGTCTGTTCCTGCAGCCAAAGAGGAGGCCAAGCCGCGGCGCCACAAGGCCAAGCAGCGGCACCGGGAGCGTGTGCGGCACAGCGAGCGCGGGCCGGAGGGCGTGGCCAAGGAGGTGGGCGGCCAATGCCTGGGCCCCGGGTGCGTGCAGCCGGCAAGGGCCAACTCCAAGTACTGCTCCGAGGACTGCGGCATGAAGCTGGCCGCCAAGTGAGTCCACTTTGATAGGTCGAGGTGACGAGACACACCTCTCTGGAATAGAATAGAATAGAATAGAATAGAATTCCACATTGGGGAAATTTGCATAATTCCAGCAACAATATAGTGCAAAAGAAGGAAAATTATACTAAGAAATAAAGAAATAAAATATTGTGAGAAAGGATAAAACTAGACATTCACATCATATGGACAGTGGGATTATGTTTACAAGATTTGTATGTAATATTTTTTATCAGTTAAATTTTTATTGTATTTTTACATAACAAAAAACAATTAATCATGTGACAAATGTTGGTTGTGCAGCAACAAGGAGATTTGGATACAGAAGATAAACAAATGATAATGTACAGAAACAAATGAACAAATAATAATGTAAATACATATATATATTTATATATGTATATATGTATAGCAGTCGTGAGCTGAAGGAGCTACTGTGGCTCTCCACAGTGTGGTGCAGGGAATGGGAGCTGTTGTCCATGATGGAATCTCATTGGCCGTCCTGCTTCCTTCCTCCTGTCCAGTCGCATCTACGAGATCCTCCCCCAGAGGATCCAGCAGTGGCAGCAGAGTCCGTGCGTGGCCGAGGAGATGGGCCGAAGGCAGCTGGAGCGAATCAGGAAGGAGCAGCAGGCGGCGCGGCTCCGCCTCACGCTGATGGAGAAGCGCTTCCACGAGCTGGAGGCCATCATCGCCAACGCCAAGCAGCAGCAGGTCCAGCAGCACGAGGAGGTGGGTGGAGAGAGGAGCCGGCAGCCTGCCTGTCTGTCAGCGCCGGTCTTGGCCGCCTGTCTCACCCGGCTGTCTGTCTCACCCATCTACAGGTGGCCGAGGGTGACGGCGACGACACCGACCTGCAGATCTTCTGTGTGTCCTGTAGTCACCCGGTCAACCCCAAGGTGGCGCTGAGGCACATGGAGAGGTGCTACGCCAAGGTGGGTCTGCCGCGGTGTGAAGAGACAGCAGATTCCAACAGTGTCACTAAGACCGTGTCTGTCTGTCTGTCTGTCTGACTGACTGACTGACTGACTGACTGACTGACTGACTGTGTCTCTCTGTCCAACAGTATGAGAGTCAGACGTCTTTTGGTTCCATGTACCCAACACGCATCGAGGGGTGAGACCACCTGTCTGTCAGGCAGCCTGCCTGCCTGTCTGTCTACCTGACTATCTGTCTGTCTGTTTATCCGTCTGCCTGCCCTCAGACTGACTGCCTGTCTTTCTGTCAGTCTATCTGTCTGTTTGGCTGTGTGTCTGTCGGCCTGCCTGTCTGTCCTCAGTCCAACAGCTGTCTGTCTGCCTGTCTGTCTCGCAGGGCGACCCGCCTCTTCTGCGACGTCTACAACCCTCAGAGTAAAACCTACTGCAAGCGGCTGCAGGTTCTGTGTCCGGAACATTCCAGAGACCCAAAGGTTGGTCCACGGTCCCGCTGCAGGTCACCACGTGGCCACACTGCCTCTGTGCTGACCTCCACTCCCCACCTTCTGGTAGAAGGCGCTGTGGGAATAAAAAAAAAAAACAGCGGTGTGAAATATTTCCCAGAATGCCTTTTGAGTGTTTCTGCCCCCCCGACTCAGGTCCCCGCTGACGAGGTGTGCGGCTGCCCGCTGGTGAAGGACGTCTTTGAGCCCACGGGTGAGTTCTGCCGCGTCTCCAAGAGGAAGTGCAACAAGCACTACTGCTGGGAGAAGCTGCGCCGCGCCGAGGTCGACCTGGAGCGAGTCCGAGTGGTGAGGGAGCAGAACTTTATCGGCAGCACCTGGATGACGACGACAACAGTCCAGAGAGTAACCTATCTATCTGTCCGTCTGTCTGTCCGTCTGTCTGTCTGTCAGTGGTACAAGCTGGACGAGCTGTTTGAGCAGGAGAGGAACCTGAGGATGGCCATGACCAACCGAGCCGGCCTACTGGCCCTGATGCTGCACCAGACCATCCAGCACGACCCAATCACAACGGACCTCCGCTCTGCCAAGGACAGGTAGACAGGTAGACCGGTGCACAGGGAGACAGGTAGAAAGGTTGGGTGAGGCAGAGGGCAGTGGACGCAAAGTGCATTGTGGGAGTCTGCGGCATCTCATCACATCCAGCTAACGACGCTCATGAGTCATCGCAACTCATCGGTGCTGAAGTTGTTGTAAGAAAAACAACAAGGTCTAAGTGATTGCAGTGATTTCATATTTCTTCTCATCTTGTTTTTCTAAATCTACACTACACTACCCGAAGTGCACCGCTCTCCCTCCGTCAGAGCTCCACTTTTAAATGTTTGATACGAGCAAAAGAGGAAGTTTTAACCTTTCGATATTTCCGAACACACAAACACACACGCATACGCATACACACACACACTGTGGCTCAGTGGAAACTCAGCAGTTATACGCTCAAAATGTTTTCAGAGTAAGAGCACGCTGCAGTTTTTGAGTCTTTTAAACTGACAAAGTACTTGAAAACAACACAATATGATTATAAAACACTACAAAAACAAGATAAAAATCAGTCAAGCCTCAAAGTGTTGTTGTTTTTATGGTAAAAATCTTTCTGTTTAAACTGTCAAACAGCCGATCCTTCATTGTGAAAAGGTGCTCGAAAAAACAGGGTCATGTTTTTTCCTTTTTGTTTGTTTCATTGTTTGTTGAGTATGAAGCACTCCCACGTCCATCGTCAGATGACGGAGTAAGAACAACACGTGCAGCTAAATCAAGTTTATTTTTTTAAACAGGCACTTTTTCTTACTTTTGTGTTCCATATTTTTTTTTTTTTTAATCTCTGTACTTTTTGTAACTCAATCTTCTCAAGCAGTTTTTATATTTTTTTTATTGTTTCATCTTTATTTTTTACTGGTCATGTACACAAACCGATGTTTCATTAAAAACCAACATTTTATTAAACATTTCGAACTGTTTCCCTCTTTATTTTCCATTGTGATAACACACATAACTGTTGTTTATTTTCACTTAACATTGGAGCAGAGCCTTCTAAGGCAGAGCTAGAACAATATTCAGTTTGTAATTACACAAAAAAAAACAAAGCCAAACAATTATCAGGAAGGAAATAAAATGGTATTAGCAAAGATATTAAATGAAATAAAATATGAATACACCTCCCAAGAACATAATGAAACAGCTACGGAGAATAACTGCTTTCCAAAGCCGTTGTGTTAATTTCCAGCTACATTTCAACGCTAACTTTAGCATAATGTATTTACAAGGCAACAACAAAACTGAACCAATTCATGATGCAGATTAAAAATTCCGAAATCACAATTAGATTTTTTTTTTTTTTTTTGTATAATTTTTTTTTACATTAATTCATTAAGACTATTTTGACATAATGTTTTGTGCATGAGTCAAACAGAAATTGGTAGCTTTTGTTTTGCTCCAACACACATTATACGAAAGAAACAAACCGCCAGTTTCAAAACGAGCTGATCTCCAGCCGGGCGCATCTTCCGTGACGTCATGTACGCGCGACGGGGCTCAGTTCGCGCCGGTGCTCAGCTGCGAGCAGGAGAACACAAACAGAACCGCCCCGCCGCTGTAAGTGGGCTGTTTTATGTTGTTGTTATTATCAGTTAGCTAGCAGACTGGCTAACAGGTGAGCTAACACACCTGTTTCAGACCCAGAGCCTCCAAGCGGGACTGGTTCTTGTTCTAGTTTCGGCTCTTTTCTTTGTCAGGTTCTGGCGCTTTGTTTTTCTGCAACGTTTTTTTTGGGGGGGGTAGGATGGGAGTGTCACGTAAAAAAATAAATAAATAAATAAATAAATACATATTTATTTACCTTTTCATTTGATTTAACTGTTTTAATCAGATCAAATTCCTGCTGAGTTTTGGCAAACAAACTCCGGACGTGGCGTGTGTTTATATTATTTACCAGTACTTGTAATGTTAAACCTGCTCAACTGTTTTTATTTCAGCCATGCTCAGACTAAGCCCTGAAACCACAGAGCTGTTGTTCCCCGGCAAACTAGTCAGAACTATGACTAAAATATACACAAATTAGATTCAGGGTTAGGGTTAGGGTCTTCTACACCTCGTTTTGATCAAAATGACAAAAAAAATATCAACGAAAATGGAATAACAAGCAAATTAGGTGAATTCTGACAATCATGTCTTGTGATTGGTTGAACATTAAAATCAGCCTAATCTTTAACTATTCGGGACTGTCTTTTGTTAAGTGCAGAGTTTTCACTGCTGCGGTCTACAAGTTTTATTTTCTCCTGTTTGTTTTTGTCCTCAGTCGGATCCAAGATGCCATCTGGATCCACTGAGCCTCCAGGATCTGGACCCAGGTCCGTCAGAAGATCCCCCCGTCTGTCTCCTCAGGTGGGTCGTAGCAGCAGCAGCATTTAAACATTAAGGGTGTTTGGTTTCTTTTTGATCTAAGCTGTCAGTCATTAACCTGTGGGTGGAGTTTGACCTGCGCTCCTGATAAATGCTGAACGGCTTCGTGCGGAAGAAATAACAAAGGTGTCTGCTCCTTGCAGGGCAGCGGCGGAAAGGAGGAGAAGAAGAGTAAGAAAAAAGGAGCAGGGAGCAGCCTGCAGGAGGTGAAGAGGAGAGGCAGGATGGAGAGGAGTCGAGAGGGGGGCGAGGAGGAGGAAGAGGAGGAGGAGATGAGCCAACGGCTGAAGACGCTGGTGAGACCTGGCAGAGGAGCTGAAGAGCGGTGAGGCCAGAGCGGTGCACGACCAGTGACTGTGTGTGTGTGTGTGTGTGTGTGTGTGTGTGTGTGTGTGTGTGTGTGTGTGTGTGTGTAGGACCTCTCCACCCGGTCAGCAGCCACAGGGACAGGCCTGGTGTTCTCAGAGGTCTTCACTCACCACAAGAACCTGTGGGACTCCAGGTAACGTCAGCGTCCAGCTCACATGATCCATGAAGTGTCGCGTCGATGGGGATTGTTGACTGTGTGTGTGTCGCTGGCTCAGCCACCCGGAGACTCCTGACAGACTCACCTACATCATGGAGGAGCTGCAGAAGCAGGAGCTGCTGGGTCACTGCGTCAGGGTGGAGGTCAGTCGGTGGCTCCGCCCACTGCCACGGCAGCGCTGGTTATCCATGAACTGCAGCTCACAATGCTGTGTGTGTGTGTGTGTGTGTGTGTGTGTGTGTGTGTGTGTGTGTGTGTGTGTGTGTGTGTGTGTGTGTGTGTGTGTGTGTGTGTGTGTGTGTGTTTCAGCCACGGGAAGCTACAGAGGAAGAGCTGCTGCTGGTTCACAAGTCAGTACAAACACACACATGCCAAAGTTTCTGTTTCGGAGCGGCTATGCTGGGTGAAGTTTAAGAGCCGTGGTCCTCTATCGCCCCCTTGTTCCTCTAATTTTTTTATGTGTGCGTGCGTGCGTGCGTGCGTGTGTGTGTGTGTGTGTGTGCGTGTGTGTGTGTGTGTGTGTGTGTTTTGCAGGAAACAGTACATCGACCTGATGAGGTCGACTCAGACGATGACGGTGGACGAACTTCAGGCCTTGAGTGAAAACTACGACTCGGTTTACATTCATCCTGTAAGAAGGCTCACACACACACACACACACACACACACACACACACACACACACAAACACTGCCAATCACAGTCAAGTGCTGATGTGTGCATTTGTGTGTGTGTCTTTGTCAGGAGACCTTCCACGTGGCTTTAATGGCGGTGGGTTCGGTCCTCCAGCTGGTCGACCGGGTCATGACCTCTGACCTCAGGAACGGCTTCGCCCTCATCAGGTAAAAACATGCAAGAGCAGCAGCAGCTCCTGGCGGTGCTTTCAAGTGTCTGCCGTCGGCTTGGAGCAAGCGCGCCGCCACAGCTCCAGCAGGGGGCGCTGGCTGGCTGGACAGAGATGTTCCTGATCAGCAGGAGCAACAGTGTTGACTGTCTGTGTGTGTCTGTCAGGCCTCCAGGTCACCACGCCCAGTTTGACACGGCCAACGGCTACAGCATCTTCAACCACGTGGCCGTCGCAGCTCGATACGCTCGCAGCCGACACTCCGTCAGCAGGTCAGTTGGGGGGAACCAATCAGAGGCCACCGTGGAGGAGACCTGGGATAAACCTGATCCTTAACAGCAACATCTCTTGTGTGTGTGCGTGTGTGTGTGTCAGGGTGTTGATAGTGGACTGGGACGTTCATCACGGTCAAGGTGTCCAGTACCTGTTCCAGGACGACCCCAAGTAACCTTCTCATCTTCTCTCATGTTGGCAAATCACCTCGGCTTGCGCGCGTGTGTGTTTTCAGTCTCTGAAACCATAATGTGTGTGTGTGTGTCTCTGTGTGTGTGTTTGTGCGTTGTTAGCGTCCTGTACTTCAGCATCCACAGGTACGAGGGCGGCTCCTTCTGGCCGCACCTCCCAGAGTCTGACAGCCAGTGTGTCGGCAGCGGCCGAGCTGAAGGCAGAAACATCAACCTGCCGTGGAACCAGGTTACTTTTACACACACACACACACATACACAGTCCTTTAGTGCAGTGGCTGCTTTAGATATCATACATACATAAGTCTTTACAGAATTTTATTTATTTGGCAGAAAAGAAATTTGATGCTATCTTGCTTTTCTTTTTTTTTACGATGCTACGCAACGACACGCTAACATAAAAAAGCAAACTCAACAACAGAGGGCTCACCATGACGATCACTGCCATTTTTTTTTTAAATTTCATTAGCTGCTTAATAAAGTTCCCTTCAGCTAAAATGCGTCTCTTGCTGGTCATGTGACCATGTGTTTCCTGCTCCTCAGACCGGGATGAGCGACGGCGACTACATCACAGCCTTCCAGCGACTGCTGCTGCCCGTGGCCCACGAGGTAGCGCACACACACACACACACACGCACACAAACACACACACAGGCAAACACAGAGTCATGTGACCGCCCTGCTCTCTGCTTCAGTTCCAGCCTCAGCTGGTTCTGGTGTGCGCCGGGTTCGACGCCGCCGTCGGAGACTTGAAGGTAAACAGACCTGAGATCGGTGACAGGAAGTGACCTGCAGCTAGCCTTGTGCTAACTGTGGTCTGTGTGTATGTGTGTGTGTGTCTGTCCAGGGCGAGATGTGTGTGCGCCCCCCCTGCTTCCACATTCTGACCCACATGCTGATGAGTCTGGCTGAGGGACGCCTTGTTCTGGCCCTGGAGGTGAGGAAACATTCCGTCCTGAACATCAAGGCCGCTGGAATTTTTTGTTCTGGAGCTTTGAAGGCAACGACGCAGTTGCCAGAGGAACTCTTTTGACGTTTTCTTCTTCTCTTGGTGTCTGGCTAACCTCAGGGCGGCTACAACCTGCAGTCGACGGCGGAGGGCGCCGCAGCCTGCGTCCGAGCCCTGCTGGGAGGAGCCTGCCCTCCCCTGGGCCCGTCCACTGCACCCACCGACAGGTAGTGACGCGGTCGCTAGCTCGAGGTGGATCACGAGTTGAGAAAAGCTGTCATAGAACACACCGGCAGTTAATCAATCACAGTGGTCGATTTCTAACGTGTGTGTGTGTGTGTGTGTGTGTGTGTGTGTGTGTGTGTGTGTGTGTGTGTGTGTGTGTGTGTGTGTGTGTGTGTGTTCCAGCGCACTGGCCTCCATCTCCCAGACCATCTCGGCTCAGTTCCCACACTGGGCTTCTCTTCAGATCCTGGGTGAGGAGCGTTCATGCGACCGCCGGACCACCGCAGGCAACACCTATTGTGACCCTTGACCTTTGACTCTCCCTGGCTTCCTGTGCAGAGGGCGGCCCCTGGTCTCTCGGAGGTGTGGCCAGGACAGAGATGCCGGGCGAGGAGGTCGCAACCCCGACTGCCCTGCCCCCTGCTGTCACCGTGACGACGGGTCTGGTGTACGACGAGCGCATGATGGAGCACGAGAACAACTGGGACAGGTGAGCTCTGCCCCCCTGGTGGCCGTCTGAGGAGCTGCCGCCGCTGTGTTGACCGACTGAGCCGCGTCTCGGCAGGCAACACCCCGAGCAGCCGCAGAGGATCGCCAAGATCTTCTCCAAGCACCAGCAGCTGGGATTGGTCGACCGCTGCCGCCGGATCCCCGCCAGCCTGGCCACGGAGGAGGAGCTCCGCATGTGTCACAGGTACGAGTGTGACGCCCCCCCTGATTCCGATATGGTGTCTGCATTAGAGGGCCCATAGAGCATGTGCACTTTACACCATGCTGCTGTAGCTCCCACGATGCATCAGGGCACATTAGCCAATCAGAAGGAACAGAGACACAGCGGCATGCACAAAGCCGTGATGTCACACTGGGAATAAACTGGTGATTTTCTGGCCTTTACAATTTCTATATGGAAATATATGGAGAAATGCAATAGAAAGATGTGTTATTATTAACAATGTTTCAGGTTGCAGTTGTCCTGTCAGCTGTTTGAAAGGTGCTCTTTTTTGTATTGCGGTCTATGGGGAAAAATATTTGTGCGTGCGTGCGTGTGCGTGTGCGTGTGCGTGCTCGCAGCGTGCAGCACATCCAGCAGATGAGGGCCACGGCCGACATGAAGCCGAGGGAGCTGCACCGTCTGGGTTCAGAGTTCAACTCCATCTTCCTCAACAACCAGAGCTTCCAGTCGGCGCTGCTGGCCGCTGGAGGCTGCTTCAACGCCGTGGAGAAGATCCTCGCAGGGGAGGTACGTCCCTCACACTCAGCCCCTCCCCCACCCCACCCCACCCCACCCCACCCCATCCCTCCCTCCCTCCCTCACTCACCGGTCCACTCGCCGTGTCTTGTGACCCGGCTGGCAGGTGAGCAACGGCGTGGCCATCGTGCGCCCGCCGGGCCACCACGCCGAGAGCCACGCCCCCTGCGGCTTCTGCCTCTTCAACACGGCGGCGCTGGCCGCCCGCCACGCCCAACGGCTCTCCCACAATGCTCGGCTGCGGGTGCTCATCCTGGACTGGGACGTCCACCACGGCAACGGCACGCAGCACATGTTCGAGGACGACAGCAGGTGAGACGGGGGCGTGCGGGGTTCAGGGGGCTTACATTATGACACCAGTGCGACCGACACTTCCTCTGTGTGTGTGTGTGTGTGTGTGTGTGTGTGTGTGTGTGTGTGTGTGTCTCCAGCGTCCTGTACATCTCCCTCCACCGCTACGACAACGGCTCCTTCTTCCCCTCCTCCGAGGACGCCGCCCCCGACCGGGTGGGTGTGGCCCAGGGGGCGGGGTTTAACGTCAACGTGGCCTGGAACGGCGGCAGGATGGGCGACTCGGACTACCTGGCCGCCTTCCACCACCTGGTCATGCCCGTCGCCACTGAGGTGATGCACACACACACACACACACACTCACCCTGCATGCTAAACCTAGCGGAGCCCCCTGATTGGCCGCTGTCTATGCAGTTCAACCCCGAGCTGGTTCTGGTATCAGCCGGGTTCGACGCGGCTCGTGGTGACCCGCTGGGCGGTTACCATGTGACCCCGGAGGGATACGCCCACCTCACCCACCTGCTGATGTCCCTGGCCGCCGGGCGGGTCCTGCTCATCCTGGAGGTGAGCCGGTCACATGGTGCAGGCTTCATGAACCCGGGTTTTCCGGTGAATGTAAACTGAAGACCCCCCTCCCCCCACCACCACCAGGGAGGCTACAACCTGACGTCCATCTCCACCTCCATGGCCATGTGCACCAGCGTGCTGCTGGGAGACCCGCCCCCTCCATTGGCCACGCCCCTTCCTCCTCCTCATCGCTGCGCAGTGGCCGCCATCAACGAGGTCATCAGGCACCACGCCCCCTACTGGAAGTCGCTGAGGATACACGGTACAGCTGAGGAATTTCTTCTTCTTCTTCTTCTTCTTCTTTTTTTATTTTCTCATTTTTCCTCTCTGACATCTCATCCACTCAGTCCCAGAGTCCGTGCGGGCGTCTCTGCCCTCGCCAAAACATCGTGGGAAACGCATTTCCCAAGGAAAAGGCAGGAAGTCGGAGAACAGTGGCAGCGCGATCAAACCGCCGCTGCCCCCTACTGGCCAGGTGGACGCAGCGGTAAGTGGATTCATTTAAACATCAAAACCACCAAAAAAACAAAAACAAAAAGAGCTTTGGTTTTCATGACACTTTTCTATTTGTCCAATCAGACGGAGGCTGGCCTGGAGCAGCTGACACAGGGATTGGCCGGTTTGGACATCAGTCAAGCCCGTGTCGGCAACCCCGTCACCTCCACCCCGGTAGGCGGAGCCAGACCGAAGGTTCGCCACAGCCTGGAGAACCCCCACCTTGACAGGGAGGTGGGGGCGGAGTCAGGCAGAGTGACAGCTGCTCTGAACCAATCGGTGGAGAGGACGAAGGTGAGCAAGAAAAAACAAAAAACACAGCACAACCAAGAAAAGTCGGCTGTAGTTTTTGTCTCTGCCACTAGGGGGGGGGGGGCTTCTCCTCCTGTTTCAGCCATGAAACATTTTTGTATTTTTTTTTTTTAACTTCAGTCACTGCTGCACTCTTGCAGTTTTGCACTCACTCTTGTAGATTGTTTGCACTCTCATTCTCATTTGCACGGGAAGTTTTTTTCTTCTCAAATAGATTATGACAAAGAATGCAGTCAACGGGTCATTACAGAGGTGAATTTCTGGCAGGATATATACATGTATATGCAAGGGATATAAACATTTATAAATAGGAAGGGCAGTGTCATTATATCCAAGTCACAATTTAAAAAAGAGAAATATATACTGCATGTGTCAGTCCAAACGGTCATACAGGTAGAACTAGAAGGTAATACAGCAAACACAAAACCAATATCACCCGCTATAACCCTCCTGTCAACCCAGCCCTCGCCACTGCCAGTGTATTATGACGTCCACAACCTGCAATAAATAAGTAATAAGTGAAGAATAAGAAGAAGAAGACAGAGTGAAGCTGTTGTCAAGTTTTACATCAAGTGATCTGCAATCATTTTAGCAAGTGAATTTGCTAAATTGCTAAGTGAATATCTGATGTCCTCTAGTTTTAAACAAGACGTAATGTCTTTCAGCCGTTGTGCACGGGTCGGGGGTAAAGCCTCCTTCCCCCTCAGCAAAATTGCTCGCTCTGACATGACTTTTTTTGCTCCTTCGTACCTGCGTGCTGCCGCTGAGTAACAAAGTTTCAATGCTCTGTGTGGGTCGCATATATTGTAGGATTGACAGTAAAGTTACCTCAAACCTTGAACTTCCTGTTTCCCCTCTTCCTGCCCTGTCCAGGCTCCTCCCTCAGAGTCACCTCAGCCTGCGGGGGGCGCTGTTGGGGGGCTGGGGCCAGAGGCGGAGGGAGCGTGCGGTTGGTCCAAGGCTCAGGCGTCGCTGGAGCTGACCTGCGGAGGGCAAGCTGACGTCAGTGGACACTCTCACCTGTGTGTGTGTGTGTGTGTGTGTGTGTGTGTGTGTGTGTGTGTGTGTGTGTGTTTGGCCAACCTCACCTGTGGCTCCGCCCACCTGCCCGGTCTTTCCCATCTGCAGACGCTGTACGTGGTCGACCCCCTGCCCTGGTGCCCTCACATGGACGGTGTCCAGCCCCTCCCCCCCTCGGGCCTGGACCTCCAGCAGCCGTGTGGGGACTGCGGCTCCGACGCTGAGAACTGGATCTGCCTCACCTGCTACCAGGTGAAGTGACGATTTTGCCTTTGGGGTCACTGTTCAGTACATTTTCAGTACAGAGGAATATGAACTTGTTGAAAATAACATTGGTTATAGTTATTATTAAAAGTATAAACTATTTCTAATTGCAGTTTGGTTAAAAAAATTAAAATAATTTAAAAAAAGTGTCTCATTTTTTTCAAAATTCTCCACAAAATGTAATTTTTCATTAATGGCAAAAAACAAAACAAAATAAGATTTAAATTTTTTTTACTCGACTACATTTCACAACCTTTACTTCAGACTTTTCCTTGAGTGTTGAATCAGTACTTTTGCTTTACACAGAGTATTTTCTTACAAAAGTATCCATACTTTGACTTAAGTATAAAAACTAAGGAAAAACTTTGTACAAAATGTGAACACTTTGCCACCTCTGCTGCCACACCTGCCCGACAGCAGCAGCAGCAGCATCAGCAGCAGCAGCAGCATCTGTGTGTCTCACCTGTCGCCCCTCCCTCCCTCTCAGGTGTACTGCGGGCGCTACGTCAACGAGCACATGGTGATCCACGGCACGGTGGCGGAGCATCCCGTGGTGCTGAGCTTCTCCGACCTGTCGGTGTGGTGCTACGTGTGCGAGTCCTACGTTCACCACCAGGTGGTACTTTTTGATTGAAAATTCCAGCATTCGAGATTGTTTGTTGATGAGGAAGTTTTCCTTTGAGGTGGTTCTCAGCTAAATACAGTCAGAATGTGTGCATCAGGGGCCTCAGTTTGAGAAGATTAGACGCGATGAGTTAGTTATTAGTTAGTATATAAAGATGCTGACTTATTATTGTGGCATTTGTGCCTCCAGGCGCTGTTTGAGGCGAAGAACGCAGCTCACTGTGCCAAGTTTGGGGAGGAGATCCCTCCCTGGAGCTGAGAGACGACCTTTGACCTTCTGACCTCCTGGCCTCTCTTCTGCTTCCTCATCTTTCCTCCTTCACATTGATTGGACTGTTGTGTGTGTGTGTGTGTGTGTCCGTCCCTGGTGCTCTTTGTACGAGGGGGTCAGAAAAAAACACAAATTGAGACGTCTTTGGTGCCAAAAACTCTGAAAAGCAAATGTGAAGAATTTGAGATTTTACTTTAAAAAAAAAAAAAAAAGAAAAAGAAATTGGGTCCAGATTTGGTGTCACCACCGTCCGACTCGTACCAGCACACACAGACCACGAGGCCACGGCCGTAAGCTACACACCTCCACCCCTTCTCTTGTTCTCTTGTTTTATTTTATTGATTTTCTGACACAACACCTGGTGTTGTGTCATCTTTTTTATTTGTCAATGTTTTTATGTTGTCTGTCAAGTTTTGTGTTTTGTGCTCCAGGAATTGCTTTTATTTTTATCATCCTCATCATCCTCATGATAATCCGTTTTTATTAATCATCTCTTTTGTTTGCACCATATTAGAAATACACAACAATATGACCTGTTTTTCAGCCAAAAGAATAAAAAATGAACGCATTTTTGCAGTCTGGACTTTTTGTCAGTGAAGCACGAAGGTCAAATCTTGTATACAGTGTTTCATTTTCAGCCCTGCCTAATTCAATTCGACAATTCGGGTTTTGTTTTTTTTTTGTTTTTTTCAGTTTGCTCCCGCTGCAAAATGTCCTGTCTGCTGCAGTGCCTCGCTCGGCCTGCGGGGGGCGCCTTGGGGCTTCATCGTCAACCGTGCGTGCACGTAGCGGGTGCAGCGCGCGTAAACTGCGTGCGTGTGAGCGTGCACGGGTGGACCCAGCTCAACATCCGGGGACGTGGAGCCGCAGCATCCTCATCCACCTCCTCCTCCATCTTCCTCCCGCAGCTGCTGTATCCTCCTCCTCCACCTCCCCCTCCTCCCGGCTCCTCCTACCGCTGCAGCTCGGTCAGTTTCACATCATAGTTTCAGTGTCATATTTCCATCAGTTTCCGGATTTATCCCCGTCGCGTGTCTGCTTTTGGCTTTATTTTTTATTTCGCTCTGCGTGCGCCAACCCCCCCCCCCTCTCCCGACCACCACCGTGGGGCGATGACGTAACCCGAGGCCGCCTGGCGCAGTCTGGTTTTGTTTTGCGTCCGCACGCGCTCGTGCCTCGCGACGCTGATTGGCCAACCGCCGCAGCCTGCGATCGATCGCTCACGTTCAAAAGCTGTCCGAACGGTCGACGTGTGCGTGTGACGTCACCGGTGATTTGGCGCCAGTCCGCGGGGACTGAGGAGGAATCAAGACTTCAGCTCGGTGAGAACCCTGTTGTCAATAAAGATCCGGCATTCAAAAAAGCGGGACATACTATAGATCAGGTTGTGTTCTGGGGGTTAAAGGTCACTGTTAAGGTTGGCTATCTTTCTCTCTCCCTCTCTCTCTCTTTCTCTCCCCCTCTCCCTCTACTATCAATCTCTTTCCCTCTCTACCCCCCCTCCCCCTCACCCCCATCACTCTGACATCCATCACTCTCTCTCCTTCTCTCTATATATCTCTCTATCTCTCTCTCTCTCTCCCTCTCAGGGATGTCGGTGTCTCCCGCCCTCACCGACCTGTCCCGCCTCTACCAGACGGAGTTTGTCCGCAGCGCCCGGGCCGTGGGCGTGCTGTGGGCCGTCTGCTCGCTGTGCTTTGCCATCATCCAGGTGGTGGTCCTGGTGCAGCCTTCCTGGGTCGGGACCACCTCCGCCGGCCGCCAGGGGGCGGGGCTAGCCCTGCCCAGCGGTACCCTGGGACTGTTTGAGGTGAGGAAGCGGCGGTCCAGACTTAGTAGTGTTCTTCACACCACGCCGCTGTAACCGCCCAGACACAGCAGCACGTACGACACCGTGACGTCGTGCTGCGAAATGAACTGGTTATTTTCTGGTCTTTATCATTTTTTTTTGAAAGACTGCAAAGGGAAGATTTATTATAATTATTTATTATGAGGTCACAGTAGTCCTGTCGGCCATTTTATACGCTTTTATTTTTGTATTGCAGTCTATGGGAAAAGTGCTTTTGGGCCCAATGGGATTTATTATTCAGCAGTACCTCGAGTGGCCACTGGGGAAAATTGTTGCTAGTATTTTTATTATTTATTTATTTTTTTTTTTCCTGAAGCCTCTTTAAAATGAATGAGAAACAGTTCAAACACTTAAAGCCTTACGGTTAATCTACACACTTCCTGTCTTCCCTGCCCGTCCAGGTGTGCGTGGATTCAGACTGGCCCGTCCCGGACTGCCGGGGCGGCCTGTCCAGCCTGTCCCCTCTGCCCTCCTTCCAGTCGGTGGCGGTGCTGGTGGGCGTCTCCCTGTGGGCGGTGTGGACCAGCGTGCTCTGCCTCTGCCTCTTCCGCTTCTGCAGTGCCGCCACCGTCTACAAGATCTGCGCGTGGCTGCAGCTCACGGCCGGTGAGTCCGCGAGCGCTGCTGCGTGATAAAATAAATATAAATAAAAACCACGTGATGTGAAAGGCGGGGACATTTCCTATGTTCCAGCTTTCCTATGTTGACCTCTGCAGTGATATTAGCCTGTTAGCTTGGTGTTAGCTCTCTGCTGTCTCCCTGCCGGTCTCCAGGGTTCTGCCTGGCGCTGGCGTGTCTTCTGTTTCCAGACTCCTGGGAGAGTCCAGAGATGAGAGCGCTCTGTGGCGACTCTGTGAGTATCTCTCGACCGTCTTTATAAAAGTGGCCAACAAAGCCGAGCAAATTGCGCTAAGATGCCGCTGTGTAGTCACAGTTGCCATGTTGGTGCTTGCAGGTGGGCAGCTTCTCTCCAGGAAACTGTTCGGTCCACTGGGCCTACATCCTGGCCGTGCTGGGCGTCCTGGACGCTGCTATCCTGGCAACGTTAGCGTTCGTCCTTGCTAACCGACAGGACGCCCTGTTGCCTCCAGACACCAAGGAAGGTGAGGGAGGGGTTTGGTGTCTTTTGGTTAGCTTGTCTTTAGCATTTAGTGCATGTAGCTTGGTCGTCCCTTCTAGGCCCATTCGTCAATGAATATTCTGTTTTCCTGCTAATGTACACGCCTGCTGCTCACTTAGACTCTGTGTCTTGTACCCTGAGACTTCTAGCATCCAATAGTGTTTATATAATTGTGTGGACTGCTTGCTTTAAATTACTGTTTTTCTTAATCCAGCTAAAATTAGCTTAGGTTTCGCTATAAGTGAGAATAGCTAATTGTCTTGGTGCATTATGCTAAAAATTTGCATCAGTTTTAGAACTAAACACAACAGTAGCTCATCTTTGGTTTAGCTTCACATGAACAGTTAGCGGGAACGTTTGGGCCATCCTAGTTTAGCTAGCATCGTGCATAGATGATTTTGATTTAGTTTTAATGGCCCAAAAGTAGCATTAGCCCTTTTTCTTACACAGTGTAACAGTCAAATTCTATGTTTCCATAGTGACCACTGGTCTGCTGACGTCAGCATGAAGGCGCCAGGTGAGTCACTTTTCCTCCTGCTATCATGTCTCTATAAACGGCTTGACAGAGTTGAATCGCTCTCTTCTTTTTTTTCTGGTTAGAGGTGGAGAAGAAGAAAAAGGCACCGTCACGGCGAGGCGCAGGAGAAAAACAGAAGATCTCACGATGTCGAGAATGGAGAAACAACAAACACGGAAAGAGAACAACAACAACAAGATGTTTCGGTTTAACTCGGAACCTCCGTCCGGAAACTTTTAGAAGTTTCCAGTTTCAGCTTCAGTCTCAACCTTAAAACTGAGGTTCACGCGTCTTTTTGTGTCCCAGCTGTCAAAGTGCCAAAATCCTCCCCTGCTTGTGACGTCACTTAAAGGACATTTGTGCGTCTCGTCTCTTCCCTGTCGTGGTTGTATGCTCGGAGCCACGCACTCTGATGGAACGTGTTTGTTTTTTTCAATCAGTCAGAGGTACAAACGGAAGCACAAGCAGAAACAACTGCTTCAGCTGGAAAAGTTGTAAACGTTGTCTGGTGTTAGCGTAGCGTAGCCTGACTACTCCGATTCGCACGTGTCATCATGTGAACGTTGATCCGTTAGCTTAGCCTCTGCAAACCGCTGTAGATCTAGAGTCCATTTGACTGTACCTTAGAATTAGCCTCAGCTTGAAAATAGCATACATTTTTGCTAGCGTCAAGTTAGCACCTGCTAAGAATTTGTGTTGAGTTTCCCTGATGAGAAAGCACAGACGAGGGTTTGGCTCGATTTTTAACATTTCTTGTGAAAAGCACAAAAAACAGAATGTAATTTTTTTTTTCCTTGCAGCGAGGCCAAATGTTGTGTTTTTGTCACTTTAGATGACGTTACCATAAAATCAGTTTTAGTACCTGTTGGATCCAATACAAGACTTTTTTTGCGGCGTTACCTCGCACCTAAACTCAACAGCTGTGACATTTCATTCTGTATTCATTTATCGTAAATCTTGCCAATAAATCTTCCGTAAGAAGTCACAATTGTCTGAAGTTTGCTGCACACTTGCGGTGAACTTGTCGGTATTTTAGTTCAGAATTTTAGGTTCAGAGGGAAACCTCAGAAGCACAAACACTTAAATGTGAATTTTGAATTTCTGCCAAATCTGCGGGTTGTTAAAAATTTAATATTTTACAAAGTGTGAAGGTTTGTTGCCTGTTTGCAGGTCGTTGTGTGTTGTTGTTGTTTGTGCTTGGAATGTAATCCGCATGTCCTCGTGTTTCGGATCCATCTTTGTTTGATTTGTGTGAAAATAAACAGAAAAAAAAAAAAATCCAGTTCAAGCGTACAGAGATTTTAAATTTCCTCCCCTGGGTTCCTTTTTATATTCGACCAAGTATGGTTATGTCCATCATCTGGCACACCTGTGTAAAAGGGAGCCACGCCCCCCAAAAAATTAGCTCTCCAACTGAAGCAGCAGTCGGGGTCGGACGGGTTGTGAAGTGGCGACGCAGGAAGAAGCAGCCGGACGACAGGAAGTGGGTGGTTGGACACTGACTTTAATTGACAGGTGAGATCGAGCGACGTTTTCAGTTGCACATCCATGGAGCTGCTGTACATCAAGTCGACACACACACACGCACACAACAGGAAACCGACCAATCAAAGCCACCGAGCTGCAGGTCACCTGACCGACCGCCATCTGTCTGCTAGAGCATTATGATGTTTGTTTTTTTAGCATCTTCTAGGCGGTATAGCCAAAGAACTCAAAGTCCCAGAATCCCCTACGGTAAGAACTGAACCACAGCAGGGATTCGAATTTATGAACTATGGCTCTTTTTTTTTTTTTTTTTTGCTGCCGATTGTAAACAGAAGTTTTGTCTTTTAAATTTGTGAGTCGAATTAACGTCTAGCGTCTCCTCATTGGTGGATTCATCTGAGGGGGTGTGGCCCAAACGCTTCAGCTCTCTGATTACAGCCAATCAGTTCCTTTCTCTGTCCAACTGAAAACAAAGACCTTAAAGTGAAGTTGTTTTTTTTTTACAACAATATCATCAAAAGACACCGACGCCACAAAAAGCAACGCAAAAAAACAAACAATGTTGATTTGTTATTGATTTGAAGCTAAACTGGTCAGAACCAGATGACCTCTGCGACCTCTACGACCTCTAAAATCTGAAACACCAGCAGTTTCCCGGAGCGACGAAACGTTTCAGCCACATTTTCACAAAAAAAGCAGCAAAACAAACAAACAAAGAAAACAAATAAAGAAAAACTGGTTAAAATCCTGTGGCTCCGCCCCCTACTGCTGCCTCAGGTACTCCACCACCTGCTCCACCAGCAACTGGGGGTCAAAGGCCGGCGCCGCCCTCCTGCGGCGCCGGCCGCCGCCGTTCAGTTCCCCGTTGACACGCTTCATTCGCTGCAGGCCGGCTGGTGGGCGGGGCCTCCCGACCTCCGCCGGGTCCTCGTCCTCCAGCCGCTTCACCCGCAGCAGGGGTGGGTCCGCGCTGGGCGGGGGCGGGGCCACCTCGTCCAGGGAGCGGCGGGCTCTTCTGTGGGCTGGGCCGGCTGGCGCCGCCGATAGGTCCCGCCTCATGCGGCGGGCAGTGGCGGCAGGCTGAGGGGCCGCCGGCGGGATGCCGCTGAGCAGCCTGGAGACCAAACGCCTGAAGGGGGAGACAGAGAGTCAAGGACGATCAAATGATGCCGCTGGAAACACTGGGATCACTCTCTGAAAAAATGGTGATTTTCAGGCCTTTCATTCTTTTTTTTTTTTCTTTTTCTCTTTGTATTGCGGCCTATGTGAAAAATGCTTTCTGGGGTCAATGGCCTTTTCTTTCTGCAGTACCTCAAGTGGCCACTGGAAAGAAAAAAAAAATGCCAGTCTTGTATCCAGTTCTTATAATACTTTCATGTCGGTCACCTCAGCACGTCCTGCTCACTTCCTCTTCCTCCTCCTCCCCGTCCTCCTCCTCCTCCTCCTCGGCTGGACCCTGGCGGAACCCGCCCTGCCTGCAGGGGGCGCTGCTGCCGCGCCCTCTCCAGGAGACTCTGAACCAGCTGAGGCTCCATTCTGGCCGACACAAACCAGAAAAGTAAGTTCAATACGATGGTAAAACTATTCTCCATAGCCTCCGTGTCCACTTGGTTGCGTTGCTTCCATTGCTTGTATCGTGCAGTAGAGTTCTTATCCAATCACATTGCGGCTAGCTCCTGTTGTCAGGTGCGCTGAAATCTGTCTGAGGCCAGCGGAAACGACACGGCAGGCTCCTGTCTGCTGTCAGTGAACGCACCACCGTCATGGGTAGCAGTTTTACAGTCTTTGGTGAGTAATATACAGATATGTAATTAATATACAAATTACTTGCATATCTAAAGGTTATTTCTTTTTAATTCCTCTCTTTGCACTGTACATGTGCTGCTATAGCCAGTGAATTTCCCCAATGTAGGATAAATAAAGGCGCTGTTATTGTTATTTAAACAGGCACAGGTTTCTCACACTGAGTGAGTCTAAATAAATGAAGAGACGATGTTGTCATTATCAGGCTGAGAAGTTTCATTTTATAATATTTTCAGTTGGGTGGTGTGCCATGGGATTTTCTCCATGTGGCTCAATAGGGTTGAGAGCCACAGACGTAGACTCGACCTCTGGTGGAGCTCACCTCACCTCTCTAGCAGGGCCTCGGCCAGCCGCGGCTCCAGGAGGCCCCACCAGGCGGCGGGGGGCCGGCCCATGCTCAGGCCCTGCCCGGTCTCGTCATAATCCGGGGGGGCCGCCGGGCCCTGGAAGTCAGTGGGCATGTCGTCGTCGTCGTCGTCCTCCTCCTCTTCCTCCTCCTCCACCACCTGCACCTCGGCCGGGCCGACCAATCCTGCGCCCTCCGCCTCGCTCAGTAGGCGGAGCAGTGCGGCCAGGTAGGCTGCGGACGCGTGCGATTGGTCGGTTAGAGATGGTTTCGGTTCAGGAGAGAGAGAAAGAGTTGCTCTGAGAACCAACCTGCCCGCTGCTGCTCCTCCTCCTCCTCCTGCTGCTCCCGCCTCTTGTCCCTCTCCACCAGTTGCTGCAGGGCCTGTTCCAAGCCCCGCCCCTCCCAGTCATCCGATTGGTAGTAGAGGTCGCCGGCTCCGCCCGCTCCACGGCCGGCAGGATACGACATCAGCTCCTCCTCGTAGGCCAGGGGGAGTCGCACGTCCCTGCGCTGGCGTCTGACCCCGCCCACTGACATGTCCAGGCCACGCCCCCCTGCCAGAGCTGCTGGGAGACACTGGGACAGAGCGGGAAGACAGGAAATCCAACTAAGTAAGGAGGAGGAAGTTGCCAGTTACAGCAAAACTGCTAATCCGATCTGTGTGTGTGTGTGTGTGTGTGTGTGTGTGTGTGTGTGTGCGTGTGGGAAGTCCAGACCCAAGAAAAAGATCAACGATTGGCGGCACCCCCCGTCCGTTTCCCCCACAGCACACAGTCAACTGACGGCCACAAACGCGGGGCTAATCGAGCCCTCTGAACTTGTGACTCAGCAACCTGACAAGAGTCACATGACCAATCGGCAACCCAGCGGTGACTCAGCAGTCAGAAGGTCACAGGAGGAGGAGGACCCACGGATTTAAAGTGGTGGTGAGTTCAGGGCGCTGCTGGGTGCTGGGTCCAACGTTCACTTCCTGTTTTGGACCTCATCGCTCAGGGACGCTGCACAGGGGTCAAAGGTCAGAGGGCCGACTGGAGGCGAGGTGGGGCCGAGGGTCCAAGGCAGGTGGGGCTGTCGCTGCAAGGCTAATGCTTACGGATTTTCTTCTTGAAGTTGTGATGTCATCAACTCATCCAGAGTTAGCGGTTAGCAGTTAGCAGTGAACAGCTTTATCGGCCACCTGCTCGGACAAACCGGAGCCACTGTGTCACCTCTGCCAGTTTTTTTTCTGCACAAACTAACAAAACGCTAGCTAACAACGCCAACAGCAGCAGCAGCAGTCAGCTCAATTTCCTGTCGCAGTGTTTGTCCGAGCGCTGCTGCCGTCCAGTCGGTGATGGACGACAACAATATCTCTCTGAGCCAATCAGCTCGGCGGCGCCTGAAGGCAGAGCTCGCCACTACTCGTGTTTTCTCCTTTCAGATTGGAGAGAGAATTTCTCGTGAAGCAGCTTCAGACCCCAGATGCCGCTGAAGCTGCTGAGTCACAGCGTCGACCTGCAGATTGGGATATTACAGAGTTTTTTTTTTTTTTTTAATGGAATAATCAGATGAGTGTTCATGTCGCCATCCACTGAGGGCCGTGAGCGTTAGTGTTAGCACTGTTAGCATTAGCTCGTGTTGACGTCTTTCTGATGAAACGTAATATCGTCCTTTGAGGTTTGAAGGACAGAAGAAGGGATTTGTAGTCTCTCTCTCCGTCTCTGTCTCTGTCTCTGTCTCTCTCTCTCTCTGTCTCTGTCTCTGTCTCTCTCTCTCTCTAACTCTCTCTCTCTCTCTCTGTCTCTCTCTCTCACTCTCTCTGTCTCTCTCTCTCTCTCCCTCTCTCTCTCTCTCTCTCTGTCTCTCTCTCTAACACACCCACACACACACCCACACACACACACACACACACACACACACGCACCCTGTTTTTCTGACCTCCGAGGACCTCAGTGATGTTGAACATCATCGGGTCCTGACAGTCTTAAAGGCTAAACGTCACATCTGAACTAAAATGTTTGCATCAGCAGAGCACCGCTGGCCTTTTGCACACGCACACACACACACACACACACACACCCACACACACACAGAGGAAACTGTGTGTAACCTGTCCGATGCTGTTGCCGTGGGTAACCTCCTCCCCCTCCTCCCCCTGTCGCTATGGCGACATGATTTGAGACAAAATGTTCCTGCAGTTACAGCATTGTGGCGTGTACACACACACACACACACACACACACACACACACACACACACACACACACATAAACACAGCCGTCCTGATACCTATAATAATTCAATAAAGGGAGCAGTCAACACTGTGTAAAAAAAATCAGGTAAAGGACAAACACACACACACACCGACCTGCACATATGCACGCACACACACACACACACACACACACACACACACACACACACACAGTGATGTAACAGCATCGACAGGCAGGTGGAAAACAACCAGCAGAATTGGACTCAGTAACATAACAATAAATCAACACCCTCTCTCTCTCTCTCGCTCTCTCTCTCTCTCTCTCACTGTGTCGACGATGCGACTCGTCCCTACCTGGACGGTGTGCAGGAGAGTGGCGCCGAGCAGCAGGAGGCCCAGAGATGCCATGCTGCCTCGCTGACACGCACACACACACAGACACACACTGAGCCCAGACGCACTGAGTCATCTGATAAAGGAGGGAGGAGCCGGGAGGGGAGGGGTGGAGCCTGATCCGTGGTGGAAGACCGAGAGGGAGAGAGAGAGATAAAGAGAGAGAGAAAGAGAGAGAGAGCTAAAGTAATTAGATATTGGGCGAGGAGAAGGGGAGGGGGTGGAGTGATTAAATAGAGTGAAGGAGAGGATAAAGGAGGGGGGAGGTAGGGGAGGAGGTGTGGGTGAGAAGAGGAAGACAGGAAGTGGTGGGAGGAAGCGCAGGAGGCACTAGGAGAGAGGGGGGTGAGTGAGAAGAGGAAGACAGGAAGCGGAGGGGGGAGAAGGAGGAAGAGCAGGGGGACAAGGGGAGGTGATGGAGGGCTGAGGAGGTGATGGAGGAGAAGAAGGGGAGGGAGGGGAGGAGAAGGAGAAGGAGGTGATAGAAGAGAAGGGAGGAGCAGGAGGGAAGAAGGAGGAGCAGGAGGGGGAAAGAGCTGTGAGGAGGTGATAGAGGAGAAGGAGGGACCAGGAAAGAGAAGGAGGAAGAGGGGAGGGGGATGGGTGAGGAGGTGATGGATGGATGGATCATTAATTTTTTCTCCCTTTGTTCCCCCGCTGAGTCATGTTTTTGCTCATTTGGATGATTCATCCTCTCACAACGCCGGTCACATGATCACTGGGACGGCTCGGCCATTCACTCGTTTGGCTCCTCCACCTCTCCGTCATTCATCTCCTCATTCGCTTCCTTTGGCTCCTTTGCTCCCTTGTTCATCCCTCAGGAGGAGGCGGTTCGAAAAAAGAAAGAAAGCAAGCAAGGGGGCGGAGCCGAGTCCAGTTGGCTGTTTATTGAAACTTTACACTGATTAAACACAGCAGGTGGGCGGGGGCGTGGGGAAAGAGGTGGGGGAGCGGGCGGGGGTCTCCATAGCAACGAGTCACACACATCATCATCATCACTGTCAACACTGTCGCCATGGCTATTGATGCTGCTGATTAGACAATCATCACACAGGAAGTTACATCACAGAGGCGGGGGGCAGGAGGGAGGGGCCACAGAGAAGAACATTGAGAGGGGGAGTGGCCAAATGAGGGAGGGGGGAGGAGGAAGAGAGAGGAGGAAGCATCATATAGGAGAGTGATAGAAAAACAGGATGTGAGGAAGGAAAAAAAAAAGAACAACAAAACAGATGAGGTCTGGATGAAATCAGGAGGAGAAAGGGAGGAATGAAGTATGCAAGTATGGAGGGAAGAAGAGACACTCTCTCAGTGACAGTCACGCCTGTACAGGAAAACAGGAAGTAGAATCACACTGATCATCAGGTTACTGTACAACACGAGCGGAAAACACGGCACCATGCGGAGGAAGATACCAACGCTAAAAACAGCTTCACTTTCCTCAAGAAACAACAAAAAGAAAAAGCACCCGGAATTTATTCTTCAGGACCAGGACCAGGACCAGGACTGGGACCAGGGCCAGAACCAGAGCTTCTTACAGCGAGACAGACAAATCAAAAGTTTGTGTGTAACAAAAACATTGGCCTCTATATATATTGTGGTGCAAATTGAGGACATGTCACAGGCTACAGTTCTTAGTTGCTAGCTATCTGGTAGCATTTTGCAAACAGTGGCTAGGGCAGTTCAAGTAGCATTGGCTAGCTCGATAAGCTACCTACGCACTGCTGGCATCAGTCTGTGAAATATAAAATTAATAATCCAGCCAACTGCTGCTAGCTTGTAAACTAGCATGGTTTGCGTTAGTTTGTGTCACTTGCCCATTTAGTAACGAGAAACCTCACAGCGCAGATCACAAAATGCACACTAATGCAAACGCCACATACTAAGCTCAATTTAACTGTAGCGGTGATATCACAGCTAGCTGGTCATTGCAATTGTGAGCGTATTTAGCTTTGCATTAGCAAAACGCTAACTGAAGTCCTGCCAAGCTGTATTAGAAGCCATGGCTGTTGTTTGCCACCAGAAAGGTTTATTGCAATTACAGAAATTAGCTAGCCAACCAAAATAGCATAGAATATCCGATTAGCAATTAATTTATGTTTTACTATCTGTTTGGAGGAGCAGCAGGAAGGTGAAAAGACAGCCAAGCTCGTTAATCAAACACACAAACTGACACCTGGCAGGAAGTTGGACCTCAGACCACTCGTCCGCAATGACATCACTTCCTGCGCCGATATTTACATGCAGCAAGACAAAGAGCTAGGGGGGCGACGTCGCCGGGCGAGGCAGGGCTGGATCTAGTCTGGTGCCTGGTTGGGTGTGAGGACTTGCGAAGGCATTTTGAGATGCTTCCTGATTGGCCTGGTCTGTTGCTCTGAAGTAGAATTTTTGGGCTCGATAGGAAACGGAAATAAACGATTCAGTCTATATTATATATCTGTTCAAATTGATATCTATACAACACAAACATACATTCTCTCCACAGATTATGTACTTTAATATGAATAACTCTTATTGACATTGTTTTAGAAGATTTTTTTTATATCCCTTGTTGTTGTTGTTGTTGTTGTTTTGGTTCTTTGTTCAAGTCGTGAATCTTGTTATTTATGACTCCCTTTTCATCAGGTACGTCTTGATTCCGGATTTTGGAACATTTATGTCTTCCTCAACATTTCTAATATCCCTCCCCCAACCCAACCCATGAACGGCAGAGTGTTGCATTGTGGGTCGCTTGTGGGCGACCCGCTGTTTGTTCACTCCGGTGATTCCCTGTGAAGGAACAGAAAGGGGGAAAAAAATCTTGTTATTTACACACTGGCCAGGAATAAGAATCTAATGCACCCCTTACTTAATTCCAGCACACCCACCTGTTTCCTGTTGGCTCACATCTGATTAGAAAAGGAGGTGGGCCCCCCCTGCTGGGCATAGCCTTGACCCTGCTGAGCCTCCTGAAAAAAAGGAGAAGAAAATCAGCACGACTTGGAAGTTGTCAATAAAGTTTTTCAGTTTTTTCTTCAAACTTTAAAAAAAAACAAACAAACAAAACAATGAATTGGTTGAGCAAGAAATGGTCAGATCAGTCGTAGAATCAATGAAGGTCTTGTTGTTTTTATTCTTGGACCCTCCACCAGCCGGGGCACTCCGATCACCTGGTTGTATCCCTGCTGGTTGTAGTCGGGTTGGTATCCACCCTGGCTGCCGGCGTAAGGGTCCTGTTCGTACGCCCCCTGCTGGGCGTAGGCATCTCCGGCGGGTGGTTTCTCCTGGGGAGGCGGAGGCCGCATGAAGGGAGCGATGATGCCCGTCTCCTTGAAGACAAACCAGAGGTTCCCCGTCCACAGCACCAGGTTGATGAAGCCAAAAGCCTGGAGAAAAGAAGATGTGGAAAAAAGAAGATGACGCTTTGAAATAATCTTGTATCTTCAATTGATTTAAGTAAATGACATTCATTTCAATTCAATGACATCTTACTTTCAGATCATCTGGCATACTATGTTGACTTGACTTGAATTGAATAGACTTAAATTGAATTGAATTGAATTGAATGAAAGCCCATTTAATGCCATCATACTTTTGGATAATCCCGTATCTCCAATTGAGTTGAGATAAAATCCATTGAATTGAATTCACTTCAATTCAATCCAATTTAATCGCAGCATATGTTTAGATAATCACGTATATTCTGTTCTGAATCGATCATTAATTCTGGTGAATTGAATTCAATTGAATTGAAAGCTGGGAGAGGCTCCAGCAGACCCCGCAACCCTGAGTTCAGGAAGAAACAGGTATTGAAAATGGATGTATAGACGAATTTAATTGAAATGTATTCAATGACATTGTGCTTTTGGATAATCCCGTTTCTCCTATTGAACTGAATTGAATTGAATTGAATTGAATTGAATTGAATTGAAATGAATTGAATTGAATTGAATTGAATTGAATTGAATTGAATTGAATGACATCATACTCTTGAATAAATCTGTATCTCCAATTGAACTAAATTGAATGAATTGAATTCAGTTCAGTTCATTTGAATTAAATTCTATTAATTTCAATGACATCACACTTAGAATTGAACTGGATTAAAATACCTTCAAATAAATCATTCTTTTGGATAATCCTGTGTCTCCTATTGAATTAAATTGAATTGAATTGAATTCAGAGACATCATTTCATTTAGATAATCTGGTACATCCTGTTGAATTGAACTGATTTGAATGGAACTGAATTGAATTGATTTGAATGGAACTGAATTGAATTAAATTCAATGACATCATACTCTCGGATAATCCCGCATTGGTCCTTTACGACTAGAACAAGGCTCCAAACCAAATCAAATTGGGTGGTTGTCCATCCTGGGCTTGGACTTTGAATGTGGCTCACAGCCGGACGCTGGTCTTACCACAGAGGTGTTGAGTCCAGACATGACCGGGTCGTGGACTTCGCGGCAGCGGTTCTCCTTGTTCTCGCAGGCTTCAATCATGGTGATGACTTCGTCGGGGTCAGTGGCCTTCTTCACGTCGGACAGTCCCGTGGCCCAGGCAGACGAGCTCACCAGCCACATGAAGGCAAAGACAGCAGTCACTCCCAGGTCCTGAAAAACACACACACACACACACACACACACACACAAAATTCCATGATGCCGAGTCCAGCAGCACTGACAGAGAGACTCCCTTACAGTAACCCTAACAGTTGATCCCATTGACTGTACACAGTATAAAGATAGACAGAGTTGTCATGACCTCGCCCACTGGTTCTGAAGCCACCATCTAGAGTTTTCGGTCCAAAACCAGGTTGGAGCTTTAGTGTGACCCTAGACTACGCCCCCCACTGGTAAGATGACTACAGTTGGCTGCTAAATATTAGCCACGCCCAACTCTTTACGGCGATTTTTATTCAAATTTAGACAAATTCAGACAAAATTTACATTTTTTTCTTCAGTTTTTCAGATTGTTCATTATTTTTTCAGACCAACAGAATTTGTGAGTTTCTAACTTGTAGGACGTTGTTTGGTTCAACTCGATTTGTCTTTCTTGATTTAATCATCAGAAGTCGAGGTGTGGCAGCGAGGTGGGCGGACTCACGATGAGAGGACCCTTGTTGTTCTCCTTGTACTTCTCAAAGAAGAAGACATAGATGCTCAGAGCCGCCGTGGAGTAGAGGAAGGCAAAGACGCCGATGGTGACAAAGAACTCGGCGGAGGAAGAGTAGTCGCCAACCAGGAAGACACGATCCTTGCTCCCGCTCTTACAGCTGGGCGCGTCAAAGTACTCCTGGTGGAGTCTGATTGGAAGAGGAGGTTTTAGGAACTGAACGCCCGGCACAAATGTTCAGCTTTGATGGCTTCTAGCTAAGCTTGCCGCTGGGGCAGTCACTGGCTGAGCTGTTTGTGCTTCACTGACCTGAAGGGATATTCAAACTCCACCTCGATGCTCAGGTCACTTTCGTTCCGGTTCTTGCACTCCACCGCCACGCGGAACATCCCGGAGTAACTGCCGCAAGTGGAGAAGGCAAAGATGGCGAAGAACTGGAAAGGACGACAAAGAGGGTTAAGAAACAAGCAAACAAAAACACACACACAAACCATCTATAACATTGTTACACCCAAAGTCTGGCCTAGCGCCACTGTCGCGCCAGCCGAGTCCTGCGAAGGCTAATTTCTCTGTTGACTCCTGCGGGTCAACAGAGTTGATCTGGACACACACACACACATACACACACAACTGAAAAACAAGTGATTTTTACAAGGAACAACAATCCTTTTTTGTTTTTTTGTATTTAATACATGTCATTGTTTTGCTGTATTGAGTTTTTCGACACGGCAAAAGTCTGTTTTTTCAAAGTCAGCCAAACTGCGAAATAAACATATTCTTCTCCATCACCAGTATCAGCATCATCAACATCATTAGCAGCAACATCATTACTGTTATTGAGCCGCGAGCTGACTGAGGCCCACATCAGTGAGCAGATGGTCACAGTGAGACTGCTCTGCTGTGTGCACGCCTGTGTGTGTGTGTGTGTGTGTTTGTTTGTGTGTGTGTGTGTGTGTGTGTGTGTGTATTTGTTTGTTTGTGTGTGTGTGTGTGTGTGTGTGTGTGTGTGTGTGTGTGTGTGTGTGTGTGTATTTGCTGTGATGCGGCGGCGCCATGTTTGAAGAACAGAAGGGAGGTTTTACATCTTCCTGCTGCTGCTTCCGAGTGCTTTGTCTTTGCAGCTTTGAGAACGTTGGAAAATGTCTTCAGACGTTCCACTGAATTGTTTTTTATTTTTAAATATATTTTTACACCTTTTCTAAACGTTTCTAACCTTCCGGAGAAACTGAGTTTCAGTTGGGGATCCCCAAAGGAATCCCCTCGCAAAAACTCAACAATCAGATTCATTTTTCGGCCCGGCCAGAATGTGAACGGACCAATCAGCAGGCAATCCTCGGAGGGGATAGGGGGGGAACGCTACAGCCAGAAACAGGAAGCTGTTGCCAGCTGCTGGACGATGCAGTTTGACCTGCAGCTGTTAGCAAGCTGAGACAAACAAAGTGTTCGTCCAATCACCTACCAAGGTTTAGGACACGCCCCTTTCTTTCCCCCCCGCCCCCCTCGTGATTATGTTCAATGCATCCTGTGGTTTAGGAAAAGACACCACCTAGTGTTCACATAGCTATTTCTATGTGGTTCGTCCTAAAGAAACCATACCTGCTGCTGCCAGAGGGGGGCAGTGTTGCCTTAAAGCTTTATTGTTGTCTCAGGACAAGAAAAAGAAGAAATTGGCCAAAGTGTTGTTTTTTTTTTTTTTTTTAATGCATGAGATGGAGAATAATTTTAGACAGTGTGTCAGATTCTGGTTGCTGTCCTCTAGTGGAAGTATTCCTGTCTTCGGGGACATTTGTGGGCGTGTCAGTCGGTGATGTGTCAGTCTGATGGTATGATGGATGTTGTGTCGTGTCGCGGCTCCACTCACCCATTGTAAGGCCTTGATGAAGCCCAGAGGAACCTTCAGCACCCGGAACTGTCCCTGGGCCACCAGCTGCACACACACACACACACACACACACACACACACACACACACACACACACAGAGGTGATATGTTTACTGACAATTAATAAATACAGTTTGAAATGTAAAGAAGATTTTTTTCACAGCAAAGAAACAGGCAGCGTATCAGCAGCTGGTTCTGGATCGATCAGTCAGCAGATCGATGACTCCTCTCCGGTGTCTCGTCCTGGATCGCAAGTCAATAAACCAGAGGAACCAGTGGAGCCAAAGACTCCCACAGTTTCCTGCCAGTGATACCTGTGTGCGCGCAGTACCGCCTTCCATCCACTGGGAGGCTGGCGGGCGACCGACCGACTATGTCATGTGTCCCGAAAACCGAATCAATTGTTACTTTGCCGCGGCAGCTGCGCTGAAATGCAGCAGGAGTTCCACTGGCTGCTGACTTCATGCAAAACAGAGTGCAGTTTTTTGGAGGGCATGTTGCCTTTAACAGGCGACCGCTGCATAAAATGCCACCCTGTGTGTGTGTGTGTGTGTGTGTGTGTGTGTGTGTGTGTGTGTGTGTGTGTGTGTGTGTGGACGCCGGCAGCAACGCCCCCTGGACACGAATCCACATTTGGTTGCTGCAATTTTCATCAACCAACATCACAGGTGTGAACTGAGACTGACGGGAACCAAAAGCGTGAAATAAAATGAAAAAAATGAAGATTGAAGATGTGTGATGGACGAGTGAGGAGCTGTCACACTGGACACAGTGTGACAGAAGTCTGTAGATTGATAGCAGCGGGAGAAGATGCCACCAAAGGGTGGATATTCAAGCACAGCGATTGTTGCTGTGATGGAGGAAAACGGGGGGGGGTTGAGGGGAAGGGGCGGCGGTTATAGGGGAGGAAAGGATGGGGGAGGAGGGGGAGGAAGTAAACCCAGGTGAACCGAATTAAACCTGAGTTAACGCAGCACACACGAGGTGCTGCTGTAGCAGACTCATCAGCATCAGCATTACCCTCTTCATCATCATCATCATCATCGTCGTCATCATCACCATCAGCAGCAGATTCAGCATCATTATCACCATCACCTTCACAATCATCATCATCATCATCTTCTTCTTCTTCTTCTTTATCTTCTTGCTCTTTATCTAGAACAACATCAGCCTCTCCAACAGAGAGGAAACCCTCCTCCTCTCCGGCTGCCATTTTACACACACATACAGAGAGAGAGAGAGAGGGAGAGAGAGAGAGAGAGAGAGAGAGAGAGAGAGAGAGAGAGAGAGAGAGAGAGAGAGACGACGACGACGACGACGACGATGAAATTATTCATCACGCGAGCACGACGCCTGGGACTGCGGTCCACTGGGCCTCTTTGCAGGGTAGTAGAAGCTGCCGGAACCGGGCCGCAGCGGCTCCGACACCTGGCGGAAACAACCGAAAGCGCCCGAGCGACCGCGGCGAGGACTTTAATCTGTCAAATCGCGTCCAATCAGTCAGTCAGTCAGTCAGTCAGTCCGTCCAGGGAGCAGGAACACAAACAGGCTCCATTTTCCCGGTGAAATAATCCCGGATTACAGCAAGAATAAAATCAAATAAATCAGACCGATTGGCCACATTTATTTATTTATCTATCTATCCATCTATTTATTTATTTATTTATTTATTTATCATCATCGTCATCACCATCAAATCTGTTTCAGTTGATTTTGGTGCGGGACAGACAGACAGAAGGACGCGGTAACTACGTCCACACACACCGCGTCAGTCTGTCCCTGATGCGGCCCGCGCCGCAGAGACGCTCCCCCGGCCGACGGATATAAACACGGAGCCTCCCACATCCTGGCGGCCCCGCAGCAGCGTAAAGACACGGTCGTGTGAGATGAAAATGAATAATAATAATAATAATATAATATAACAATTTTCCGTACCTGATTTACGATGTCCATCCTGCCGCCTGTCGAGAGGAGAGAGGAGATGGAGAGGTGGAGGAGGAGGAGGAGGAGGGAGGAGACAAGGGGAGGAGGGAGGAGTGGGGGAGGGAGGAGGCACGGTTCGGGGGGAGGCGCTCTGCGTCATTTATTTTTTATTTACCCGTCATTTGAACTAATGAAAAATAAATGATATCTTTTTTTTTTTTTTTTGACGTAGCCTACCTTTTAATTCGAGTCTCCTGAGGCTTGAATGTTTCTACTCGGATGATTTGCTGCTGTTTTGATTCTATACATAAAAGGCGACAAAATTCCAAGGAGGAGAGGGAGGGGGAGCTTCACACTTCCGCCCTGTTTGTGATGCGGGTCTCCTGGCGACTGGGCATCAAAAGACGATGATAAAGGCGCCGCCTACGTCACTTGGTCGGCGGCGACGTAGGAACGTAGAATGACGGCCGTCGATATATCTGCGTGACGTCGGACGGTGGCGGTTCGACCGGAAGTCGTCTAAATCTCGCCGATATGCCAGAGATTGGATTGTGCGCTGGGGTGGAAACAAACACATGAACTACGGACAGCTGTTTCCCCCCCATATTATGATTAAATTAATGGTTTGTTTTTGTTCACAAAGTAAATGTAAATGAAATGAAATTCTATGCAATCGACTGACAAATCCCCCCACCCCCCTTCCAATCCCCCCCCCCCCCCCCCATCCTCGCCAATCCTATCCACCTATATATGTATGGGGTGACCCTTGACCTCCCTCTCGCCGCATGTGAACCCCCACAAGTAGAGGAAACTCAACGAGCCTTCCAGATGTTGCAGCAGGTCAGTCCGGGTCTGAGCGCCCCTCTTTGCAGTGACAATAGGCAGCCTGCAGAGGGCGCCAAGACCCTAGTGGACCGTCTCTACCGCTGCAACTCTGTCGGTGAATGATCAAGTTCATGAATCGGTTCGCTTCAGTCAAGCTTGTGGTCCGGCCCATGTTGCCCATCTACAGATGCGCATAAGTATTTGTGATAAATTTCAAATGCATTGTTTCCCCTGGTGTGGTATAACGTAGTCTCGTAGGTTTTGTGAACAATTGGTGCGCATTTGTTGGCATAATAGGACGAAGAAGAAGAAGAAAAAGAATTGTGGAGGAAAAGTTGAAAAGTGTGCTTTGTGATTGTTGTCTGGGGTTTACGACAAGTCAATCAGCAAGGACCTTTCAGTGTGAGACACAACTTAAAATGTCTGCCCAACGGCAACGTAGGAAGCGAGCGTAATTAGCAGTGAATGGGCTGCCAGCTGCTGTTAGCTAACCCGGTTAGCCACATTTGCTTCGCCTACCCTGGGACGTTTGCCGACCTTGAAGTGAAGGACTACCAGAGAGCGTTCTGAGCCATCCTGGACGGTCAGGGCTCCACTGGCAACGTGGGATATTCCCTCAATCTCCTTTGTGAGTTTGCTCTCCTGCTACCGCTACCTCCTGCATGGGCAGACAGCCCCGAGCTTCTCTGGATGACCACATAAAAGTTATTCACTAGTTTTCATTTTCTGCTTTCCTTGTCAGTGAAGTGACCGCTGAGTTTTAGGTCCCCACGAACCCAAGCAGCGAAATGGAATCAGGAGCCCTATATAGAACTCAACCCAAATGTAACTGAGGCTCCTATCTATGTATATTGAGGGTAAACGGGCTACATTAGCATTACCAAAATGGCCAGTTTTTTTAAATTTGTTTTTTAAGATGGAAAGATGGATGAAATTAAATAATTAAACATGGGTGATACATTGTTTAACAAAAATGCAATTAGTGTTGGGAATTGTTTTTATTAGTGTTTGAATAACAATGTTGAGTCAACGGCCTGCCCTTGCGAGACTCAGTGTTGCTAGCTCTTAGCTCAGCTCCAAGCTGTATGGACGTCAGCATTGGTGGGTAAAACAAAAAGCGATGACGGTGAGGTTCCTAGTGAGATACAGGGTTTCCGTAGATAGTTGTACGCAGGCAAACATGGAAACCAAAGGTTGGCTTTGGCTGTGGTCATGTGCTGCCATCTTGAGGCGTTGTGAAACATGATTTAGGCTAATTGCAAATCCTTTCCCTCTGTGACCAGATGGGACAGAGCTGACTGTATATATATATATATATTTATTTTTTTTTTATCACTGTGGCCTTTTGTGTTGTCAGACTGGTTGGAAAAACAATTCCATTGTTTGTTTTTGTTATGTTTACATGGCTGTCGTGCATGTAGAAATTATCTTTATCTCATCTATATGCACTGACCCTAGAAATGACCCAGCCGGAGCAGTTGCAGAGACAAGTAAAAGGAGATTCCAGAGTCAAACGTGATTGGAGCGTTTATTTGAGGTCAGCGGAGGTTTGAGGCGGAGCCAAACACCTGTGACGTCACCGGGATCATCCTGTGATGTCACTGGGAACACCTTTGATGTCACTGGTAAACATCTGTGATGTCACAGGGAACACCTGTTGCTGGGAGTTTCTCCTGGGTGGTTTGGAAGCGAGAAGCCCTTAACTGCTGGAAAAGAGTCCAAACGTCCGGGAGGATGATGACGGAAACACGGAAATTCAAAACTAGACATTTACACCCAAAAGGGAAAAACAAACCAAAAAATCGAGTTCTGTCACGATTGATAAAAAATATCAAACATCAAAAAAAAAAAAAAGAAGAAAAAAAAAAGATGAACACAGTGAATAAACACTCGTCTTCGCTCTTTCAGTCCAATAAAAAACGTCTTGGCGGCTGGTTTTCTGCTCGTAGACACAAAAATGAGAAAGTTTTGTCATTCTTCTGGCAGCTTCTCTCAGAAAAGCCTGTAGTTTCCTCGTGTTGTTGAAGCAGGTGGGTGAAACTTTGAAAACCCTCCAGATTTGATTTAATGAAATTTTTGTTCATCTGAATCAGCTGCTTCATGCTGTTGTTGTGCTGCGACTTCAGTTTCCGCGGCAGCAGAATGAAGCGCTTTACAAAATGACGTGTCGTCGACGGCCCTCTAGTGACCGTTCACCTGCTACACACTGCTGGACAGAAAATGCGTCGTCCTGTTTCCAGTTCCGCACTTTGCTACAAAATGTGCTATTTGTTTCTTTTTGCGGAACCATTCGCTAATACAAAAGTATAAAATGACAACACGACATGCAAAATATTCCCTTCAATGCATCATGGGTAAAGTGAGGCTGTACAGTTTTAGATGCGTTGCCACGGTAACGAGCTGGCGGCCGTCTGTCACTCGTTTTTTTTGTGCGTCAAAAAAAGTCCTTCGTCTTTTTGGCCCCGCCCCCTCTTCTGGACTCCTCCCAACCCTTCCCTTTTTGAACATTTCCTTAATGACCTTTCACCTCTCTGGGCAAAACTACACCAACATTTCAGCATTGGAACCCGCTCCCTCACCCAGCCCTCTGCACTCTGATTGGCCCAAAGCGCTGTCAGTCAACTGTCACAGATCCCGTGCTCTGCCCTGATTGGACGGGAGCCCTCGGGCCCGTCAGAACGACGTCACGCAGCTCATCTCGTCCGCCAGCTCGTCCTCGTCGCGGCCCGCCCTGATTGGCTCCTCATCGCTGTAGAGCGCAGCGGGGTCGGCCGCCGCCGTGTTGCCAAGGAGACTGCCGTGGCTCCCCGGCGCCCCCAGCAGGTCGTTGGCCGCTGACTCCATCTCGTCCACCGTCATGTGACACGCGTCGGCGATCTCTCGCTTGGCAAACGCCACAAACTTGGGGTCCCGCGCGTACAAGCCGAGGCCCTCCGAGATCAGAACCTGGTGGGGGAGAAAAAGAAGGGGGCGGAGTCAGCAGATACAGTGGGATCATCATTCACCTGACGGCATCAGTAGCCAATCGGGGCTCCGCACCGCTTCCACTAGGCTGTCAGCGGAGCCGCGCTTCTCGGTGAGTTGCGCGCCGAGCTGCGAGGGGACCCGGAGGGTGGTGTACGCCCGGTACGGAGGCGGAGCTGTGGCAGGAAAGAAAAAGAAAGAGATGACCGATGAGATGAGGTCACATGACCTGATACAGGATAGGCAAAAATAAAAATCGGCTTCAGTCTACTGCCAGGGGTGGGCAAACTACGGCCTGGGAGCCATATGCAGCCCGTAAAGTATTCATTCATTCAGACACCAAACGCCAATAACAAAACAAAACCCAGAGAGTTATTCTTCTTGTGGTTGTGGGTTGTGGGCTGCTTTACCTGCTGGCCCTGCGGGGCCTCCGTACCAGGCCGGTCTGGGTGCTGCACCTGTCACACTGACCCCTAGAGGACACACAGTGAACAACACCAGGAGTCATTTTTCCGAGTCTAGTTTTACAGGATGAGCGCCGCCCTTGCCGTGATTGGCCTGCTACCTCTCCCGGCGCCGTCCTTCTTGCCCTCTCCTCCTCCTACTCCTCCTCCTCCTCCTCCTCCCCCGCTCCAGGGCTGACCGCCCTCTTCCTCCTCCACCAGGATGAGAGGAGCGTAGAGGAGGCGGCCTCGCCGCGGACACGGGTTGGCCCAGGACGCCGTGGTCGCCGCCGAGGAGCGGGCGGCCGACTGCCGCGTCTCGTAGCTGTTGTAGGTCGGCTGTGGGAGGAGTCGATGCTGAGGTTACTTCCTGCTCCGCCCTCTCGCTGTATTTCTGATACACTTTGACCGTAAATGCAATGCAACTACAGCGTTTTAAAGTCATCATGCTTCTGATCGGAAAAATACATCAGATGTTTTTTCAGCAACAAAATATTGGGGCTCCACGCAACAATTGTTTTTGGGTCAGTTAATCTACCAATAATGACCAATAATAACGGGTAAAAAAAAGATTCAATTTTTTTCCCAAAACAATATTTTTTCGAATCATCAATAATTTATAAATATCAATTTATACATTCTAATTAATGAATATCAATGGAAAAAACATTTCTCAAAATTTTAATGGATCTTTATAAATGGATCTTTCGATATAAAGTAGGGAGGGACGTCACGACTCATCTCAGTCTCTCATGTGTGTGTGTGTGTGTGTGTGTGTGTGTGTGTACCTGTGCGCGGGGATGTCGTGGAGGCGAGGTGTGGTGGTACGTCCCGGGTATCGGCAGGTCGTCGCTGCTGCCTTGCCGCCTCAGACACTGGATGTTGAACGATGGTTTCCGACCTTGTTGGTGACAAGGAGACAAAGACGACCTGGCGGTCAGCAGGGACGATGTCACAGCGAGAAGATGGTGATGGGACATCCTCTCACCGGTGGGCGTGGCAGGAAGCAGCCTTCTCCGAGTCGTCCTCCGGCCCTCGTTGTTGCCGTTGCCGTAGCCGCCGTAAGGGCCATGGCCATCGTAGTGGTCCCTGTACATGGGCGGCTCGTCGGGGTAATGTCTGTCGACACAACGAGAGCTTTTAATTGACCACAGAGGCTAACACTGGCTAGATGAAGAGACTAGCGCTGGCTATGCCAGGCATGGACAAACTAGGGCCCGAGGGCCCCTGAAGCTTTTTAATCCGGCCAGCCAAACTTGAAGAAATTATTATTATTATTAATAGGAAGTAAGTCATAGAATAACAGTATTTAATTATTCTTTTCAGTAATTTAATAGTAATTTCAGTGAAGTGCTAAATACCGTGGGGCTTCAAAGACATATTTTGTTGCAACACTTTTTCATTTTCAATAGATATTAAAGCACATGTTTTCCATGTGTCCCATTATATATTTATTTCTCCTATGAGGTGGGTCACCAAAACACTCTATCCATCTGCTCCTGCTCCTCTGTCAAATTTTTAGTACCCCCATGTGGCCCCACCAGTCAAAAAGTTCTCCCACCCTGGGCTCGGCAAAGCTGCTGTCACCTGTCTCTGGAGGTGATGCTGTCATTGTCTTCCTCTCTGCTGTAGTAGTTCTGCTCGTTGTACGCCTCAACGTCTCCGTTCCTCCAGTGGCGCTCCCTGGAGCCCCGCCTACAGAACCAAAGACGCAGCTTAATTGGCCGAGAGGTGACTCACAGAGAGCTCAGCCGACACCTTGCGATGGAATCTTTTCTGATTGTTTTTTTCAGCTTAAGGACAACACAATTCCACAAGTGGATTTGGGGTAACAGAAAAAAAAAACCAACACACCTTGTGTATTTGTGGTAGGATGGCCTCTTGTGGCCGTGGTCCAGCGTGCCGTTCCTCACCGAGGGGTGGCGGCCGTGGTGGTGCTGGGGGTGGTGGTGGTTAACGGAGGACCTGACGCTGTCGCCGCGGCGGTGGTGCTCGTCGTGGTCGCTGCCGTTTGGCATCTTGGTGAGCGAGCCCACCCGGTGGATGAGGCCACCATTGGACACGCCGCCCTCACCGATCACGCCGCCGGGACCTGCGGGCAGCGAGGTGAAACATCAGCTCCAAAAAAAACAACAACAAACAAGAAAAACAGGATCAGTGCTTCACTGTTGTTCTTTCTAGCACGTTCGCTACTGTTTGTTGAAACCGCTGTTTGGGTGAACATGGCAACATCACATGATGTGAAGTTTTACCTGTGGGCGTGGTCAAGGTGGAGCCTCGTCTGTCTCTCTCTGGTCCAAAACCGTTTTCGCCCTGCAGAGAATGAAAAATAAATCTTCACGCATGACGTCGACGTTCTCTCTGATTGGTTGGCCCGGGCGCACTGAATAAAGTTGATTGAATTTATACAGTATATATATATATATATAAAATATGTAAAAAGATCAAACCTTGTACACGGCGTCCTCCTCTAGCCCTTCCTCATCCAGGATGGCTTCCTCCTCCTCCTCTTCCTCCTCATCCAGGTCCTCGTTCAGAGCCAGACGCATCTCTGGACCCAGATCCTGCAGAGTCTTGAGACCGGCCTTACACAGCTGACACACACACACACACACACACACACACACACACACACACACATACACACACACACACACACACATACACACATACTGATGAGCAGCAGCGCCACCTTCAGACAACGTCCTAAACCACAGACGGAGGCACAGATGGATGGACAGACCTGAATTGCAGACGGGTTGGTGGCTTCCCCCGTCTCCCCTGTCAGGTCTCCCTTCTCCTTCCTCTTCCTGAACTTCCTGAAGTAATCCTGGATCAGGAACGTGGCGTAGAACTTCCCAACCGTCACTTCCTCCTCTGAGAGACACACAATACAGAACACAGGCAGCTGAGTACTTTTTCCCGCCTCTGGCTGAGGGACAACCTGTGACTTATTGCGGTTGCAGCACCTTCATGCGGCGGTATGACTTCGTCCAGCAGTTTGGGTTTCATCCTCTTCCAGATCTTCTTGATGATCGCCCGCAACTCCTCGTTCTCCTGGTCAGGATTACCTGGTGGCAACACACAGTGGACGGGGCCTGTGTTAACGGCTAGAACAGGAGAATGTCATCATGTCAGAGTGCGATCACCCAAGAAACTGATCATGATACCATCAGTCTTGATCTTGAGGGCAGTGCGGACCAGGGCGAAGAGCGTGGCGTTGAAGGTCACCATCCCGTCGCTGTTGAGTGGCATGTTCATGGCCACCAGGCGCTGGGAGACACCAACACATCCTGTTACAGCACATCGGCCTTCCAGAGCCAGAAGCAGGTGCCGGCAGCCTGTTGGCTGGTTGGTGGATCTTCTTACCTTACAGGCCACTCTGTGAGGACAGAGCTTCCCAAAACCCAGAGGAGGTTGGATCCTCCGGAGCAGAGCCACGACGTCCAGGTGTTTGATACGACCTCTGACACAGAAAGAAGATCTCAGTGACGGCCACGGGTTTACCGTAGGTCAACAGTGGCTAAAAACACTAGACTAGATGGGGTAAGGTTTTCAAACTAGGCTAGGCTGGGCTAAGCAAGGCTTGGCTCGGTTAGGCTAGGCTATAGGTTCAGCTTGGTTGGGTTTTGCCTGCCTTAGCTAGTCTAGGTTAGGTCAGAGTAGGCAGGGTTGTGCTAGGTTGGGATAGGATAGGCTGGGCTAGCTATAGCTTGGTTATGCTAAGCTCAGATAGGTTTGGCTTTGCTTTGATTGACTAGCCTCAGATAGGCTTGGCTAGGCCAGGCTACGCTATCTGGACCAATGATTCTGTGCAGTCCCAGGGAACAAAGGTGAAGACGTACTTGGCTTCTGGATCGTACTCAGACCAGATCCGCTTGAACTCGTCCAGATGATGCGGGCCCAGAATCGACCAATCGCGTGTCAGATAGTCAAAGTTGTCCATGATGACAGCAACAAACAGGTTGATGATCTAAGGAAGCACAAAAAAGTAAAACAATTTTTTGTAAAGATAGTTTCAGCCAGTTTAGACGCATGATGGTCCTTTTTCATTGTCTCTCATACCAGAAAAGCGCACAACATGAAGAAGCTGATGAAGTAAACGATGGCAAAGTTGCTGCCACAGCTAAACTCCTCCCCCGGCTCGCAGTCCGACTCTGGGTCGCAGCGCTTCCCCGGAAGACTGGCCAGCATGATCTCCTGCCACGCCTCACCTGTGGCACACCTGCGTGTATGCATACGCACGCACACACACACAAAAAAGTAATATGTTTATTTTCTACCCAACACAGCATAACTGCTGTCTGTTTTCTTTCTGTAGCTGCAAACCGAGATTCATTATTGTACTGCAAGTCATCTCACGTTCGGCTTTATCATGAGCTGCACTGAGTATGAGAAGGAGAAAAAGGAGAAAGAAGAGGAGTAGGAGGACAGATAGGAGGCAGAGGAGGAGTAAATGGATGAGGAGGAGGAGCACCTGACCTGAAGAGGAGGAGAACGGCCTGAGGAAATGTTTGGAAGTTGTTGTTCCTGTTGATCTGAGTGTAGTCCTGCATGGCTATCTTCCCAAACGTCTGTCACATACACACAACAGAACAAACAGACACACGCACACACACACAAATCATAAAATACTAATAACAAAATATACCGGTCCAATAAGGAGCACCGTGGAATCTTTTCCTTGTTTGCGCCCCCTGCATGACCCTCTGTCCTGCAGCTCACCTGCATCCCAATGACGGCGTAGATGAAGAAGATCATGGCGATGAGCAGAGCGACATAGGGCAGCGCCTGAGAGTGGGGTGAGGAGTTTAAGCCAAAAGCATGTGGTTTGAAAACATGGCCCCACCCATTGCCCCCTCCCTGTTAGACCCTGCCCCCCTGACCTGGAGTGACTTGATGAAGGTCCACAGCAGTGTCCGAATGCCCTCCCCTTTACTCAGCAGCTTGACCAATCGCATGACTCGGAAGAGACGGAAGAAGGTGATGGAGACGCGGGAGCTGTCCTCGCCGCTCTGCGGGAAAAGCCAGAATCAAGGTTTTAAACCTGTTTGTCCGTTTGTATCGTAAAAAAAACAACTCTTTAAGCAAAGTCACCGTCAGCCAATCCGAAGCTGCGGAGGGAGGACTTACACTGAACTCGGTGACCACGATGTCAACAACGCTACCAACGACGATCAGGGCGTCAAAGGAGTTCCAGGCGTCGATGAAGTAATGCTGCAGGGCAGACAGGAAACAGATTGAACAGGCCAACCCCGAAGCACGAATGAATTACGAGGTGCAACCAATACGTCTGAACAGGGAACCATAGCATTTGACCGCCCATTACAATGTTGCTATCCACTGTATTCAACTGCGTCGGTCATTATTGCCATGGGCGGGTGCTTGGTTCACTAACCCTGGGCCGGAGAGCGAGCAGTTTCAACAGCATCTCAAAGGTGAAGAGTCCCGTGAAGACCATGTTGAGGAGGTCCATGACGTCGCTGAAGGTCTTGGACTGCTCGTAGTGCTGTGGCACACAAAAGACAGTGTGTCAGCTGATAAAGGAGGGAGGAGGAGGCAGAGCTTCAGTTCAAGACGATAGCAGGCAATGTGACAGCTGGGTGGGTTTCAAGATTATGGTGGGTGGCGCTACTGATGGGAGTAATGTTGGATTATTTTCCTTTTTGCAGATGCAGTAATTTAATGTATAATCAGTAAGACACTAAACTTTCAGCAATCTAAGACATGGACTCCTCTGAAGAACATGTGTATCTCAGTCAGGGGATGCATTTGTTTTTTTCCTGCAATCCAGTGGAGTAAAGACCTGCCCATACTTGCTTCTGATTTGACAATACTCCTTGCCTCTATCCCCTAACCCTCAAATTGACACGAGACACCTTCGGTTCTAGTTTTGGTTTATTGATGCATCTTTCATAGTGGAAACGTTTGGGTCGCTCGGCTTTTAGCACAGTTTTGTGTGCAGCAAGAAGGTCCTGAGTTCCAGTCCAGATCCAGGATTCTTCTATGTGGAGTTTCATGTCCCTCTGTTGTCTCAAGGTGTTTCCACCAAAGACTCTAATCCCTGTAGTGATCATCACTAATAAGACGTAGAAGAACACGAATATCACCCTTGTGGTATATTAATCACCAACGGGATTCCAACCAAAAAGCAGGAAGTCAGTCACCAGCTGACTGACGCTGATTGTCACATGAGTCGGAGGCAGGACAGAGCAGCACTAAGTGCCTCCAAGCCCTCGGACAGGATCTTCAAAGGGGACGACTCTCTGAGGTCAGGCATGCTGCTGGATGCCTCGGTAGAACTGTCCACTGATTGGCTGGTGTCTTCTGCCCCTGCCTCTGCGTCGCTGTCGGACGTCTGGCTGGAGAGGCAGGGAAGGATGTGCTGGACGCTGTCTCCAAGCCATTGGACAATACCGCTGAAGCAGAGTTGGTTTTCAGCAGTGGCCGCCACCAGGGGGACTTTGCCAGTGCCCTCCTCTGATCTGGTAGCCATGGAGCCACCATCACTCTGGGTGTTTACCTCCAGCTGGATGTCTGCAGTGGTCAGGGAGGTTGTCAGGGTGATGACTGTGTCAGGAACATTCTCGAGTCTTTTGACCTTTTCGGGATCCTGCTTGACTTCAGCCGTCTGCAAAGACTTTTGGGGAGCGTGGCTCTGGACAAAGAATGGGTGCTGCAGAACCTCCAATGGTGTGGGCCGATCCTTCGGTATTAGCTGCAGTGTCTTCTTAATCAGGTCCACCAACAGGAGCACGTCCACGACGGGACCTTCCTCCATCATATTGGGTATGTCGTCGATGCTGTAGCTCCTGATCTCATCAGACCGATCCGTGTCCCCATCAAACTCATCGAACGTCTTGAATCTCCAACGCTGCTTGCTGTTGCTTTGCCGGCAGAAGAAATGCTCTGTGCTCTTGCCAAGGTCCAGTAACTCATCTGCTGGGTGGCCCAGATACTCTATGATGAGGCTCAGGACATCGTAGTCTTCTCGGGCGTAGTAGAGGTTGCACACGGTGACTGCCTCTGCCGCCAATACGCCCAGAGACCAAACATCTATAGCCTCGTTAAAAGGAATCTCCAGCATGACTTCAGGTGCCCGATACCCAATTGTCTGAACTGAGATACCTGGCTTGCCGCCAATTGGGTAGGCAAGGCCGAAGTCGATGAGCTTTACCCTCATGGCCTGCTGGCCACAATTGACCATCATGACGTTGTCTGGTTTGATATCGGCGTGGATGATACCGATGGAGTGCAGGTGGCGAAGAGCCGTGGTGGTTTGGTGGAGGACGGTCCTGGCCTCCGCTGCTGAGAGACCCTTCTCTCTGTTCACAATGAAGTCAAACAGGCTTTCATCCAGGAGCTCAAAGTTCAGGCAAATGTTCTTGCCATGAAAGAAAAACTCCTTCCACCGCACGATGTGGCACATGTCGGGATCCAGGCACTGCAGCTGCCTCAGGATGGTGATCTCCTGATTGGTCTGCTGGATTATTTTTGGCTCGTTCTTGCTGATCTTGATGGCCTCCAAGTCGCCCGACTTTGAATTCCGGCACATGGTGACAAAGCCGAAGCCACCCTCGCCGATGATGCTGATCACCTCGTGGCTGTCTCCAAGAAAATCCCCGACGTGTACGTTAAGCTCAGCCAGTTCCTGGAAGTTGATGTCGCCCGCTGATGTGTGGTCCATTTCTGACTGCATGAGTTAATGTTTTTAAGCCCCATCTGAATATGGGACAAGCTAAGTGTGTGTTTTTTTTTTCTTGAGCGCTTTTCTTCTTTCCTCCATTTGATAGCAGCACTGTGTTGCTGCCACCTCCAGCCATTCATCCACACAGACACCAGGTGGAGTGGACGGATCTGCCGGTTACTCTCAAATCGATCAGCATGCGTTTCGGTTGTTCTGTGTCTTTCATTCATTGCTTTAATCTTGTCTTTTATCAGGTGTTACAAAACTTTAATGCTGCCATCTTGTTAGCTACAATCGACATGGTAAACAAATGAATGCACCTATTGTTGCTTTTTATGTGAGATGTGCAAAATGATGAGCGAAAAACTGAAAGGCCCCATGTGTTACATTGCTAACAAGACTCGATAATACTCAGATAAATATTGACTGATAATACAGACAATAATATGCATTAATAATATTTATTTTATACTAACGGACGGAAAGACTTTTAAGGAAGTAGCCATTTTGCGTCCCCACCAGACCTTGAATGTCTTGGAGGATTTTGTAATGTCAAAGAGTTTGGAGGGCCTGAAGGGGCCTGGTGTGTTTTGGAGAATCTGGAGGTTCTTGGAGGATTTTGAAGGGGCCGGAGATTAAAATCAGACACAAAGATTTGTAAAGCCAGTAATCATTTTCTGCTGTTGAATATGAAAGCAAGTGTGTGCGTATGTGTGTGCATGCATGTGTGTTTGTGTGCGTGTGTGAGAGAGACCGACCTGAACAGCCAGGGTGACGGTGTTGAGCAGGATGAGGACAAACATGACGTATTCAAAGCCCGTGGAGTTGATGATGGACCAGAACCTGTACTGAACCGGATTCTTTGGGATGTAGAGTTTGAGTGGCTGAGCCTTGAGTGCGTACTCCACACACTGACGCTGCATGCACACACGTACACACACACATGACAGAGCGCAGGATTAGTTGTTAGCGTCTCTGGATGCTAACAGTTCCACAAGGTGGCTCTCTTACCTGGTTCTTGTCCAGCTCGCAGTTCTTGTACTCCTGCTCCCCCTGCTCCCGGAAGGTGATGATGACGAAGCCCACAAAGATGTTCATCATGAAGAACGCGATGATGATGATGTAGACGATGAAGAAGATGGAGATCTCCACCCGGTAGTTGTAGATGGGGCCCGAGTTCTCACCGTTAGCGTCGATGGCTTTGTACAGAAGGCTGGACACCCACAGACACAGAGAGACGTTGGGATGCTAACCGGTGCTAATGCATTCATTTTGAATTTTGTTGTATTTGTTTTTTTTGCAGACACTCACGCAGGCCAACCCTCGAAGGTGGACACGGTGAAGAGCGCCATCATCCCCATCAGTACGTTGTCAAAGTTGAAGTCGCTGTTGTGCCAGATCCGCTCTCGGACCATCGGGTGGCTCACGTCTCCGTCCTTGTACACCACGAAGGTCCCCCTGCGCACGCACACACACACACGCACACTTGTTGTCTCTGAGAATCCGTGGGTTTTTAGAAGGACGCTGTGTGTGAAACTTACTTGCACTGTTCGGGAGTGTGTTTTGCTTCGTCGGTACAGCGGTAAAATTTGCCCTGAAAAGAAGACGACAAAGACAAAGTTCCTCCACTGATCACTGGCTTTGATCTTATTTTTCTTTTTTTTTTTTACCTTGAAGAGTTGGACTCCGATGCAGGCAAACATGAACTGCAGCAGCGTTGTGACGATCATGATGTTTCCGATGGTCCTGATGGCCACAAACACACACTGGACCACGTGCTGAAAGTCACACGCATATGACTTGATTAGCGACTGCATCCGCGCTTGAATCAGAATTCTCACGGATCTGTTGCAAAAAACTCCAGTTGGAGCAATATTTTTTGTCAAACAATTGGACCAATCAGCGTCCTCCGTGAAGAGAGAGAGCGGAGCTACAGCCAGAGAACAGCTGTGACAGCGACACAAAGCTGCACTTTTTTGGCCATTTCCTCAGAATCTACATGATTTGAGGATGAGGTACCTTCAGCCCTTTGGCTCTGTTGATGGCCCTGAGAGGACGAAGCACTCGGAGGACTCGCAGGATCTTGACCACGGAGATGGCGCTGGAGCTGCAGACACACACACACACACATCAAGAGTTTAACTACCCTGCTGGGTGACTGTTGTAATGACACGGCGAGGGTGAAGGAACATCTCCAATACTGACTGCAGGAAGAAGGAGACCAGGGAGACGCTGACCACCAGCAGGTCCAGCAGGTTGAACCAGTTCCTGCAGAAGGAGCCCTGGTGGAGGAAGGCTCCGTGGACTGTCATCTGACAGAAGGGGAGACAGGAAGTCAGACAAGCAAAGAAGAAGACGAGGAAGAAGAATGAGAATCATCGCCGTTTGCCTTACCTTTAGCAGGATCTCCACCGTAAAGATGGAGGTGAAGGCGTAGTCGGCATAGCCCAGAATCTGCAGCGACATGCGGGAACACACCGTCACAGAGGGTTGACTTTTATTTGTCCACTTTTTAAAAAATAAAATAGTCTTTCAATGTAAAAATAAAATATCTGTTTGGTATTATATCCCATTCAGTGGAATCACTACATGACTCTTCAAAACTGTGTTTACTGGAATATTTGAAATAAAACACATTGTTGGGTGAAGGTAGTGAGAACATCCTCTGTGTGTGTGTGCTGATTGTACACTTAACAAAGTCTTGTCCTTCCTCATCTGCTGCTAATTGCTACGTCTTGCATGAAGACAGCTGCTGCTGCTGCACAGTGTGCGTGCGTGCGTGCGTGCGTGCGCATGCGCACGTGTGCATGTGTGAGTGTGTGCGCCCGTGCAGTCCCTGGATCAGACGGTAAACTGGTGATTTGCTCTCTCCATGTGCCTCCATGTGTTTCCCTCGTTAACCCGGTTAGTCACTGACCCACTTCTGCCGTGTAATCTGCCCAAGTCCCGCCCCCCTCGGCTCAAACCACAGAGGTGTGGCGGCGGCGGCGATGGCGAGATCGCAGCCGAGTCCTCTCCTCCTGTGTCCTGACCTTCGACCCCAAATCCTTCACTCTGACCTTTATTTTGACTCCCAAGTGCTCTCTGCCACATTCTAAAACATTAAAGAGGGAGTGGCCCTCGGACTGACGTTGTTGCGGAAGGAGTGAGCTCTGATTGGGTCCTCGGCGGCCAGCGAGCAGCTGCTGAGGATGATGAAGACCAGGATGAGGTTGGTGAAGATGTGGTGGTGGATGAGGGTGTGACAGGCCACACGGATCCTGGAGACACGAGAGAGAGGAACGGGTCCAGTTAAATCCACACCAGTTCGCAACGATTCAAAACCAGTTCAAACTCTCAACACTTCCAAGAACGTCTGAACTCTCTCAGTCCAATCTTGAAAAGTTTGTCCAAAGCACAGGAGAAACAGGCGGAGCTATGCAGTCTGTGACAGGGACTGGAAGCGTTTGGTCAGTTTGATCAGGACTGAAAGTTTGATTGGCCCAAGGCGTTGTCATATGTAAAAGGTTTCCTTCCCTTTGCCAAATTTTCTCAGGACTCTTTCCAAGATGGACGTGCAAATGAAAAGTTGGTTTTCCATGTTAATGCCTACAACATTCGGTCGGGCGGATCGGGTGAAGTGTGGACTCACGGGTTTGTCTTGCTGAGGCAGAAGAACGCGCTGCCTTCTGGGATTGGTAGGACCTTTTCTTTGGGAGGGGCCAGGTCAGCCATCTTCAACTGGACTCCTCCGTCTGAGAGGAGCAGGTGCAAGAGGAGGAGTGGGATGAGCAGGAGAATCAGAATGGGTTACAGAATCCCCAGAGCAAGAAGAAATGAGAGACAAGAAGGGGACAATGTAGGTGAGGAAAAGTTGACGAGATGAAGAGCCTTCATCATCATCTTCATCATCACCAGAACAGACTCTGGACTGACCATCCTCTCCTTCGGGAATCTCCTCCTCCTCCTCGTACTCCGTGTCTTCGTCCATGTCCACCTGCAGGAGCAGAACGGTGAGACAGTTGAGACTGGAACTCTGGCCCTCAGAGCCCCAACTCGCGGCTCCGTCCTCACCTTCACTTCCTGTTCGGCTCCTCCGCCCTCCACCTCCTCCTCCTCCTCCTCGCCCTCCCCCTCTCCCTCCGTCTTCTCCCTGGAAAAACGCGCACAGAAAAAGGAGGAAATGAGGAGACGCAGGCTCCGCCTCCCTGCTGGCCACTCTGCTCTGCCTCATCCACTCACTCCTTCTTCTTGTCGTCGCCGTCTCCTCCCGCCAGGTTGTCCACAGCAATGGCCAAGAAGACGTTCAGCAGGATGTCTGACGCGTCATAAGGACTTGCAACAACACGGCACTGCCTTTTCCAGCAGAACCTGAATGTGCGTGTTGTCTGTTGTCATGGGATCTCAGGTGTTGTTGTGCGTTGTCGGTTGTAGTCAGGTTTTTGCTGGTTGTTGTCGGATGTTATTGCTAGGGATGGGCGATATGGACTAAAAGTTTTATCACGATAATTTCTGGCATTTATCGTGATAACGATAAAAGTGACGATAAAAAATATAAAACAATTCAACTCCATGTTTTGGGATTTTTTTGAAACCGCGCTCGAAAAAAACCCCCCCGCTTTTACACGGATACGCTGAAAACGATGTAGTACCTATTTATTCCCTGAAGGCGGAAGAAGAAGAAGAACGCCTGAAGCACGGCGTGTTTGCAGAAGCAGTAGCTCACTAAAAACAAGCGCCGCAGAAAACAGAAAGAAAGATCGCTCTTGAAAAGACGGTGTGGATAAATGACAGAGTTCAACGTCTGCTTCGAGTAACTTTAGAACGCAAAGCCTGAAAAGGTCCATGCTAAAATGGAGTTGTGCCAGTAAAAGTTCGCTAACATTTTTGCGTTTCCTGCCTCAACATCCCCGGTCCGCCGACCCAAAAGAAAATAAATAAAAAATAAAACAGGATGTTTGCAAATCGTTTTCCGTGGTGTTTATTTTCACTTTGCAGACAATCCACGATCGATTCTCGAGCACGGTGGGTACCGTGCTTGTTGTTGTGCAACACATGAGCTGCCGGCTACAAGCAGCAAGTGCGTTGCGCACGTAATCACATCATCAACAAGAGTTTATCGTTATTATCGCAATATCACATATTCTTACCGCGGTAAATTTTTTTGACGATATATCGCGAACGCCGATTTATCGCCCTTCCCTAGTTATTGCTTGTTGCCAGGTGTTGTACATTGTCGGCTGTTGTCTGGTGTTGACATGTGATGTCGGGTGATGTCACTGAAGGATACAGTTACCACAGATGAAGAGGATGACGAAGTAAACGCAGACGATCATGCCGGGGAAGACGGGACCGCCGTACGCCATGATGCCGTCGTACATCACCACGTTCCAGTCCTCACCTGTCAGGATCTGCACACACACACACACATACACACACACACTGGACCCTCAGAGGCTCAACTCTGCACATAAGCAGACGCTAGCGCTAACGGACTGTGCTAACATGTAGCCCAAACTGCAATTAGCGGAAAAACAGGGCGAGAGCGCCACCTTCTGCAGCGCAAAACTACGACCTCTAGTGGTGAAGCGATGTTGCATTTTCACCTATTTAATAAAAATCAGCTGTGGGTCTAATGAGCTAATGAAGCTAACTTCCTTCACGGAATGTTAACAGGTGCCGGTGCAGCTCGGGAGACGCTTCGGAAACCTGCAACTTAAATCTGGATTTAATTTACTGACTTCCTGTTTCAGGCCGGAGGCCAGAACACATTTCTGCGCGGTAGAAAAAAAAGTGCAGGCGGTTACCTGGAAACAGGTGAGCAGCGCCTGCGGGAAGGAGTCGAAGGTGCTGCGCTTGGTCTGCGTCTCGTCGAAGTTGAACTTGCCGCCAAACAGCTGCATGCCGAGCAGAGCGAAGATGATGAGGAAGAGGAAGAGCAGCAGCAGCAGCGAGGCGATGGACTTCATGGAGTTGAGCAGCGACGCCACCAGGTTGGACAGCGCGTTCCAATGGCTGGGAGGAGGGAGAGCGACAGTGTTTGCATTCAGACTATAAACAGTCAAGTTTTCTTCTGCCACTCACAACATTTTTGTTCCTTTTAACAAAATTCAAGTAAATACGAAAAAAATCAGGGATGTTGGTTTTGAAAACTTTCAACACAATGTGAAAAACGGACATATACGAAGGAGTAAAAGAGAAAGAAGAAAGTGAGTTTGGATATGAAACATGCAGCTCTCGCCTTCCTTACCGTGTCACCCTGAAGATACGCAGCAGGCGGACGCAGCGCAGCACGGAGATGCCCAGCGGGGGCATGATCTCCATCTCCACCAGGATGGTCTCCACGATGCCGCCGCACACCACAAAGCAGTCGAAGCGGTTGAAGAAGGCCACGAAGTAGTGGGCCAGCCCCAGGCTGTACATCTTCAGCAGCATCTCCACCGTGAAGAGCGACAGCAGCACCTTGTTGGCGATGTCTGCGCACACAGGGACGGAGCCGTTCGTACCGAACCGAATCCCCCTCCCGGAACGAGTCGCTTGGTCATGGTCGCAAACTCACGACCTCGTGAAAGCGGCTGAAGACTAATTGACCCGTTAATTGACTCGTTTGTCACACAAACGGCCTCCGCCCCCCCCCCAAAAAAAAACAAACCCAAAAAACAATTCAATATAAGTGTGTATGTGTGTATGTGTGCGTGTGTGCATGTGCCTACCCTGGACCTGTGTCAGCCACAGGGGCTGGTTGTAGTGCTCGGAGGCGCTGAGTGAGGTGTTGAGGAAGACCAGCAGCAGAACCACCCAGTAGAAGGTGGTGGACTTGACGGCGGTGCGGCAGTTCCTGCGACACACCCGGTTCCACCGCCGCAGCGTCCGGCTGGTGGCAGGTAGGAGGGTGTAGGGAGGGGAGGAGGGGGGTGGGGTGGCGGGGGTTTAGAATAAAGAACCAAACAAAATCAACACAAAATTCTCTGCTGGAGGTACGACGGTCCGTGAACTCACCAGCAGCCGATCTTCATCATCCGGGAACTGAAAACAAACAGCAGAAACAACAATACTGAGTGATTGATTGATCGAGTGATAGCTTTTATTGTACAAGATATACAACAAAATGATATCAGGGAGGTATGGTTTTACCGTAAATAAAGTAAAAGAGATAAAATAAAAAAAAAAGATGTATAATAACTACATATATTTACAGAATGCAACAGTGCGACGGCAGGTTCCCAGTGCACAGTGCGAATGTAACAAGAAAAGTCAATGACAATAAATAGAGAAGCAGGTTATTGCAATTTTCCCTAAGTTACAGTGTGTGTGTGTGTGTGTGTGTGTGTGTGTGTGTGTGTGTGTGTGTGTGTGTGTGTGTGTCGCCCACCAGCAGGCCTGGCAGCAGTTGGTGTGCTCCTCGTCAATGTTGACCGTATTCTCCGAGGCCGTCTCGCTGGCCGGGAGACTCGCTGGCGGACACAAACACAGCAGTTCAGGGTTTGAGAGTCTGGTGGCTTTTTTTTTAAGAGTCTGTTTGTTTGTTTGTTTGTATTATAAAGTGACTGAGGATCTCGTTAAGGATTTCACCAGTCGGATGTTCAATGGTGACTACAGGAGAACGGTGAGGCGAAACAGTGGCTTCAGCAAAATCTACTGATTGATTTCACCGGCAAAGTTGATTCTGTCTTTGCTGTCTTGCTGTGTGTGTGTGTGTGTGTTTGTGTGTGTGTGCGTGCGTGTGTTTGGAGATGTGCCGGAGCTTGCAAAAGTATTCACATTCTGTACTTAAGTAAAAGTACAGATACCTGAAAAATATACTGTGTGTGTGTGTGTGTATGAACTGGTTGTGACGCTCTGAGATTATTAAAGGAAACTGCTTGTTAGAAATAAGAACAGAGACCCAGATATCAAACAGGGACACAGGCAGTCTGTCTACATTTAGACTAAAGCAGGAGGAACACACGCGCACACACAGACACACACACACACGCGCGCGCACACGCACACTGAGGGATTACAGCAGGATTCATGTTGAAAATGAAGAACTGAAAGTTTCACCATGAGTGTCATTGGAGTGACTGAACCATCCAAACTTTCCTCTCTTCTTGTCGGACAGATCGCCCAGAGACGGACCTGACAGACAGACAGGCAAGGCAGGCAGACAGACAGACAGAAATAGAGACAGAAAGAGAGGAGGAGGAGTCAGTGAGACAGAGGGAAGGAGAGAGGCAGCGAGAGGCAGGCAGGAAGAGAGACAGGAAGACAAAAAGAGAGACAGGGAGAGAGAATGAAGAGAAGAAGAGAGACAGGAAGAGAAGAAGAGAGACAGGAAGAAAGGCAGGAGAAAAAGAAGAGACAGAGAGACAGACAGGCAGACAGGCGGTTGGTCACTGATGCTGCAGGACAGAGACAGTTCTCCTACCGTCCTCACAGTGGCGTCGCTCCATTATTACCACCATCATTAGCACAGAGAAAACTGACACGTCAACTGTCAAGAGGTCAGAGGTCAAAGACCAACTGAAGGGTGTCGTCGCCCACTGACACTGTGTGTGTGGGTCTTACGTGGGTTCCCGTCCTCGTCCAGCTCGTCCATGTCCTCGGCCTGGGTGATCCAGTCCATGTAGCCACACAGGTCCTCCTCCATCTGCTGCTTCTCCCGCAGCTTCTGGAAGTCTCCTCGGGCCTTGGCCTTCTCCCTCTCCTTGCTGAACTCTCTGCAGTGGCCCAACATCAGGCTCACGGTCAGGGGTTTTTGTTTTTTGCACAAACTGGAGGTGTTTTGTGTTTAGTGTGGAAGTGTTTGGGTTGCACCAACCCGCTGAGGACACCAAGAACCAGGTTAAGAACGAAGAATGAGCCGAAGATCACCAGGCTGACGAAGTAAACCCAGGGCAGCTCGAAGCCGATGGCATCGTTCATCTGGTAGAGGAAGAGGAGGAGGAGTAGGAGGAAGTGGAAAAGGAGGAAGAGAAGAAGGAGAAGGTGGAGGAAGAAGATGAGTAGAAAGAAGAGAAGAAGAAGGAGGCAGGGAGCAGCAGTTAAACTCCTTCTTTCCTTCCCCCTAGGTCTGGGTCCAGAGGGCGCAGGTGGAGCCTCACCCAGTAGAGGACGTCGGTCCAGCCCTCCATGGTGATGCACTGGAAGACCGTCAACATGGCGAAGAAGAAGTTGTCGAAGTTGGTGATGCCGCCGTTGGGACCGTCCCACCTGCCGCGGCAATCGGAGCCGTTGATGTTGCACTGGCGGCCGTGGCCGGCGAAGGCACACGGCACCGGGTCGTCCTCCACGTAGATGTCTGGTGGGACATCCATCAAGAACAGGGGTAGGCAAACTTTTTGACCGGTGGGGCCACAATGGGTTTTAAAATTTTCACAGAGGGGCTGGAGCAGGAGCAGATGGATGGAGTGTTTTGGTGACCCACCTCATAATAGGAGGGAAAAAAATTCAATGGATCTTTATTGCTCTTAATCTCCATATAAACTCGGGGGGGGGGGGGCTTGACCTCTCATCTCACTCTCTCATACGTGTGCACGTGCGTGCGTGTGTATGTGTGTGTGTGTGCGCGGGCCCACACACCTGTTCCGCTGTAGTAGCAGGTGCGGTGCATGCGGCCGATGAAGAGTTCCAGGCCGATGATGGCGTAGATGATGATGACGAAGAGGACCAGCAGGGCGATGTGGAGCAGAGGCACCATGGCCTTCATGATGGAGTTGAGCACAATCTGCAGGCCTGACTCACACACACACACACAGGGTTTTTTTGTAGCCATGAGGTACTGAACACTCACTCACTCACTCACTCACTCACTCACTCACTCACTCACTCACTCACTCACACATCACACTCACTGGGGACTCCGGACACCAGCCGCAGCGGCCGCAGGACCCTGAAGGCTCTGAGCGCCTTGACGTCCAGACCTCCAGGCTTCCCAGGCATGTGGTGAGTCGTAGCCTGCTCGCCGGATTTGTGAGTCATCGTCTCCAGGACGACGCTGAAGAGGCTGGAGGTGGAAGAGAAGGAGGAAGAGAAGGAGGAAGAGAAGGAGGAGAAGGAAGATGTTAGATTAACAGCAGGGTGTCGTCTGCGTAGCTGATCAAAATCAATATCCCTGTCCAACATAGCCAAAGAGGAGGAGGAGGAGAAGGAGGAAGATGAGGAGGTGGAGCATGAGGAGGAGATGGAGAAGGAGCAGGTGGAGGAGGAGGAGCCCGGAGTCAGGCCACTGCCACTGGTCATCATCAAGTTTGCGAGGAAAAATGTTGAGAAAAGTTCAGTTGTTAACTAAAATTTTTACTTGTTTTTGTTTTACTGCGACAAAACCAAAGTGGTGGGACTGGAAGGTTCTGATTCTAAAGAATATTCAAATGTTTTTTTTTCCGTTTTCTCGCACTGATTTATTATAAAAAAAAGAAAAAAAGGAACAAAAAAAAAAAACATGCCACCACCACCACTGCCACCCTGCTGCATCATCTCACGACTGTGAGGTTAGAAGTGGAACGCGGCCGCGGCCCGGGGCAGTGTTGCCGTGACGATGGGCTTCATCACCGCCGCCCCGAGGTTCCCGGCGCCGCCACGTCGCTGACCCGCGGCGAGGACACGGAGGGGAGGGGAGGGGATGAGGGGTGGGAGGCGGAGCTGCTGCGACCTGCTGCAACCTGCTGCTGTGACCTCGGCAGCAGGTGGCGCTGCTGAGATCAGAGCAGAGCGCCGTCCGCCCTAAAAAGATCTCCACCTCCTGCTCTCCTTTGCACCTAAATAATGTTGTGTCTAACAAAAAAACACATATATGTACAGTATATGTGCATGTGTGTGTGTGTATATATATATATATATATATATATATATATGTATATATATATATATATATATATATATATATATGTATATATAAATTATTAATCTTATTATTATTATTATTGTTTTCAAACATGGCTGACTTTGTAACACTTCCTGTCGGTATTTCCCAGTATAAAAGTTCAGCAGTGGAGTGAAGCTGTGAGGTATTTTTGTTTTTTTGGTTTTGGATCCATAGGCACCACGAGAACATCCAGGAAACAGCAGCAGCAACAGCAACAGCAGCCGCAGCGTGGCGTGACTGCGTGGAGGCGGCCGAGGGTCCTTTTAGGCCGAGTGTGCGGTGGATGGCGGCGCCCTGTCACATGGACTCACCGCCCAAAGAAAGCCGCTAAACCGAGATAAACAGTGGCGTCGCTGCAGGGGGGATGGGGGGGGGGGGAGAGGGGAAGTGGGAGGAGAGGAGGGGGTGAGGGGGGCTTCCTGGGCTGACCACGGGACAGCGAGCCGCAGAGTTTACTGCAGTCACATCCCATTTACTGCAGCAGTTGCAGTGGAGGAGAAGTTGGGACCAGAACTAGAGCCAGGGACCAGGAGGAGAAGTGGGGACCAGCGGGAGAACCGGGGACTGGGGGAGAAGTGGGAAGCCAAGAGGAGAACCAGGGACCAGGAGGAGGAGTGGGGACCGGATGGAGAAGTGGGGACCAGGATGAGAAGTGGGGACCAGGAAGAGAAGTAGAAACCAGGAGGAGAACCGGGGACCAGGAGGAGATGTGGGGACCAGCGGGAGAACCGGGGACTGGGGGAGAAGTGGGAAGCCAAGAGGAGAACCAGGGACCAGGAGAAGTGGGGACCAGGAGGAGAAGTGGGGACCGGGAGGAGGAGTGGGGACTGGATGGAGAAGTGGGGACCAGGAGGAGAAGTGGGGACCGGGAGGAGGAGTGGGGACCGGGAGGAGGAGTGGGGACCGGATGGAGAAGTGGGGACCAGGAGGAGAAGTGGGGACCGGATGGAGGAGTGGGGACCGGATGGAGAAGTGGGGACCAGGAGGAGAAGTGGGGACCGGGAGGAGGAGTGGGGACCGGATGGAGAAGTGGGGACCAGGAGGAGAAGTGGGGACCGGGAGGAGAAGTGGGGACCGGGAGGAGGAGTGGGGACCGGATGGAGAAGTGGGGACCAGGAGGACCGGGAGGAGAAGTGGGGACCAGGAGGAGGAGTGGGGACCGGATGGAGAAGTGGGGACCGGATGGAGATGTGGGGACCATGAGGAGAAGTGGGGACCAGGAGGAGAAGTTGGGACCGGGAGGAGGAGTGGGGACCGGATGGAGAAGTGGGGACCAGGAAGAGAAGCAGAAACCAGGAGGAGAACCGGGGACCAGGAGGAGAAGTGGGGACCTGGTTCCTCACCCGACAATGACGATGACAAAGTCCAGCAGGTTCCAGCCGTTTCGGATGTAGGAGCTGGGATGCATCACCAGGCCGTAGGCCAGAATCTTCAGGAAGGTCTCAATTGTGAAGATGATGAGGAAGACGTACTCCACTTGTTCCTACAACACACAGAAGAAGAAGAATATTTAAAAAAAAAAAAATATTTCACCTTGTGTTGTCCTTCAGGAGGACAGAAGTGTGTGAGATGCAGCAAATTGAA
>NW_027466069.1:7477500-7507500 GCF_046127955.1 Nelusetta ayraudi | reverse complement strand
GTGCATGTGAGTGTGTGTGCCCGCACACGTATGTGTGTGTGTGTGTGTGTGTGTGTGTGTGTGTGGGCGCGCGCGCGCTGGGTCCTCAGGTACTAACACATAAATCATGGCCCAGATCACACACACACACACACACACACACACACACACACACACACACACACACAGATAAGCCTGGCGATGGCAGCACAGTCAGATTACATGGTGACTCTCTCTCTCTCTCACTCTCTCTCACTCACTCACTCTCTCTTTCTCTCTCTCTCTCTATCTGCTTTTAGATATTTCCTAGATTTCCGGTTTCCCAGCATGCTTTGCTGCCGTCTGTCCAGCTGTTATCTTATAGATAACTGACAAGTCAGCGCCTGGAGTGTCAGGTGACGGTCAGTGTGTGTGTGTGTGTGTGTGTGTGTGCAACCGAGGCTGGATTCACCACTTTTCACTCCCGAGTCTCTCAAACTCCCTCTGCGTCGCACGGCACAGAAGGACAACGAAAACAACAACCGTGCGGCAAGAGTTATCCAAAACAAGACAAAGTGCGACAAAGCTCAGTTTAAAAATGCAAAAATGAAAACGCAATCCGCGTTACCAAACGACAACAACAAAAATTCAGGCAAACGTTGTCTATTTTAGCCAAACGCGATGGCTGTTTCGAGGTTAAGTGTGTAATATCTCAAGATTTTGAAGAAGAAACAGCAACATCAAGTGGTTACATTTTACATTGCAGCATCTTCCACTCTCTCGCCCCCTCCTGAGCTTGAAAGGGAACTACGTAGCTTGTGCACCCAAACCTGGATACCTCATCCACCTTCTTCTTTGTTGGTTTGGTTGGACGACACCAGGCTTCCTTAGAAATATATATATGTATATATACAGTATATGTATATATATATATATTTATACATATATATGTACATATATATATACATATATATGTATAAATATATATGTACATGGTTTTCCTATGCTTAGAATGGTTCTCATATATATATATATATATATATATATATATATACATATATATATACATACATATACATATGTATATCTCTATATGTATATATATGTATGTATATAAAACCAAATGATTGTACTGCGATGATATAAAAATCATAAATCAAGCTAAATACTACAATGTGGCTTTTCCACGTTCATTGTACTCTATGCGTGTTGACTGGATTTCAAAAACAAGTTCTTTCCAACAAAAAGCCTCAGAGTTAGCAACGGTTAGCAACAGCGAGCTAAATTATGTGGTGGCGGCGGCGGATGTCGAGCGGTTTCCCAGGTTCCCGTGGCGTCAGCGGCTGAGTGGGAACCGCGGAGCGACAAGGCGGGTCCTGGTCCTTTAAGGTCTCTTTTCGTTGACTGAGCTCGGCTCTGGCTGCGTCCCAGCAGGTTTCCCAGCCGTCCAATGAGCAGCTGAGCTCTCGGGCGGACGGACGGATGGCGCAGGTCACATGACTGTGGGTCACGTTGTTTCTTCCCGCAGATGAGCTGCTTCACCCGCAGGACGACAAGAAGCAACTAATTATCCCCGAATTACCCCGAGTCAACTCACATCATCATGACAAAGGAGTGTGTGCGTGTGTGTGTGTGTGTGTGTGTGTGTGTGTGTGTGTGTATGGCTCAGTGTGCGAGAGTGTGTGTGTGTGTAGCATGCAGTAGGAGGGCATCCCATCACTCGCACACAACCCTGCATCCGCCTTGTTAACTTCCTACTTTTCATTGCTCTGTCTCCAACTGAGTGTGTGTGTGTGTGTGTGTGTGTGTGTGTGTGTGTGTGTGTGTGTGTCACGCTGCCCTCCAGCCTGGTCCAGCTGGAAGGTCGTCAGTTCATTTAGTCAACGTTTGGGGCGTTTTTCTCTCTCCCCCCCCACCCCCCCTTTTCTTTTTCTTCTCGACTGCTCTGATCGCTGCAGCGTGACTCCGACTGTGAGGTCCGATCGATAGGCACACGCGCTCACACTCACACAAACGCACTTCCACCTGGTCAGTTTGCGGCTCGTCAGCCTCCTGCTGACTGTCGAACTCTTGTCGCCCGTGCGAAGCTTCACAAAGTTGCTTCTGTCTTTTTGCTCGTTTCCCTCCGTCTGACTGAACGTCGCTGCCCTCTAGGTGGCGCTCTCCGCCCTCCGCGGCCGTTTCCCTCTGGAGACTGCGGTTGAAAGAGACGCAGGGGCCCACCTCTGATAACTCCATACCTGGGGGGTTAAAGGTTCTCGGACAGAAACCAGGAAGTGCGGAGGAAGAGGCGGCCGTGTTCACTTCCTTCTCTTTTCAGTTATTTGAATAACTTCTTCCTGAACCCAGGGTTGCAAGGGTCAGCTGGAGCCTATCCCAGCTGTCGTAGGGCGACGGCAGGGTGACACTCTGGACAAGTCACCAGTTCATCGCAGAGCTCTTTGAACACATTTAAAAGAAACTAACTGGAATGCACAAGGGGATTGGACTCTGAGAGCCAGTTGTAATTTTTTTTTAAACAAAGCTCTCAGATTTGCTCAGAAATCAACTCGGCTGCATCACGACTGGCTGGGACGTTCAAGGGCATCGAGTCCAGCGAGACCTGCGGCTACGGGCGGGAACCTTTCGGCGGGGGGTAGGATAGAAAAAAAAAATCACTTCCTCTCGTCTCCACACGTACACCGATAAAAGTCGCTTCCTTAAAATAAAAAGGAGGGGGGGAAAAAAGACAGATAAAAGGCTCCTCTCGGCTCTAGATAAGGTTTGAATAAGCCTGGATTTCGCAGGCCGGGACACAGAGGACGGATTAACCGCGCCGTGCCGAGTCACGTGTTGCCGACGCCCATTTCCATGACAACCTTATCGGAAGGTCCGCCGAGGCCATCTTAAGTCGGGGTGAGCAGGAAGTGTGATCCGCCCGACAGGGCGAGGAGGATTAATCAACCATCCAGTGTGGGGGTGGGGCAGGGTAAGGAGGGGGAGGGGGGGTGATGGCGACCTGCCGTAACCTGCCCCGCGCTGGGGTCAAAGTTCAGTGTGTGGCAGCCACAGGTGACACAGGCGCTCGGTGTCGGCAAACACCCTGAGAGGCTTTTATTTTGAAAGTCCAGACAGTGAACAAGACTATGAGACAAGATAAAGCAAGGAAAATGAAACTGGGTGGCCGGCCCCCTAGTGACTGGCTGTTGTATAGCTCATGAACCGCCAGGCCTACACACACACACACACACACACACACACACACACACACACACACACACACACGAAAACTAGCCAATTAGCTAATTTTTGTGAATTGTTTCTCCCAAGCATTGAGCAAAGCAGCCTCCACAGTGGCCACTGGGCCACGTGACACCAGGACAACAAAGAGCCAGCAGGGGGAGAAAGAGAGCTGACTGCCCTGCGGCCATCTTTGTTCACGCCACGCGACGTCGGTGATGTCATTACATTGCTCATGACATCACGCCTATCACAAAACACCGTCCAGTAGACGAATAGCTGCTAAAGGCTAACAATCGTACAAACAGCTGCTAATGGCTTACAATTTTAAGAATAGCTGCTAATGACAAACAGCTGCTAATGACTAACAATATTACAAATAGCTGCAAGCAGTGCTACATGACACATGCCCCGTGACAAGTGGAGGCGTCCATCTCGCTGCTAGTTGACTTGATGTCTCACCTTACACTGGGTAACTGCTACTTCCTGTCTGGATCCAGCCCCGACCCCCGGGGGCTAGCTGAAGAAGCTAACTTCCCTCCTCCTGCCGCCTGCGTAGTGCTATGAAGCTAAGCTAGTCCCACCTGTGCTGCTGGCTGACCTGCTGCTGCCAACCAGGTCAGTCCCAAGTCAGATTTCCTGGGAAAAGAGGCGCTGTTCACTTTTCACTTAAATGTCTTGACTGTTTGATTGTTTTGTCACACACACACACACAAACACACACACACACACACACACACACACACACACACACACACACACACACACACACACACACACACACACACAGAGGACCAAACCGCCAGTATAAGAGGCAGAGAGCCAGTGAGCAAGGAGGAACATATGATGTTGGATTTAGCGAAATCTTCCTTTAAGAATCAAAAGTACAGTGAGCAGATTTTCCCCTCGTAATCCTTGCTGTTCAGGCTGCTGGAGGAAACGTCAGTCAATCACATTGACTAATAAAACTAATGTCATCATTCTCAAGCATTAATTCAACAGATTTAGGGGCGAAAAACAGCAAAAGAATTAATAACCTAACAACAATAAAAAACAAAAAAAAAAAAAAAAAAACGGTTAATATCGCAAAGTCAGTTCGTTTGAACGGTGACAGTGAGTGAGTTTACACCGAGCCTGATTTATTGATCCATCTGAATTTATTTTTGGCGTAGACTCAGCTGGTGCCGGACTGCTGGGGCATTCAAGAACTTCCCTCCTTACTTTTGCTCCTGTCCTCGTACATCCCGCTGCCGTGTCGCTCCTCCCTCAGCCGCACTGCTGCTTCATCCTCCGCCCCGCTCCGCTCCGCTCCGGCCGGCTCCGGTACGGTTCGGTTCGGTTGGGTTCGGTTCGGTACCCCCCGCCCCGGTCTGACGGTTCTCGCACCGAACCTCGGTCCGCCTGCGGCTTCAGCGGCCACTACCGCTCATCGCTCCACAGTCACGGTGGTGACACAGTCCCGCGTCTCGTCCCGCTCGGCTGCCCGTCGGCTGAGCGTCGGTGATGGGCATCAACCGCGGAGAGGCGAGGGGAGGGGGAGTGAACCGGGAGGGGTGGGGACGGTTCGGTTCTGGTGGATCGTGAGAAAGGGAAAAAAAAAAAAAAAAAAAAAAGTGAAAAGCAGAAGAAGTGCAACAAACCCGGAGAAATAAATCCGGGAAGGAAAATTCTGCTTCTTTTTTTCCAGCTGCGGGTCACTAATCTGACTCTGACTCTCTCTCTCTCTCTCCTCTCTCTCTCTCTCTCTCTCTCTCTCTCTCTCTCTGTCTCTCTCACTCTCTCGCGCTCTCTCTCTCCGTCCGTCTCTCTCTCTCTCTCTCTCCCCCAATTGGGGATTAAAGAGAGAGAAAAAAGCCCAGTGTGTTAAAGGGGAGGTCAGCCTCGGAATTAAAGGCACAGACAATAATAAAAACTCACTCACTCTGAAATATTTAATTTTTTACTTTTTTTTTTTTTTTTTTCCAGAAGAAGAAAGTCGTCAAAATTGTCAAAATTGGTCGTCAAAAAAAAAAAAAAAGCTGTATTTTGTCTGGATATGTGTGCATGTATCAATCACAACAGATTTTTTTTTCTCGTGTGACTAAGCTGATTGGTCAGTCCCACCTCACCTCTGGCCGCGCCCACTCTGGCTCAGTCCAGATGCACTTTTTGGTTGAACTTGTATGGGTTTCTTTTTTTCTTTTTTCTTTTTTTTTAATGCATTTTGGCAATCGTTGTGATTTCATGCCATCCCAGTGGATTACTGCCTATATATGTCCAGCTACCATTAGCTTAGCCTAGCTTAGATAGCTGTGTGGCGGGGTCACAGGTGGTAGTTTGTTCAACGCTCCCCAGGTGTGACATTGTCAAGCCAGTTGTTGTATCACTGATCCAGAATGAATCAAAGCCTTTCCTGAGCTCTGGCCGTAAACACCGGGCTAAATTCACCACAGAGGTCATCACGATGGGGCACAATTTAACATATTTGGACCACAGGGTCTAAAAGTCATGCCCTCATTTTCCTCCACTCAATTTAAATGCACATATAGATGTACATTTTATACATATATATATATATATATATATATATATATATATATATATATATATATATATATATATACATATATGTATACATGAACATATATAACAAATATATTATATACAAATATATATACATAGCGTTTAACTGCTGGTGGAGATGAGATTGAATCACAAACTCAGTAGGAAGTTGATCAGTGAAATAACAAGCTCCTGCTGATCTGGTCTCTGATTGGTCGAGACCAATAACCTAAAGCCAAAGCTTTTCTTTCTTTCTTTCTTTCCTTCTTTTGGCATTTTTGTTGTGTTTACATTTTCTCTTCTGCCTAAAAAAAAAAATTAAATGATGAAACATTCTGGTGCAGAACGTGGGGAGGCGTCTGGGTGGCAGCCGGGTGGCGCTAGAATGTATATTAAGGTCTTAAGAGTCCACTGATGAAAGATCAACCTTCACAGAGGTCGAGGACACTCACACACACACTCACACACACACACACACACACACACACACACACACACACACACACACTCTTTATGACAGTCTAATCTGCAGGTTGATGATGTTTAAATCTGTCTGAAAGTCAAGAAGGAAATGCTGGAGTGTTTCTTCTCGGCAGCGGAACCTGCAGGATCCGGTTCCAACCTGTTCCTACAGATCTGATGTCACTTCCTGTCTCGTTCCCGTGGCCTGACGGCGAGTCGGCAGCAGAGAAAGAGACACAAGTTCACGGCTGTACCCTTGACTGACTGATTGATTGACAGGAGAATCGATGCACTTGTTGGACGATTTGGAAGTCGGCCCCCTCTCTGTCGCCTCTAGAGGTTCAGAGTGGTATTACAAGGTTGACTCACCAATTCAGCCAGATGCCCCGAATAACTCAAAATGTGTCTTTATTTTTGTCTGATCAAATGCACAGACTGCTCCGTTAACTGCTCCTCCTTCTCCTCCTGCTACTGCACCTCCTCCTCGTACCCAGGCTGCTAATTTCTGACTGTCTCCTCCTCTGTCACCTCCTCCTTTCTCCCACTTTGCTGAAAGGTCGATGGATGAAAGCTCTCCATCAGATCAGAGATGGGAGGATGCTCAGTGGCGTGTGTGTGTGTGTGTGTGTGTGTGTGTGTGACTAAGCTTCTATATTAAGCCGTTCATAATCCGGCAGCGGAGAGGATTTACCTCTTTCTCTCTATTTTCTCTCTGTTGTTTGTTGCTTCTGTCAGAACAAAATGCAGAATAAAAAAGTTTATTTTATAAATAATTTGATATATATATATGGTGTATATATATATTAAAAATCTTGTTGTTGCTGTTTAATTTCTTTCCGTTTTATGATCAGTGGTTGTATGTAAATATCCATGATTATAATGTTTCAGCTGTCACAGAGTTGTTGTTGTTGTTGGTTGTTTTGTGTTTTTTAAACTTTGGTGTTTTTGTGTTTTCACCCAACACTTTTGAAACAGCTCAGACAGAAACCCAGAGATGATTGGGACAAAAATCCAAAATGTTGGATCGAGAATTTGTGACGGTTCTGAATGAACTGAGTTTCTCAGTTCAAATAAAATCCGTTACATCTTTCTGATTCTTTTTTTATTTTTATTTTTATTTCCTTCTCTGACAGCTCGAGGTTTCAACGCTTCAGTCACACGACTCTCCTTTTTCTTTCTACCCAGAATCCTCTCTTGAGCGATGTCGTTCAGCTCACAGTGCAGTGAGCGGAGCTCTGCTTCCTCCTGCTGGACGGACAGTGTGTCACAGTCGAGGAGGAAGAGGAGGGTTCGCTGTAGAAAGAGATGAACATGGAGAGGGTTGGAGAGGACAGAAGGTGGAAGATCAAGCAGAAAATAGTTAAATATTTATATATATTATTTGCCGAAAAAAAATGTTGATTTAAAAAGAGCTAGTGTCTAATCTAATACAAAAAAATTATGATAATATTCCATTATCATTATGGATATTATAATAAATTATCCGTCACTATTATTTAAATTATGGCAGTATTTGTATAGTGGTATTTAAAATAAAACACACACACACACACACACACATACACACACCATTCTTTTGTACAGCCAACAAAGCTGACGTGTCATCGTTTCGCCACCAGGTGTCGCAGTTTCGTGCCACCGCCGTTCGCCAGAACAAAGCGTAACCTGCAGGTCGTCACTGAAACTCCGCCCATTGTTTAGTTTGCCCCCCTCTAAATGGCAGTAATGGCAAACGGGCTCTGTGACGTCACTTCCTGCTCCAGGTGGTTTTCCCTCAAGTCAAACAGGTCGAATGAAGCCTCTTAACCACCAGATGATTTTCACCCCGACCGACGCTCCGTCCACTGTAGTCTGTGCTGACTAGACGACATTTTCCTCGCGACGTGTTTCCCTTTGTGACATCACAGGGGGGCAATTTCACGGTGACTTCATCACCAAGTGTTTTATCGCGCTCACTACCACTGGGAGGAAGTACTGGAATAGACAGACAGACAGACAGACAGATAGATAGATAGATAGATAGATAGATAGATAGATAGATAGATGTACTTTATTGATCCCACATTGGGTAACTGCACAAACTACAAATTACACAAGTTCCGCTGAATGGACATTTTAACCAAAGAAGAAATGAGTGATGGCTGTGTGTCATCATCAATTTTCCTATTGTATTTATAAGATAATAAACGATTTGATATTCTTTGATAGAAACGTCACCTGTCAACAAACCGACAGCGTGTTGGTCAATCTGGAAGTACTGGGGGGCGTGGCCTGCCCTGTCCCCCCCCCCCCACACACACACACCTCCGCCACACACACACACACACACACACCCGCCACACACACACACACACACACACACACACACACACACACGCACAAGCTGATGTCAGCCTATTACCCTGAATACCCCCACCGTCACTGACTCCTCCCACTCAGAAGGTGGAGCTCTCAGGCTCACTTCCTTCCTATTTCCTTCCTGTTGTAACCCCCCCACACACATACACACACACACACTTCCTTTTTCCATTGCTCTTCTTCCTCGTGAGGAGAGAGAGAGAGGTCGAGAGACATCCACTCTGCGTTGCTCTCACTGTATAGTAAAGCTCCATTAAGCTGCGGCCGCTGCTGCTGCCACACACACACTCACTCACTCACACACGCGCACGGTCACACACACACTGCCACGCGCGCACGCGTGTGGCAGTGTGTTTTTACGCCCCCCCGACGCTTTGCACGCTATTCTCTCCCCACCCGCCCCCCCATTACCTGCAGTGGACATTCACGCACCGTGACGCGCGCAAAGGTGCCCGCGCATGCTCGCTCGCTCACGCACACACACACACACACACACACACACACACACACACAGCATCAGCAGCAAGAAGGCACAGGGGGGAGCAGATCAATACGCTGAAAGCCCGGAGAGGATTCGGAGAGCAGCAGCAGCAGCAGCAGCAGGAGATATGAAGGTAGGACGCAACCGGCGGTTTTGTGGGCACGCGTGAGTGAGCGTGCGTGAGTGTGCGAGTGATGTATTGCGGTGCGTTTCTACGGATGCGGGGCTCTTTGACCGAGAAACCCGGTTTTGCTGGCGGGGTGGAGGCGGAGGGTTGGTGCCGGTGGTGGTGTGTGTGTGTGTGTGTGTGTGTTGGGGGGGGTCGCCATCACCCCGCTGCGGATCCAAACGGCTCCGTCAGCACATTGACTTGGAGGAGGGTCGGCGGAAGCGTGCACGGTGCGTGCGTGCGCGCCCGCGCCTGAAGGTCTCGTCTGTCACCGCGTATGAAAAACACACCAGTAGCAACAACGAGCCGCTCTGGGATCAGTTGTGAGTCAACGGAGGTGACGCCGTGCGTGCGTGTGTGTGTGTGTGTGTGTGTGTGTGTGTGTGTGTGTGTGTGTGTGTGTGTGTTCGTATGTATGTGCGCGCGCGTGTGTGTTAGTGAGTGTGTTTACATGGTGTACAGCAGCTGGATCTGCGCTATAGGAAGAGCTCTTTGTCTGCCGTGGCCCTTTATAATGAATGGCAGCACCAGCAGGAGGAGGTGTGTGTGTGTGTGTGTGTGTGTGTGTGTGTGTGTGTGTGTGTGTGTGTGTGTGTGTGTGTGTGAGGCTGCAGGTAACTGGTGGAGGTGCAGGGTCACGAGGAGGTGCAGCTTGGCTCTGTGTGTGTGTGTGTGTGTGTGTGTGTGTGTGTGTGTGTGTGTGCGTGCGTGTGTGCGTGCACAAGCTAATGCAGCCAGTGGTTCGTTGTTTCGACTGAGGAGGTGAACCATGAGGAGCAGCACCTCCTCCTGAAGGAGACGGCATCAGACACTGTTACTAATTTACCACCAGGCCCTAAATACACACACACACACACACACACACACACACACACACACACACACACTGAGCCGCTGTGTTGCAATACAGCTGTCAGTTTGTCAGCAACGAAATTCACTGAATTCATCCCTGGTTTTCAAACTGAGGTTCACAACCCCAAAGAGGGTCCTGGAGGGAGGTCCAGGCAGCCAGACTCTGATAATTCTTAGAGTCTTTTTGTCCGCTGGAGCAGTTTCACTTCACCAAAAACCCCTCTGTGGACCTCGGCTGATATGACCTGCATGGAGACGCTTTGTTTTGGGCATGAAAAGGAGAAAACACGACCTCTACTGGTAAAATGGTTCACACGGTGCATGCACGTGAAGCGCAGCGGGATTGTTGAGATGTTTGTGAGGCAGCGCTAGCAGCACGGCTAAGTGCCATTAGCACAGCTAACTGCTATTAGCATGACTAACTGCTAGTAGCCTTGATCAGAGTGTGTTTGCTGGACATGGTGTGAGAGAGTGAAGGTATGAATAAAGTGACGCCATGGCAACAAGTCGACTCTCAGTTTGACTTCCCAGAGTGTGTGTGTGTGTGTGTGTGTGTGTGTGTGTGTGTGTGTGTGTGTGTGTGTGTGTGTGTGTGTGTGTGTGTGTGTCAGCCCTCTCTGGTTAATATTCAGCTGCAGCTGCAACAGGTGAACACAAGACAAACACTCAAACACATTTGCGAATCGCCCTGAGTACGGGAGACAGGAAGTGAGAACTTTACGTGTTATTTCAAAACAGGTCAAAATGATTTGTTCACCTCCAACTCCACTGAGCTCTCTGTCACGCACACACACACACACACACACACACACAAACGGTGGATTGAAAAAACGGCTAGAAAACATCCAGAAGAGATAGGCGAGAGCCGGTGGGAGGGGCCAAAGTTGACGAGACGGCGAGCTGTGGTAGTGGGCGGGGAAAAAAATCCTGTTTTCAGGGGCCGTCGTCATGAACACGGGTATTTTTGAAACTCTGTGTTTCTCTGCATGGTGTGGGTCTTTCATCCACACGTCACCGCAGTTATTGAAGCTCCTGAAACCGGAATTTTTTCTAACCAGAGTCCAGGGTGAACTTGTCGGAGAAGTCCGGCTACAGCAGTCAGTCCAGAGAACTCCGATTGAGACACCCAGGCCTGGTTTGCACTTGGTCATTTCATGCGTTTTTCATATTCCGATCGGCAAAAAACACATTAAGTAACCAAGTGCAAACAGTCCAAATCCGTTTTGTCATCCGAATACCAGTTTTGGTAGTCGCATCGCATAAAAACGCATTCATTACGGATGTGCGAACAGAATGCGAGCTCAGTCCACATTAACGACCGCCTACTCCACTCACCTCTCCCGTGTACGTACTTGGTCGGCGCCCCACCTCCCTGTGTCGTCATTATAAAGTTACAAACAAGAAGCGAAAACAAATCATTTTTGTTAGACTCGTTTATTAGCATGCTAATAAATTTCACTCCGCATTAGCGTATTTTGTCAGCGGAGCAGCGCTCGCAGTTTCCCCACATATGAGATTAAATGTGCGACGTTGCATCCGAAAATTTGCCAGCCACTGTTGATCCGAAAATAAAGTCGTCACCACTCTGTCCCACCAGTCGTTACTCCTCGTTCTGATCCATACAAGCTGCAGTAGAGTTAAAACCAGTGACTTGATATAGTCCGCAAACAGGAAGTTGATTCTTGCGCTTTACTGCCCCCAGTCCTTAAAAACGGAAATGACGCATGTTGCATTTGCATAGGTTCGGCAGGGGGGGGTGTAATGCGATCACAAATGGCACGCTCGAGACGCATGTGAATGCTACGTGCGAACAGATGCTTCGAGATCCGTTCTCGTGATCCAATCCCCCAAAACAGTTGCAAGTGACCAAGTGCAAACAGGGCCCCAGATAATGCGATTGGAATTCGAATTTCTCTGCCATGTATACGCCTTAGTCGGACTATTAACTGGACAACGCGAGTGCGCACGCGCCACGCCTCGCTCTCGCGACTCATGACCGCACAACTACGTCGTCTAACGAAACAGACGGCGCGAAACAACCTGGCAAACGCGAATAAGAATGTTGACATTTGGAGAGAGGATAAGACCGGGGCGATGCTTTCTCTTCTAAAAGAGACGGACATATTAAAATAATGCGCAACAGAGACCTTTTTCAAAAGGTAGCGCAGCAAATGCAGGGCTCCGGCTTTGCGCAGCCCTGAACAAATACGTATTCGTTCGTATTTATATTTCTACCTTTTCGTTCACATTTTTTGTAAGTTAGAAGAATTTTAACTTTGTAAATAAAAGCACACCAAAGAGATGTTTTCCTGATTTGTTTTTATTTTGGTAATTTCGCTGTTATTCTGCTGGAAACGGCGTGCAGCGGCACAAGCTTCCTCCACGGTCGGCACTTTAATGAGCGTGTGTATAACTGAAGACACCGTTCCTTTGCAAAACCTGTACACAAACTCTCCCACCAGTCTGCTCCGAACCCGAATCCAACAAGAACGAGAGTTTCGGGTCCGTAGCGACGGCACAAAGCGTAGCATCGAAGACATTGTGTTGTTGTAGCCCTCCAACAGCAAACAACGTTCTTGTCTGCCTTTTAAAATCACCATGAGCACAAGAACTAGGGTACACCTTATCTGCAAAGCAAGTATACATACATTATGAACTATTGTTCCATATCATAATGATTTAATATGTCAACCGAAAGCAGCTGACCAGCTGAAAAGACTCACTCCACCCCCTAGTGTTGGGAGGAGGACACGTTCCCGTCAATAATTCGAATTTCTCAGCTGCATGGATACGGGGACAAGGTGAGAACTCCGATTGGACGAGAAAACCGAATTATTGCTTAGTCCGATTAAGCTCTGCATGTAAACGCACTGAGTGTCACAGTGTGCAACAGTGAACAGAGTTGCTGTTATGGAGCGGTTAGCGTAAACACTGCTAGCGCTGTTTAGCGCTGATTAGCAACTGAACAGCGTTTAGTGTATCACCATGCTTTGACTGACACAACTCCCTCCCTCAGTTTCATCATCCTTTGTTCTTCTTCTACCGAGGAAACCCTGGTCAGACTGACTGACAAAACTTACAAGCTGTAGTTCCGCCTCTTCTTCCTCCTCCTCGGATACCGATTGGTTCCGGCAAGGCTCTGAGTTAGCTTACGGTGCAGGTCGGAGCTTTTTAAAGCTGGAGGACGGAAGATTTCGAAGAGTCTGAAATCTCGGCCCACTGCCTCAGATCCTCGGCTGACCGACTTGAAGGCAGCTGTGAGCTGAGATCTTTGGAACAGGAAGTGGGAGGCAGCAGATCAGCAGATCAGCAGGATCGCTGTCTGCTGCTGCTGCTGCTGCTGCTGCTGCTGCTGGAAGATCTGACGACGTGATGTGTCAGCAGCACTGACTCAGCTCCGTCACCCAGGAACCACACCGGCTGCTCCTCTCATACCCTCAGCACTATTTTTTTTCTTCAAAATCTTTATTTAACTAATGATTTATTTATTTAATTATTCAGCTCACAGATCAGGACGACTGATCTTGTTTCCTCTCAGGCTGCGGCTGTTCACTCGATGCATGTTGGGCTCCCCACAACCCCCGAAAAAGGCCTGCAGGGACGTCGGCGGTGTATTTTTAGCCACAGTGACGGAGAATCTTTGGACAACAAAAATCGAAAACGAAAACTGGCTGCAAGTTTTTCTGGCCCGAGGACCAAACCGGACCGGACCGGATTCTCCGTGGCGCTGCCAGTCTGGGCAGGTGAGGTGGAGGAGGAGAAACGCGACAGGAAGTGGCCGATCCACCTGGTTCACCTGGTGGGAGCAGCCGGGGAAGGTGGAGGTCCGTCTGCGGATGATGTCATCATTCAGCCCCCCCGGTGATGACATCACCAGTGTCGGCTGGTGGTGTGTTTGATTCTGGCCGACAGCCGCTGTCAGACGCGCTCAGCGTTACGGCGTGCCCGCGTGCCCGCGCCCACACACACACACACACACACAGCCTCCTCCTTCCCCTCTTCTTTCTCTTCCTCCTTCTCTCCATCCTTGTCTTCCTCCTCTTCCTCCCCTTACCCCTGACCTCTGCCTCCTCCACCTCTTCCTCCTCTCCCTCCTCATACTCCTCTTCCTGTTCTTCCTCCTCCTGTTATTCCTTCCCCCTCCTCCCCTTTCTCTTCTTCCTCCTCCCCCTTTTCCTCCTCCACCTCTTCCTCATCTCTCTCCTCATACTCCTCTTCCTGTTCTTCCTCCTCTTCCTCTTCTTCCTCCTCCCCCTTTTCCTCCTCCACCTCTTCCTCATCTCTCTCCTCATACTCCTCTTCCTGTTCTTCCTCCTCTTCCTCTTCTTCCTCCTCCCCCTTTTCCTCCTTCACCTCTTGCTCCTCTCCGTCCTCCAGCTTCCAGCCACACGGCACTGAACTCTGACTCGCCTCCTGCTGGTTGGATGAAGGAGAATCAGGAAGTGTCTCTAATTGGCTGGTGTCTGACTTCACGCCGACTCTCACCTGCAGGTTCAACAACTGCCGAGGCTCTCAAACAAAGTCAAACAAATGAGTGCTGGATCATGAAGTGATCGGCTGCATCGCTGAAGCATTCAAGTCTCATGAAGTTGAACTCTGTCAGATTGCGACCGGACCAATCAGGGTCTTTGGCGGTGAAAGAGGCGGAGTTATAGCCGTGGTTCAGCTGTGACCAGAAAACACTGATTTCTCAGTTTCATTTTTTTTACTCATTACTAAAAAAAACATTTGAATAAAAAGTTAATCATGACAGAATAAAGGTAAATATCTTTGTTCCTGACTGGTTTGAACTGTTCCCAGTCTAGAGGGCTTTACAGCTGCTGGATGAAGCCAATCAGTGATAAACAGAAATCTCCCAGATTCCCACAACCGTTTGAGACGGAGGTGATTATTGCGTCGGGAACCTCTGAGGAACCTCTTGTCTTTTCTATTTTTTTCTCTCCGTCTCGGCAGACTGATGATCAAACTCTCTCCCTCCGCCTTGAATCTTTCATCGCCTGTTGCGCCGCCACGACGCTCGGCTGTTAGCGGCCCTTTGATGTTGCAGACGGTGCCTCCCAGAGGAGCATGCGAGACTGCGTGTTCGCGTTTGTCTTCTAATGAGCGACGTGACGAGCTGACGCCCCCCCCTTCCTTCCCCCCCGCGCCCCATCCCCGTCCCCTCCTCCTCCGCCCTCGGAGACACTTGATGAAGGATGACGGAGGCTAAAGAGCGTTTGACTTCCCAGACTTCCAGGGAAAGGAGGAGGGGGGAGGCTTCGCTTTGCGATGTCGCCGCGTCTGTCATAGAACCAGTGTCACCAGAGTGACTTCCTGGAAAGGAATCGCTGACTCTGATTCCTGACTCACTCAGGAATCAGCAGCAGCCTCAGTTGCATTGAAAAAGAAACAAACCAACTCATCTTTTGGCATCATTCAACTGGTATCTCTGCATTCAACAATACCAACATACAATGGGTTCTAAAATAGCCTAACCTCATAGGAGGAAAATATATCTATTTATATCTATATATATTTAATGTCAATTGAAAATGAACCAAAGCAAAGTTACAACAAAATCAGTGTCTTTGAAGCCCCACGGTATTTAGCTCTTAATTGAAATGTCTCTTATAACACTGAAAAATAACCTAATGGTGCTGCCATTCATTATAAAGGGCCACGGCAGACAAAGAGATAAAATACAGTTCTTTTATGACTTACTGACTATTAATATCATTTCTTCAAGTTTGGAGGGCTGAATAAAACAGCTTAACGGACCACATATGGCCCTCGGGCCACAGTTTGCCCATGTCTGCAATAGCCTCATGGCGCCCCCTAGATGGCGCGAGACAACACTGTGTTTGTCGTTCTATTTGTCAACCGACGGAGAGACAAACGCGACTCCGAGTCTCCAAGTCACGACTCGTTCAAAGTCTGAAGCTCTGCAGCCTCATTAGAGATGCTGCGAGTGTCAGACAGCATCACATACACACACACACACACACACACACACACACAGGCCTTACACTCAGGCACGAATGTGAAGAAATGAGGCCACGATGAAGTGAACGTCCACACTCTGAGTGAGTGAGTGAGTGACCCACATCTGACCCTCCCGATATAAATCAGCCTCTAAAATCGACTCTCACCATCTCAGGCTGAACACACCGTGCAGGAAGTGAGTCAGTCAGAGTCTGTGGTTCTTCCAGCGGCCTCACGGCAAATCACTGCCGGCCATGGGTGGAGCTGGAGTCAGGGTGAATAAGACCTGGTTCCCTCCACTACAGCAGGTAGCGCTGTGGCCCCTTTAAGCTTGCTACTGTTGGATTTTCGGAAGGAACTTGCCAGCTGGTCACCTAGCCGGCTAGTGTGCAGCTAACTGCTAGCACTGTTGTCTTCAACTCTGGCACTTTCTTCTTCTTCTTCTTCTAATTCTTCTTCTTCTTCTTCTATGGTTAGGTTTAGTTTGACTTCCTGTGTGTTAGTCTTCCGTGTGTGCAAAAACAACAAATCGCTCTCTGAAGTCAGCGATGCTTTTGGCATGATTATTTCAGGTCGTGCGGCAGTTCGGCTCATCGTCATTATCACGGTTGCTGTCCCACAAGGCATGCTGGGAAACTGTCTGTGCCGCTGCCTCCGCCGAGCTGATGGGTTTAAATCAGACTCCTCTGAGCGAATGAAAAAAAAAAAACACCTGACAGATTATTTTTTTGCTCTTTAATCCCAACTGGGGCCTAATAATCCAGTCAGCCGCCGAGACACAAATAAACACTACGTCATCTCTTTGAAGACTTGAAGGTTTTTCTGGCTGGAGTTTGAAACCTTCAGCGGAAACACGAGCTGGAGACGGCGTTTATACCTCCCGGCCAGGAGGTGGCGCTCCCACCGCTCAGTTCTGCTCTGCTGTGCCCTGCTCCGTTCTGTTGGCTGGCTGGTCAGAACAGCTGCAGCTCTCCAGGTTCAAAGTTCAGCAGATTCAGCAGCCAGTCAGTCTAACGTGTGACTGGCAGCTGCAGCAACCAATCACAGCCGGCCGCTGAGGTCCCGCCCCTCCCTTGCCCAGCTGAGCGTTTGTTTCTGTGTTTATGCTGTAAATAAGGGAATAATGCACAGGTTTTTCATTAACATGGAAACAAACACACACACACACACACACACACACACACACATTCCTTTAGACCTAACAAGGACGGTGAGCTCCACTCCCTAAACACACTGACTTACATCACACTTGTACTCTGACCTGTCTTATCAGTGAGAGAGAGAGAGAGAGTAAGAGAGCGTGAGAGAAAGTACGAGGGACATTCGGAGGAAAGAGAGAGAGAGAGAAAGAGAGAGAGAGAGAGAGAGAGGGAGAGAGAGAGAGAGAGAGAGAGAGAGCACGCCAGGAAGAGTGAGAAGGTCTGGAAATGACAGCTGAACACAGACATCAGTAGAGGTACAGTACACACACACACATACACAGAATCGTGGAACGCTGTCAAAGTCTCTTATTTTGGCGGCTGAGTGATGAGGCGACAGACAGGAAGTGTCAGCGTACAGGTGGGCGAGTCAGTGTGTGTTTGTCAGCGGCAGTGTGTCGCATGACCAGGCTCTTCTTCTTCTTACTCTTCTGTGTGATTTTAAATGATGTTTTATTCTTTCCTGATATTCTTAGAGGTTAAATTTTGTATTTATTTATTTTTATTTTTAGTTATTGATATTTATACGTTTGCGTCTGTGTATGTCTGAGTGTGTTTGTGTACACAGCTGAACGCTGCCCGTAGCCGCGCCTCCTTCCCCTCAGTCAAAGAGCTCTAATCGGTCCGGTCAGAATCGGAATCTGGACTGGAAACAGTTCAAACTGGAGCTTTTGGTCACGGATGTGGGCTTAGTCCTGGCTAGAAACCAGGAAGTTCCACACTTAGTCTACAATCGGGAAGTGCAGTGGCTCCCTGCGGACTTCCTCCAGCCCTTCTCCTCCTGTCCTCCTCCTGAACTCCTCCTGACCTCCTCCTGACCTTTTCCTGTCGTCCAACCCTTCACTCCTCTCCTCTGGACTTCCTCCACTGGACCTCCTCCAGCTCTTCTCCTCTGGACTTCCTCCACTGGACCTCCTCCAGCGCTTCTCCTTCTGGCTGGAGGGGTTCTTCTCCTCCTTGTTCAACTTCTCCTCCACGACCACCACCACACTGGCTGGTCAGGAATCTCTTCCTCTGCCACCTGGACTTTCTCCATCCCTCCAAGGAGGCTTCGCTTCCTTCCACGCTTCCTTGCTTTCTTCCATTCATTCTTCCTTCCTTCCTTCCTTCCTTCTCTGGAGCACAGTGAAGAACCTGGAGAACTTCCTCCTCTGTGTTTCTCCTGCAGGGGCTTAAAAAGCTGCAGGTTGTTTGAACACTGATTTGTTTGTTTCTTCGCTGATTTCCACCTTCACATATGCTCATCCATATTTTATCTGTGTGTGTGTGTGTGTGTGTGTGTGTGTGTGTGTGTGTGTGTGTGTGTGTGTGTGTGTGTGTGTTTTCTCCTGTGGGCCTCACTCTGTGTACATGGGACGGTTTTGGATGATCTGCATGTTTGTGTGTATGTTACGGTGTTTGATAGTGTGTATTTGTGTGTATGTGTGTGTGTGTGTGTGTGTGTGCGTGCGTGCACGTGTGTGCGCGAGCGGCTCCCCGCTGTCTGCCGCCATCTGCTCGTCCCTGCGACTGAGGCGGCGCGGTGGCGAGGAGACAGGAAGTGATGTCGTGCAGCTCTCTGCTGATCAAACACTGGATGCTGCAGTTTGACTGTTGCTAGGAGACCAATCAGATCACAGTTTACACAACATCAGCGTTGGGTGGAGTTTTTTTGTTTTGTTTTGTTATGTTTTGTTTTGTTTTGTTGGTTTTGCAGCGCAGGCTTTGGTCGGTTCCCCAGGTCGGTCTGGAGGCAGGAGGCCTCTGATTGGTTCCTGGTCAGGTGTGAGGAACAATCCTGGTAGTGTGTGTGTGTGTGTGTGTGTATGTGTGCATGTGTGCGCGTGTGTGTGTGTCCAATGTGACCACTTTGAGCGTGCTCAGTAACCGTGTGTCCCGTCTCCTCTTGCAGCTGGGCCGCCATGTCTAAAGCGACGGTGAAGAAGCTGCACTGGCGCTCCAAGGTAACGCCCGCGTTCCCTCCAGTTTGGTCATGTGACCTATTGAGACCTGCCCCCTCAGCTCCTTTCCCTCCCTCACACACACACAGGTGCAGGAGAGCTTCGTCCCGCTGGGCGGGGCCTCTGGGGAGCTGGGCCTCGCAATCGGGGGCGGCGCTGACTACGGCGAGTTCCCGTTCGTCACGGCGGCCCACGGGGGCGGGGCCACTGTGGGTGACATCATCCTGGAGATCGGCGGCACGCCCGTGTTGGGGATGACGCTGGGCGACGTCCGGGGGGTCCTCAACTCCTGCCCTCATCCAATCAGGATCAAGACCGTGTCGCCAGGTCTGGCTTGCCGTCCAATCAGACGCTGTCCCAGTAATCTGTCCACGCCGCGCAGTGCAATCACAGCATCACGACCTGTGTGTGTGTGTGTATTTTCCTTTATGTGTTTTTGTGTGTGTGTGTGTGTGTGTTTTCGTGTGTGTGTGTTTCCGTGTGTGTGTGTGTGTGTGTGTGTGTCAGGCTCGTCCCTCTGTAAGGACCTCAGGCTGTACCTCAGCAAGTGTTTCACTCCGGGCTCCATGGACAGTCAGCTGCAGCAGCTCATCAGGGAGAACCTGTACCTGCGGGCCGTTCCCTGTGAGTAGCACACACACGCACACGCACACACACACACACACACACACAGTCCAACTGTGTTTGACCAACAGGTCAGAATGTTGCCAAACACGGGACTCTCAGGTCCTTTCAATCGAAGTTGGAGCCAAGGGTCAAAGGTCAGCCTCCTCAACCTTTTGATTAGAGGATTTCAATTCACCTTTCTGGGCAAATAACATTTTCAATTGAGCTGTTAATGATTACGGGAAGTAGCATCATCGTTGCTCACACAAAGGGCTCGGAAAGTTTCAGGCCAGGAGAAACAGACACACACACACACACACACACACACACACACACACACAGACAACACACAGGTACAAGTGGAATATTTCTGTTGTTCAATTCTTTGACATCACAGACTCCGCCCCTTCTCCTCCCTCTTGCACCCCCTTCCCTACTGCAGGTACAACCCGGCAGCCTCGGGATGGCGAGATCTCCGGCGTGGACTACAACTTTGTGTCCATCGAGGAGTTCTTCTCCCTGGAGGAGTCGGGGGCACTGCTGGAGAGCGGCAAGTTCAAAGGTGCCCGAAATCAAGGCGGTGACTCAGCGGAAGTGGCTGCTGGGAAACTGCAGCGTTTTTTTTATTTATTTTTTTATCATTTCTCTTCCCAAACGTGGTTGCTGGAGTTCACTGGCAGGTTCTACTTCCTGTTGTTGGACCATTTCTAGGAAGAACGTTGTTCTGGCCAGGACCTGGAGGTGGACCTGAAGTCCTCAGACTCCACCTCCCCCCCAAAAAAAACAACAACTCTTTTTTTTGGATGTGCGGCAGCTTCTTATCTGTTTCGGCTTTGGATGCTGGCATCCAAACCTTCCTTTTAATCTGGCCAGATTGTTAAAGTCTTACTTGCAGGAAGGAGCGATTTCTTTTTTTTAAACACTGTTTGGGATCAAAAAAAGAGGATTTTCTGTCTCTCTAATCCTGGAGGAAGTGAACCTGCCTGCCTGCCTCGCTCTGTCCTACATCTGTGTGCAGGCGCTCCGTCTCTCTCCGCCGCAGTATTAATCTGATGGGATTAATGCCTCCGAAATAGAAATGCTATTCACACTTTCATCAACAGTAAAAAAACAAAAAACTGCTGCCTTCCATCAAACGACGTGACGTGTCCACAGCTGTTTTTTATTTTTTGTTCTTTTTGTTTTATAAAAGATAATTTTTTTCACACAATTTTTTTCTTGTAATTATTGCATAGTTTAGTTGTTTTGTTTTCAGTGCTGCAACAGTGTCGTTTCCCAATTTGGGATCAATAAAGTGCATCTATTTTATTTTATTCTATTCTGTTCTATTCTATTCTATTCTAATCTGCGTCCAAACTGTCCTCTCACAACTTCTGCTCTCCGTCTGCCTCTTGCGTCCAATCGCAGGGAACTACTACGGGACGCCCCGCCCCGTCCACATCGGCCCTGAGAGTCCACCAATCACGTACCAGGAGCACCGGAACCTGCTGAGGAACTTCAGGACCAGGAGCAAGTCGCTGAGCAACCTGGAGAAGGCGGTGGAGGAGGGGGAGAACAGCGAGGAGGACAGCGGGCTGTCGGGTAAAACACACACACACACACACACACACACACGCACGCATGCACGCACACACACACACACTCACACACACACACACGCACGCATGCACGCACACACACACACACACACTCACACACACACCTTGACTTCTATGACACCACTAAACTCTGACTGATTAAACTCTCTGTCCCGTCAGCGGGTTCGGCCGGAGCTCCGCCCACCAACCTTCCCCTCAGCCAATCCTGGGAGTCGACGGCGGCCGGAGGCCGGGAGGGGGCGGAGAACGGGGCCGGGGGAGTTGGAAGAGGAGGAATTGGAAGAGGAGGAGTGGGAAGAGGAGGAGGTCGACTGCCGGAGAACTGGGAGGTGGCCTTCAGCAACTCAGGAGAGCCGTACTACATCGAGTCAGTCTTTTACTTTGACCTTTGACCCGGCTGGTTGGACGGCCGGTGTTGGCCTGATACTACATTACCCGGAATGCACTGAGACTCCTGTTTTTCTCTTGTTGTGTGCAGCCACAACTCCAAGACCACCAGCTGGCTGGACCCTCGGACTCACAGCAAGGACGCCATTTCCTGTACGGAGCGTAAGTCTCCGCCTCCCTCTGTCCGTGTGTTGCATTCATCTGATCCAATCACATGCTTTTTTTTTTTTTTTTAACTGAGTTGGGGGGTGTTTAAATAAAAGGAAATGATTTTATTTGACCTCTAGCCAGCAGGGGGCAGCGCATACTTGACTTTTTTGCTCTGCCGGCGCTGTCTTTCTACTTCTTTTTCTTCTTCTATCCTTCTTCTTGATATTGACCTTTGACCTTTGTTGAAATGTTTTCATCCTCATTGTCCTCCAGAGAAAAACTCCTCCTCTGTCTTCTCATTGGCCTGGTACTCACCCATCCTCACCTATCCTCACCTGTGTAGACCAATCCAAACTTGCCTCACCCTTCCTCACCCATCCTCATCCGTCCACATCCATCCTTCATACCTACTTATTCCCATTTGTTACTCATTTCCATCCATCCTGCTTATATTAGTTATATTATTATAGTCATTTTCTTCTCCGCCCCACACCCGTGCTCACCCGCCCGACCCTCCTGTCCTCTGCCTTTAGTGCCGGAGTTCACGGAGCAGCCCAGCCAGCTGCAGGGCTACTCCATCCACACCCGCCTGTCCAAAGGCCCGCGAGGGTTCGGCTTCAACATCGTAGGGGGGAGTCGGCCGCGAGAGTTCCTGCAGGTGTACAGCGTGACGCCCGGAGGACCCCCGGCACTCAACACAGGTAGCCGCTCACAGGGTCACCTGCTGGGTGAGAGAGAGAGAGAGAGAGATAGCACAGCAGTGTTGTGGCTTAGTACAGTGACAACAGTGTTAGTGGCAGTACAACTGGGAGAACGCGCGCACACACACACACACACAAGGCACACTAGTGGTTCATTAAGCTGTTGAAAAGCAGGACGGTGGGCTAAACACTCGCTCACTCTTAGTGGATTAAAGTTCTCAGGTCCCCGTTTTTTTTTTCCTCACAATCTCATGATCTACAAACTAATCCACACACACACACACACATACACACACACACACACACACATAAAAGCTCTCTCTCTCTCTCTCGCTCTCTTTCTGTGTTTAATCTGTCCGACACACACAGTCAGACCTGTTCACGTGCACCAAGGATCAAAAGCCTCCTGGAATGTGGCACGCACACACGCACGCACACACACACTCGTGCGTGTGCGCGCACACACACACACCCACACACACACACAAAAGAAAAGGAATCCCATGGGAAAGTCAGTTTCGACTGGCAGCAGCAGGTTAGAGTCAAAACATCAATCTTCTTCTGTATCTATTATGTATTTTATTATTTCATGACAAAATTAAAATATTGTGCCAACTTTTGGTGTCGTCTTGTGCTAAGACAAATAGATTGTATTGACAAAGCACCAAAAAAAGGCGTGTGAATAAATCAGATTGCAAACAGAAGCACTCACTTCCTGGTCCCTGCCGCCGCACACCCCACCCTACTGAGCGGAAGGAAGCTGATTGGCCGGTGGAGCCACTTCCTGTGGGCCCACTGACTGACTGACTGACTGACTGCGTGTCTCTGTCCGCCCCCAGCCGACATCCTGGTCTACATCAACGAGACCTGCGTGCTGGGCCGCTCCCACAAGGAGGTGGTGGAGATGCTCAAGTCGGTGCCCATGGGCCAGAGCGTGGACGTGGTGCTGCGGCGAGGGTACCCCATGCTCTACAACCCCGATGGCTGCCCTAAGCAAGGCCTGGACACGGTGCGGCGCCGTCTCTTCATTAAGTCCAGCAACTTTCTGATCAGGGTCCACATGTTGACCCCGTGGCTTTTTTTGGTTTTGTTTGTTTGTTTGTTTGTAACCTGAAACAGCCAAAGACTCCCAGCGAGGCGATCAACGCCCCCAGCGTGACCCGCGGCCCAACACACCTCACCTACAGCCAACCGCTGGACGCCAACGGCAGCTCGACAGGTTAGAGCGCTTGGCTGGTTTTTGCTTTTTACGTTTGTTATTCTGTCGACGGCGACGATTCGCCCGACTCACAAACGCCTCCACCACGTGTCCGTCCAGGCCTGGGCCAAGCCCCGCCCACCTACGCAGTTCAGCCAATGACCAACGGGCTGGCGGGCCTGCCCACGCCGACGTCATCGTCGGACCCCCCGCTGGGGCCGCCGGGCCACCTCGACAGGACTTCGGCCAATCACAGCGACTCCGACGGGGGGCTGTCCAGCGCTGGAACCCGCAGGTGAGGGACGAGTCGCTGTTGCTGCTTTTCTTCTGGAGGCTTGGACAGAAAACCTGTTCATTTCAATTTTGAAGTCCATCTTGGTTGGGGAACTTTTTGACTGGTGGGGCCACAATGGGTTCTAAAATTTGACAGAGGGGGCCGGAGCAGGAGCAGATGGAGTGTTGTGACCCACCTCATAGAAGGAAAGAATATATGATGGAGTATCTAGAAAACATGCTTTAATGTCAATTGAAAATGAACAAAGTGTTACAACAAAATATGTGTCTTTGAAACCCCACAATATTTACCTCTTTTATTGAAATGACTCTTAAAACATTGAAAAAAATGGATGAAATAAAGCAATTTTATGACTTACTACAATTTAGTAATTTCTTCAGGTTTGGTGAGCTGGATTAAAAAGCTCAATGTGCCTCATATGGCCCCGGGGCCGTAGTTTGCCCATGCCTGGTCTAGTCTGACCACCCCCGCCCCCCCACCACCCTCTTCTTTCTTTTTTTTGAAGGTCTTCCCTGCACCGATACAACAGCAGCACTCTGCCGACTCTCTCCTCCTCCTCCTCGCTGCTCCACCACCAGAGCTCCAAGTCCTCAGAGAGCGACTTGTCCACCTCCACGCTCCCCATCGCCTCCTCCACCCTCCCCAACTCCTCCTCCTCCTCCCACGCTGTGTCCAGACTGCCACTCTCCCAGCCAGAGGCCGGCCTCCATCCAAAGTCTACCGGTGGCAGTCCCACTACCCCGAACAACGCCGGCTCGGGCTCCGCCTCCTCCACGCCGCCCGGCGCTCCCGTGCAGCGGCCCCTGATGCCCCAGACGTCCGTGGCCCTCACCCCGCCCAGAGACGTGCCGCCCTGCGGCTTCAACGGCTGTCCGGCCAACCACCAGGCGTCCCCTCGGGGGAACCCGGGCCTGGTGCTCCCCCTGGGCTCGCCGGGCTCCGCCTCTGGTGGGGAGCTGGTGCCGGTGCCCCTCGGACGTAGTGAGAGCGGCGGCCTGGGGTTCAGTGTGACGGCAGGTGGCCCTGGGGGTCAGCTGGCGCTGGTGAGGCGGGTGTGGGACCGAAGGCACTGCCCCTCGCTGCAGCCGGGCGATGCAATCGTCAAGATCAACGGGGCGGACGTGCAGAGCTTCACCTTCTCCCAGGTAAACGGAGTTTAAACATCTGGCGGCCAACCGGCTCGCAGGTCGGCGCAGATCCAAGGTTCGACCTCAGACTTGTGGGTTTACCGATGACTTGATGACTCTGTGTCGAACAAAGTTTTCTGTCTTTGTGTCCATGAAAAACGCTTTCCCCTTTCCATCAGGTGCAGAGAATACTACAGGAGCACACCAAACAGGGAGAAGTGGTTCTTCTAGTCCACAGAGGAGGTACAATTCTACCTTCAGCCCTCTCAGATCATTGTTTTTTTTAGGAACTTCATTAACTTCTTGCCAGCTGTCCGTTTTTTCCATCTGCTAACTGTGAAGATGCCCAGATCAACCACAACGTCTTTCAGCAGTACCGTCACTGTTAAACTCACTCAACATTGGTATCAGTGAACGTAGATTGTATGTGGTTGGATTGTTGGAGGAGGTTACCAGGCTACCAGTGTTCTAGGGTACCAGGCCACATGGAACCAGTGTTAAACTGTGCCGGGGCACAGGGGGAACAGGGACCAGGCTGAAAAGGTACCCTGGTAACTGTATTACCAGTTCAGTGGTCTAGTGGTAGAGTCAGCCCTGAGACTGGTAGGTTGTGGGTTCGATCCCCAGCCGGGTCATACCAAAGACTGTAAAAAATGGTACCCAATGCCTCCCTGTTTGGAGTATTCAAGGTTAGAATTGGGGAGGTTTGGGATGTGACAATAGCTGGGACTTTATTCAAGGGTATCAGGGAAACCACAGTTCCATGGTACCAGGCTACCAGAATACTATGGTTCTAGGCTACCAACTTACCATTTGGTTCAGGATAGCAGGGTACCAGTCTACCAGGGAAGCGGGATATCATAGTACCAGTAGTGTGATAGTGTTCTCGGGTACCAGTGTTCTGGGGTTCCAGGGCACCAGTGTAACAGGGTACCAGGCTGTCAAGGTTCCAGGATACCAAGTAACCGATGCTCTAGAATACCAGGGTTTCAGGGTGCTAAGCCAAAAACCATGCAACAACTAGAAATCCACACAGTCAGTAAGCCTGAGTTGCTAATTTGTGGTTGCTAAGATGCTGCAGTGCTTGGATGGTTCATCACCAACGACTCTTTGCTAAATCTTCTCAGTGGTGTTAAAGGTGACCCATCCGCTTTGACTGTCTCATTCCTGCAGGTCTCGTCTCTTCCCCGGTACTAACCCCCAACCTCTACAAGTCAATGTCCTCTCCGCACGCCTCGGCCACCCCGACCTCCAGCCATCCTCCCCCTTTAGCCGACTTGCCTTCCCCATCCACTGGTGCCTTGGCAGGGGCCGTCCCTCCACTCAACCAGGCTGGTTTGGCTGCAGAGAGTTTGCAGGAGGGGAACCCTGCAGCCCCAGGAACCCACAAAGGTATATCAACAATTTAAGTAAGATGTTGTTTTTCCCGCTCGCCCCTCTGACCCTCTGCACCTCTGAACTCCTCCAGCTAACGGCTCGCCGGCCTCGACCCTCATTCAGAGCACCAGCTTCCTGGACTCGGTTCCCGTCACGCTCACTCTGGAGCCACGGGATCTGCTGGGGGTCGGCGGCGGCGAAGGCGGGCCACCGACTAAAGGCGGAGGTGCAGCGGCGGGATTGGCGGCCAAGGACAGCCGAGGTGTGAGGACGGAGGAGGTGGAACTGCGGAGGCGACCCGGGGAAGGTTTTGGATTTGTCATTGCCTCCCAGGAGACGTCGAACGGAGGTGAGTGCCATTTAACGCATACGTGTGTCTGCTGTGTGTCGACTTTTCCATTTGAAGGTTCTTCTGGGTGAGACTTTGCAGTCTCGGGAGGTCAGAGGGCCATTTGGAGCCTCGGTAGTTTTCGTTATATATCGTCTCTACTAAACGTGCCGGAGTGAATCATCGGACCAAAGTCACTGAAAAAGCTTTATTGCGCTTGCGGTCCATTGTAGAGCCTCTCACTTTGGTTCTAGCAGAGACACATCGCTGGGTCCAGACCAGGCATGGGCAAACTACGGCCTGGGGGCCATATGCAGCTCCTTAAGATTTGTAATCTGGCCTAATATATGGTATTAACAGTAAGTCAGTCATAAAATAGCTGTATTTCATCCATTTTTTCAGTGTTTTAAGAGTCATTTCAATAAAGAGCTAAATACCATGGAGCTTCAAAGACAGATATTTTGTTGTAACACAATATCCATCTCCATCCATCTGCTCTGGCCCCCGTGTCAAATTTTAGAACCTATTGTGGCCCCACCAGTCCAAACGTTTGCCCACCCCTGGTCTAGACTCTTACCAAATCCAGCAATAGTCATAAACACAAAACAAAAATTCTTCTTTGTCTAAATTTATCCACGTGCCATAAAGATTTAAGAGGATGGTTTGCTTCAAAGGTTGAGCGAGCCACTGGCGTCAGTGCGGTTCACTTATCCAGCTGAGCCTGGACTATAACACGGTGCAAAATAACTCTTGGACTGGCATCCAAATACGACACACAGGGTCTGGACTGGAGTTTACACTCCAACCATCACATCCCAACACCCCCTTTCAAGATTAGACAGTGCACAATATATATTGTGAAAGGATTTTGAAAGAGGAGGCGGAATTTGGAGTTGGGAGCGGACGCAGCGGGAGAGATGTCTGGCCGAGGGAGACGAGATGTCGAGGAGATGTGAGCAGCAGCCGGAGGAAGAAAAACGAAAAACACCGCAGGCGTCCAAGAACCAACAGCCGGGGCGAAGCACTTGAGTCACACCGCTGGAGGAAGAAAGCGCAGGATTGTCCCAGAAACAACGGAGTCTTGAGCCAGCAGGAGGAAGAAGAGAAGAATGGAGAGAGAGAAAACTGCCGGCGGGTGTCGGGAAGTGCAAAAAGTGAGAAAGTTGGAGGCTGCACAAAAAACAAATGGCCAAGAGAAATGAAAAAAAGTCCCCAGTCTCGTGCTGTGGTATACATTCTACAGCCTGCGGGCGGCGCAGCTGCGGTAGCTGCTTGCACACTCGCACACACACACACACACACACACACACACACACACACACACACACACACACACACACACACACAGTAGTTTAATGGGCGAATCTGGTGGACGGACGGTTGATCCGAGCTGCAGCTGATGTTCAGCCACTTTTCACCACCTCGAACCGCATCCACCTAGGAGAGAGAGAGTTGTTCCCACATGGAGGCGGAGCAGTGAACACACCCCCCCCGCCACCCCCCACCCTCCGCACCCTCTGGAAACATGAACAATAACCGCTTCTGTTCACATTCCTTTGTGCATGTGCGCCTGTTTGTGTGTGTGCGTGTGTGTGCGTGTGTGCGTGTGCGTGCGTGCGTGCGCGCCTGACTGCGTTTTAGTTTCAGTCCCCGCCCACTTCCAAGCACTGGCCACACCCCCTCCATTCCCCTCTCCCTCCCTCCCGCCATCCCTCCCAGCTTCTCTCTCTTTCTCTCTCTCTTTCTCCTCTAACTCGCACAACCTGAATCTCACACAAGCAGAAGGACGGACACACAGGCGGACTGACAGACTGACAGACAGACAGACAGACAGACAGACAGACAGACAGACAGACGGTGATGCGCTTGTAGATTTTGTCGCCTCCATCATGCTGGAACGACTGCAGTCGGCTCTGAAAACTGTGAAAGAGTCCAAAGGTGAGTTGGGCTGTGTGTGTGTGTGTGCTTGCGTGCGTGCGTGCGCTTGCGTGTGTGTGTTTTGTGGGAGTCGGTGGAATCGGGTTCAAGGTCTCGGTTTCTGCTGTTTTGCTGGGTTTCGTTCTTTCTCTCTTCTTCCTGTGGCCAATTCATTCAGAATCGTCCCGCGTGTGAAACTTTGTCGCCTGGACTTTTCCCTTTGTCCGCTTTCCCGCTTTTCAATGGACGCTTGGCAAAACTGCTCCTCTTTGGTCTTTTCCGCCCAACCCCATGTGGAGAGAAGCAGCTCCACGAATCTCGTCCACGAACGTTTCATCAAAAGTTTCCGACATTTCGAGCTCGTTTGCGCTCGCGGCCCATAATGTTACGCTGACCTCAGATTTCACAGCATTTAGAAATTCCTCTAAAACCACTGTCAGATGAAAGAGCAGCAGGCCCAACAAGGTGCATGTGTGTGTGTGTGTGTGTGTGTGTATCTGTGTGCATGCATATGTGTCTATGATAGGATAGTGTGTATATATATTTATATGTAGTATAGTATGAGCACAAGTAGAAGTATATAGTATAATAATACGATATAATCACCACTGTGACAACATCATCATCAGGTCTTCAGCAGATTTACTCAAGTTTAACCGAGGTTAAAGAATCCTTTTGCCCTCATCAGGCTGCATTTAATCAGTCAGACAAACGTTTGCTGTGTGTGTCTGTGTGTGTGCGTGCGTGTGTGTGTGTGTGTTCCTGTCCAGATGTGCCGCCTGTCTCCAGCTGTGAGCTGTTCACATTAAGACACAATCAACCAAAAACAGTCTCGGTTGGTTTCACAGGGCAGCGAACGCACCGTCAGAGCAGCAAAGGCAGCGCTCTGATTGGCCAGATCGGCTTCACGCTCGACTTGGCCAGCGTGACGAGGTGGTGTTAAAGAGTTATAGAGACTCTGAGTGTTTAGTTTCAACCAATGTTGGATTTTTGGTGCAGATTTTTTTCACTCGTCCACCTGACTGTCACTCGGCGCCGCTCCGGTTACTACGGCGACAAAGTTTGTCGTTTCCGCGCGATGAATAGAGAATGTTAAACTTTCTAAAAATAGTGCCTTCAATCCATAATTCAGCAGAGCAGCATGAGGCGGGTGTGTGTGTGTGTGTGTCACGGGGT